>NC_056726.1:381215548-381532337 GCF_019279795.1 Protopterus annectens
TACTATGCTCTTTGTGTTTCACTGTTGCAGTCATTACATTTGGGTAGATTCCCAAAGCTAAGGTTGGGTGGAGGAATTTAAAAAGAATTAGGACCAACTATAAGGCCCTACAAGACTGCGGTGGCAAAACCAGCCCTGGATTTAGAGAAAATTGGCAAATGATAATGCTTGGTGAAAGTATGTACAGAACTCCAAGTAGCAGCTTCTAGGACGTCCCTAGTAGGGACGCCCCTGAGAAAGGCTGTAGAGGTAGATGCAGCCCTGGTTGAATGGGGTCTGATGTCCTGTGGGATAGGCTTTCCATGGTGCTTATAGCAGAAATGGATGCAGTGGCCTATCCATTTTGAAATGGTTTGTTTTGAAATCGCTTTCGCATCTGTCTCTGCAGCAAATGCCACCAGCAGTTGTTCAGATTTCCTTTGAGGTTTAGTCCTGTCCAAGTAGAATCTAAGCTGACATCTAAAAAGTGCAGTATCCGTTCCCCTTTGTTCTGTGGGTTAGGAAATAAGGTAGGCAAATGAATGGACTGATTAAGAGCCACACTGGATACCACCTTGGGCATGAAGGAGGGGATTGGTTCTGAGGGACACCCTGTCCGCATGAAAGATGATGAAAGGTTTCACTGCGTAAGGGCCTATAATTCAGATACCCTTCTTGCAGAAGTGATTGTTAAAAGGAAATCTGTTTTCCAGGAAAGAAATTTTAAATCTGCAGTAGCAGCTGGCTCGAAAGGAGGAAGAGAGAGTTTCTTCAAGACAAAGTTAAGATCCCAGGCTGGAGTTGGAGCTTTCCTAGGTGGCCTTAAAATTTTGGCCCCTCTGTGGAACTGCTTGAGCAGTGGGTGAGAGAAGAGGGGAGGCTCTGTGCTATAATGAGCTGAAACGGCTGAGGCATGAATTTTGATGGAGGAAAAGGACAAGCCCTTATGGCATCTCAGTCAAATATTGTAGAATCTGAGGTAAATTGGGCACTGCTGCACTCATTCCTTGAGAATGGTTCCAGGTACAAAATCATTTTCATTTTGCAGCATAAGATTTTCTAGTACTAGGCCTCCTAGCCTCTAAAATTATACAGATCACTGGTTTGCTGTGGGGTGGTAAAGGAGAGATTAGGTAATTAGCCAGGCTGCTAGGTTCAGGGTTTACAACTGAGAGTGCAAAATTTGGTTCGCCTGCTGAGACAACAGGGAAGGAGTCTGAGGCAGGTGCCATGGGGCCAAGCGTGACACACTGCGCAGGAGGGGATACCAGTGCTGTCATGGCCAGTCTGGTGCAATTAAGACTGTCCTTGGCTTGTCCTGTATGATCATTAGTAATACCTTGGAGAGCAGAGGCAGAGGAGGAAAGGCATAAACTGATAGGTTTTGCCAGCTGAAGGATAGAGCATCCAAGCTAGTTTGTGGGGAATCCTTGTGCAAAATTTGTCCAATTGATGGTTCTGGGGGGAGGCAAATAGGTCTATATCTGGGATCCCCCACTTGCTTGTCAACATGTTGAAAATAGTACGGTTGTGTACACTTACCATAAATGTAGATGTTCGAGTGTATTCACTGCTGCAGTCATTACATTTGGGTAATCTGCTGGCAGGCTGCCCTCAGCTGGCCTGAATAACAAAGTCTTGGGTCCTGCGTTGGTTGCTGTCTCCTCTTCCATGACGTCAGGTCGTCAGGGGTATAAAACATGCAGCCGATGCCATTTTCTTTAATTTTTCTTGCCCCAGATGTCAGGTGTCCCCCAAATGAGGAGCAAAAATATATATACAAGTAAACAGTAAATATATAATTACACTTTTTAGAAGCATAAACTTTACCTTCACCTAAAAGCAAATACACCACAAAGGCTTTAGAGTACAGTGAAGGAAAGAAAAGGTATAGAAAAGGGTGATGGCGGGTGGGTAACCTGGACTGCAACAGTGAATACACTCGAACATCTACATTTATAGTAGCGTACACAACTGTACTATGTTCTTCGTGTTTCACTGTTGCAGTCATTACATTTGGGTAGAATCCCAAAGCTATGGATGGGAGGCTGGAACTAAATAGCACTAGGAGCGGCTATAAGGCCCTGCAGGACTGCAGTGGCAAAGCCTGCCCTGGATTTAGAGATGAGAGGCAAATGATAATGCTTTGTGAACGTATGAACAGAGCTCCAAGTAGCAGCTTCTAGAATGTCTTTGGTTGGAACTCCTCTGAGAAAGGCTGCTGAGGTAGAGATTCCCTTGGGTACAGGTTTACCATGATGCGAGTAGCAGAAATGAATGCAGTGGCTTATCCACTTAGAAATAGTCTGCTTTGATATTGCCTTTCCCTCTGATCCTGAAGCAAATGCCACCAGTAGTTGCTCAGACTTTCTTAGTGATTTGGTCCTGTTTAAGTAGAATCTTAGTTGTCTGTGTATGTCCAATGAATGAATGAATGCAGAATCCGCTCCCACTTGTTCTGTGGATTTGGGTAAAATGTTGGCAGGTGAACAGTTTGGTTAAGAGCCACACTGGATACCACCTTAGGCATAAAGGAAGGATTGGTCCTGAGGGACACCCTGTCCGGGTAAAGTGTAATAAAAGGCTCCACAGCCATGAGAGGCCTGCAGTTCTGAAACCCTTCTTGCTGAAGTGATTGCCAAAAGGAAAGCAGTTTTCCAAGATAGAACCTTTACATCCGCAGTACCTGTTGGTTCAAAAGGAGGCAGGGTGAGTTTCTCCAGCACAAAATTCTGGTCCCATGCAAGAGTTGGTGATCTTCTGGGAGGCCTTACATTTTTGGACCCTCCAAGATACTGTTTTAGCAGAGGATGAGAGAAGATGGGAGGCTACGTGTTGTAATGAGTAAAGATGGCAGAGGCATGGATTTTTATTGAAGAGAAGGATAGGCCCTTGTCAAGCATCTCAGTCAAGTATTGTAAAATCTGAGGGATATTTGGTTTTGCTGTGTCCGTTCCTTGTGCTTGTTTCCAAGCACAGAATCACTTCCATTTATCAGCATAAGATTTTCTAGTACTAGGCCTTCTGGCATCTAAAATGACATCCATCACAGATTTACTAAGAGGTGTTGTTTGAATAATTACATGATCAGCCATGCTGCAAAATTAACAGTTTGGAGCAGAGTGTGTAGAATTTGATTGTTCTGCTGAGACAGTAGATGAGGTATTTGAGGCAAGTACCAAGGAGGGAGTTGAGACATATTCCTTAGAATGGGGTACCAGTGCTGGCGAGGCCAGTCCGGAGCAATTAGGATCACTTTTGGTTTTTCCTGTCTGACCTTTAGTAAGACCTTGGGGAGAAGGGGGGAGAAGAGGAAAGGCGTAGACTGATAGGTTTTTCCAACTGAAGGCTAGGGTATCCACTTTCCATGCTTGTCCGTGATAAGTCCTTGTGCAGTATTTGTCCAGTTGATAATTATGGGGAGAGACAAATAGATCTATGTCTGGGCTCCCCCATTTCTGTGTAACCATGCTGATGACTTGTGGATCCAGTTTCCACTCATGAGGGTCCATAAGATTTCTGCTTAGGTCATCTGCCAGAGTATTTTGTTTTCCTGGCAGGAATTGAGCTTGAAGATGTACTTGGTAAGTCAAGGCTGTGTCCCACAATGCCATGGCTAGTCTGCAAAGGGGGTAGGAATGTGTACCCCCCTGCTTGTTTATGTACCACATAACCGTGGTGTTGTCCGTCTTTATCAGTAGTTGTCCTGGATGAAGCAAGTCCTTGACGGCTGTCGGGGCATTCTGAACAGCTAGCATCTCTTTCTGGTTGATATGCAGATGCATTTGTTTTGGATTCCATATGCCCTGAATGCATCTCCCCTCCAGGTGGGCCCCCGAAGCATACTCTGATGCGTCTGTAGTTAGGGTTTGGGTGGCAGGGGGTAGAGTGAATGACAGTCCCTTGTTTTGGGGACATGTCTCTGCCCAGCAAAGAAACTCCTGTTGAAGGCAGGGAATGAGTGGAATCATTGTTTCCAGACTGTGACAATGTTGACTCCATAAACTTTTTAGATACCATTGAAGTTTCCTCATAGGCAGTCTTGCATATGGAATTAGTAGAATACAGGATGCCATGAACCCCAAATTTATCTTGCAGATAACTGGGTTTTTGTTGCCATCTGTTTGAAGTATATAGTCAGTTGCATTTGTTTGTCTGGCGTAAGGTAAGCCATCTGGGCAGTTGTATTCAAGCTTGCACCCAGGAATGTAATTTTTTGAGAGGGTACCAGTTGTGATTTATTTTCGTTTATTGTGTACCTTAGGCATGTTAGAAGCCTTTTTACAAACGCCAGATGTTGAAGAATGTCCTTGTTCTCTGCTTGAATGAGACAGTCTTCCAAGTAAGGATAGATTTGTATGCTTTTTTGTCTGCAAAATGCAATTACTGGTGCCAGGCACTTTGTAAAGACCCTGGGAGCAGTAGATAAGCCAAAGGGCAGTGCAGAGAATTGGTAATGCATAAAACCTGCCTTGAAGCAGAGGTATCTTCTGCACGGTTCCATTATTGGGATATGCAGGTATGCCTCTTAAGTCTAGAGTTACTAACAAAGCGTTTTTGCCCAGCATAGGCAGTAGCTGTTGTAAAGTCAGCATTTAGAATTTTGGAATGTCCAGGTACGTGTTCAAAATCGATAAGTCCAGTATTGGACGCCAGGCATAGTCTTTTCTGGGTACTAGGAACAGTCTTGAATAAAAACCTTGTCCTTTTTCCTGTTCTGATACTGGTTGAATAGCCCCCATATCCATGAGGGACGTAACTTGTTTCTGAGCCTCTGCCCATTGATTTTGTGGCAGATCTGGCCAACCGTTTGGAATTGGCATAGTATGGAAATGAAATCTGTACCCCTGGGATACTATGTTTAATACCCACTTGTCCTGGGTAATTAACTGCCAATTTTGAGCATGAAGTGCTAATCCCCCCCCCCACTAGCCCTGAGTAGCATCCTGCCTTCACCCAGAATGATACCACAGTATAAGGACAAAATGATTGACTTCAACAATTGGCTTAGCTTCTGGTGTCATTCAAAGGGGATCCAGTATTTGTCTGCCTGGGAAGACATGATCGACAAACCACGATGCTTTGCCAGAAATGGTCTGTACCTGTCACCCCTGGGATTCAGGTTACTGGCTAAAGCTCTTGCCACCCCTACAGTGCCTTTTTTAGGCGAGGTTCAAAGGATAAAACCACCACCATAACAGACAGAAGCAGGCAAAATCTGAAGGTAATGCTACTCAATGCTAGAAGTCTAAACTTCAAAATGCACTCTCTCGAGGCACTCCTAAAAATGGAGAACATCGATATCTGTGCAGTAACTGAGACCTGGTTCAAGGCTCCAGAGAGCACCCCTGCAATACCAGGCTACAATTCTTACCACACTTTTCAGCCACAAAACCAGGACCGAAACACTAAAGGTGGAGGAGTGTCCATATTCACCAGGTATATTCACACCTCCAGGCTAGTTGCCCAACACAATGCATCTGAAATTCTCCAGGTGCAACTAACACTAGGTAAGACTGCAATCCAAATTGTAGCTTGCTACAGATCCCCAACCATGCCCCAAGATTCTCACTACACCTTTCTAAACATACTGGAAAATATTAAGATACAACCAAACACCCTAATACTGGGTGATTTCAACTACCCTGCCATTAACTGGGAAAACTACTCGGGTACCAACTCCTTTTTTCCCAATGGTTCTTGGAATTCATAAATTCCAACGCCCTGGATCAACTAATCCATTGTCCCACCAGGGGCTCCAATATCCTAGACCTGGTCATTACCAATATGGGAGATAGATGCTCCACACCAGTGGTCACCCCCTTATTGGTCAGGTTTGACCATAAGCAAATCACCCTTGACATCCACATCCCACCCCACCCCCAGTAAGGAAACCTCCTTAAAAAACTTCTCCAAATCCAACTTCAAGCTACTGAAGTCAGAAGTGACAAACTTCACAACACCCACGCAGACGGGATCTGGAAGTTCGACTGCAGAATCCTATACTAAGGCACTGTAAGAGCACATCCACTCGTGCATGAATCGTGCCATCCCAAATAGAACCAAGATGCTCTTCTCCAAAAAAAGGAAGCCAATCTGGTGGTCCCCTGCTATAAACAAACTATACAACAGAAGGAAGAAACTGTTGCAAAAAAGTGGAAAATCCCAGGATGCAAAAAACTCACTCACCAGCCTCAGTAAGAAGCTGAGATCCCTCATAAAATCCTCAAAAGCTAGTTACGAAAATAAAATTGCCAAAGATTCCAAAGACAACCATAAGGCATTCTACAGTTATGTCAAGAATCTAAATGGCAATGCTCAGATCTGCTCTGAGTTACAACAGAATGGCATTAAATATACTGATCCCAAGGATATTGCCAATATCCTGGCAGATAGATTTAGTGCCAACGTCACCCCACTCTCACCCCCTAAAGGGCCCATCTCAATACCAAAAGATTGCCAAATTCCGATAATCACGGCCACACGTCACCCCACTCTCACCCCCTAAAAGGCCCATCTCGATACCAAAAGATTGCCAAATTCCTATAATCACGGCCACACAGGTAGAAACCGCACTCTCCAAAGCTAAGAATACAGCATCTATGGGACCAGATGACATCCCAGGCTGTGTACTACATGAACTACAAAATGAACTGGCACCTCACCCAAGTGTCATGTTTAATCATAGCCTCACCTCAGGCTTCGTGCCCACTGAGTGGCGCACAGCTACAGTTATCCCGGTCCACAAGGGAGGATTCCACCTTGGATCCCAGGAACTACCATCCCATCAATCTGACAAGCCTGATTTGCAAGGGCATGGAACGTATTATCATGGAATTTATAAACAAAGACATTGGTAACCTTCAAACACTGGACCCCACCCAGTTTGGGTTTGTGAAGGGCCGATCTTGTCTCCTGAATCTGACTGACTTCTTCGAATCAGTCTCCAGAGCTGTGGACGAGGGTAAGGCAGTCCACACAGCCTATCTGGACCTCGCCAAGGCCTTTGACACCATCCCCCACTCTGGAATCATAGATAAACTTACTAAGCTGGGCATAAATCCCTACGTCACTCGATGGGTTGCTAACTGGCTTACTGACAGAACCCAGACAGTAAAAGTAGCCAACTCCAAATCCAGCTCCAGACAAGTGGAGTACCTCAGGGTTCAGTCCTGGGACCACTCTTGTTTGGCATCTACTTCTCTGAAGTACAGGCCAACACTAAGAGACTCTGGCTAACAAAGTTTGCAGATGACTGCAAACTGGGAGCCATTATTGAATCCCCAAATGATGTGGATATCTTACAAAAGGCCCTTACAGAAACAGATGCCTGGTGCCAGAGCCATGGGCTCAAGCTTAATGCCAATAAATGTATAGTTATCCCCTTTGGAAAAAAACATGCACCCATGAATTACCACATAGGTGGCAGGACACTAAACATCAAAAGTGTGATGAGAGACTTAGGGACACAGGTGGACAGTGGTCTCACTTTCGATAACCACATTGCCACAACAGTCAGGAAATCCTTCTATGTGGCACACCTCATCACTAAGGGCTTTTCATCCAGAAAAAAGGAGGTCATTGTCCCACTGTACTCATCCCTCATTAGACCCATTATAGAGTATAATGAGCAGTTATGTACTTACCATAACGTTCCATGTTAGTTGTCTTCTTCTCGCCTTCTTTCTTGCTGGATGGGTTCGGAGCCGAACCTCGGCTCTGACTCAGCCTATTACTAATCGGCTCAGACTCAGCCTATTACTAAAGCTCGAGAGCTATTTTTACCGGCTCGAGGCTATCCTATGTTCCATAATGCTAGGCATCATATGACGAAAAAAATCTCACAAGATACTCTCAAGTCTTTCCAGGCTAGGGGGATGGAGGGTGGGACACAAGAAAGAAGGCGAGAAGACAACTAACATGGAACGTTATGGTAAGTACATAACTTCTCAATGTTAAGTTGTCATTCTCGCCTTCATTCTTGCTGGATGGGACAGCGTCCCTAGCACCTGGGTCCTGGGTGGCTCAATGGAACAGACTCTTGAGTACAGTGGAACCAAAATCAGCCCGGCTTCTGGAGGCCATGTCCAGCTTGTAATGAGAAATGAAGGTATGAGGAGAGGCCCATGTGGCCACTGCACAAATGGAATCCATTGGCAATCTTGCCTGAAAGGCTACTGAAGAAGCTAATACTCTGGTTGAATGAGCTCTGGGCTTAGAAGGGAGCTCTTTATGCCTCAACTGGTAAATCAACATGATAACAGAGGTCAACCACCTGGACAAGGTTACTTTGGAAACAGGCAGGCCTTGCTTCCCTTCCGCGTAAGAGAGGAAGAGCTGGTCTGATTTCCTCGTCTGCTTAGTTCTATCCAGGTAGAAGCGTAATTGACGGTGAACATCCAAACAATGTAACTTTCGTTCAGCCCTATTGGTATAATTTGGGAAGAAGACAGGCAGATCGATGGACTGATTCAGATTTTTTTCAGAGTACTTTGGGTAAAAAGGATGGATTAGTCCTAAGTGACACTCTATCTTTGTGAAAAACAAGGTAAGGAGGGTGAACACAAAGGGCTTGAAGTTCCGATGCCCTTCTTGCTGAAGTGATAGCTACTAAGAAGAGAGTTTTCCACGAGAGCAGCTTTAACGAACAGGAAGCCGCCGGCTCAAAAGGAGGGAGAATTAAAGACGACAGCACCAAATTTAGGGCCCACGGAGGGGGAGGATTTTTTACCGGAGGCCTAAGTAAGAAGGTTCCTTTTAGAAAGGCTTTGCAGAGCTTGTGGGACATAATGCTAGTCTCTGACAAGCCAATATGGAAATTTGCAATAGCTGCCAGCTGAACTCTGATGGTGGCTGAAGAAGAACCCATTTGAAAAAGTTCTGCCAAAAACTCTAAAATTGTTTGGACAGGAGCTGTAAAAGGGTCCACTTGTTTTTCCCCTGCCCAAACTGAGAAACGCTTCCATTTGCTAGCATAAGTCTTTCTGGTAATAGACTTGTGAGAAGCGAGAATGATGTCGCGAACTGAATGAGAGATTAAGGGAAGCCTGGCTAGGGTTGGAAGTGGAGCAACCGAGCTGTGAGGTTGAGAGATTGAAGGGATTGATGCAGCCCGCCCGATTGATTGGTCAGATCATCTGGCACTGGGTCCAGATGCCAGGGCTGTTCCAGTAGATGACGTTGCAGGAACAGAAACCAAATTTGTCGAGGTCAGTAAGGGGCAATAAGGATCATTCTGGATCTCAAAGCAGTTACTTTCTGGATTAACTGGGTAATTAAGGGAAAATGGGGAAAAGAGTACAGAAGACCCCGAGGCCAATCGTGGACTAGAGCGTCTCTGGGGGGAAGACCTGGGAGAGGGAAGAGGGTGAAGAAGTCTTGGCACTTGCTGTTTTGAGGGGTTGCGAAAAGGTCGCAACAAGGCTGACCCCACCTTCTGAAAATTCTTTCTGCTACTAGCTGGTTGAGAGACCACTCGTGGGGCATGAGAATGGCTCTGCTCAGCCTGTCCGCTATGACGTTGGACTTCCCGGGGATATGCGTTGCTACCAGAAACTGTTGAGAAGAGATGGCCCATTGCCAAAGTCTGAGTGCTTCTCGACATAGGGGGTAGGATCTGGTTCCGCCCTGCTTGTTGATGTACCACACTACAGACACATTGTCCGTCTGAATTGCAATAGTCCCGGTGGGTAGAGAGTCTTGAAGGGCCCGCAACGCTAAAAGTACCGCTCTCATTTCCAAGACATTTATGTGAAGGGTTGCCATGTGCCCTGGACTGTCCTGCCCTGAAAGTGCCCCTCCCACCCGATCAAGGAGGCATCCGTAGTCACAGTAGCAACAGGAGGAGGAAGGACAAAAGGTCTGCCCTGAAGTACCTGAGGGGAGACCATCCACCAAGAAAGGTGCCTTTTGCATGACTGCGTGATTAGAATGCTGTGCGACATTGGAAGCTGTTGAAAGGACCACTGGGAAAATAGCATCCACTGCAGGATCTGAAAGCGAGCTAGGGGGTTGTAATGTGATTGCTGCTGCCATGAGGCCTAGGATTATTAGTACGAACCTGGCCTGAACTCTGCTCTCCTGTAGTAGGATCTGAACATGATCGCGAATGTCTGAAACTCTTTGTACAGGCAGTTTTGCTGACAGCTCCACAGTGTTTAAAACAGCGCCTATGAAGGTAATAGACTGACAAGGTGACAAGGCAGACTTTTCGAAGTTTATAGAGATACCTAGCTCGTTGCAAGTTTGGACAGCATAATCTCTGGACTGGAGTAGTTGACGCCTGGTGGTGGCAGTAAGGAGACAGTCGTCTAAATATGGAAACACCTGGAATCCTTGTTCTCAGGTGAGCCGCAACCACTGCCATGCATTTGGTAAACACCCTGGGGGCTGTGGTGAGGCCAAAGGGCAGGGGTCAGAATTGGTAGTGACTGGCTCCCAGCCGGAAGCGGAGAAACTTTCTGGAGCGCCTGTTCATTTTGATATGGTAGTATGCATCCTGAAGGTCTATAGAGCACATCCAATTGTCCTGACCCGGAAAGGGTAAAATGGACTGTAGCGTGACCATCCGGAACTTCGTTCTTTGAACAGACTTGTTCAGCCTGCTGAGATCCAAAATAGGTCTCCAGTCCCGTCTTTTTTTTGGTACCAAAAAGAACTTGGAGTAGATTCTGGATCCTTGCTGGTCTGCTGGGACTGGCTGGATAGCTCTTTTTCTTAGCAGCTTTGAAACTTCTAGTGCTGCTTGATCCCTCAGACCGGGTGGAACGTCTGGAAGGGGCCCTTTTGGCTGTTGTGGGGTGTGAATAAAGGGAATTCCGTAACCTTCGGATATTATCGACCGTACCCATTTGTCTTGCGTGAGGGAATGCCAGGCTTCTGGGTACAGTGATAGTCTTCCCCCGACTGCCTCCGAAGGTGGACAGTCGGGCAACTCCTCAGGGGTATTGGAAGGGTTTGTCAGAGAAAGATTTTCTGCTACCCTGATTCTGCGGACCCCCCCTGCCACTTTGGCGGCATCTATTATTGTTCCCTCCTCTGCCTCTGGAGGGAAGCTCACCACGTGCGTCAGGCAGTACTCCCTGAGGTTTGCGGAACCACATTTTGCCACTCTTCTGACCCTTAGGGTATGGTCTAGAAGGAGTGGAAAAACGGACTCCCACGGCAGAGAGAGTCTTGCCTTCCTGCTCGCACCTGGTCAATGTATCCTTCAATTGAGGTCCAAACAAGGCAGAACCATCAAAGGGGGTGTTAGTGAAGGATGCCTTGAAGGGGTCAGCAAAGTTACAAAGCCGCATCCAGGCGTGTCTCCTTAGAGCAACGCCCGTGCCTGCAGCCCTACTCGTACCATCGGCTGCATAGGAAATGAGCCGCATGGAGGAGTTGACGATCGAGTTCAGTGTCGCCAGCTGGGAGTTGATCTTTTCCTGAGACCCCGCAGCTGATGGGTCCTGTAAGTTATCACCCAGTTCATTGAGAAGGTCTCTTTGAAGACGGGTGAAATGGCACAAATAATTCAGCGACCGCATGGCAAAGGTCACTGAAGAAAACATCCGCTTACCATACCTGTCCATAGTCCTAGATTCCTTATTAGGAGGATGTACAGGTACTGAGGGGTCAGCCAACTCCTTTAGTGGCCGCCGCCACCACCATGGCATCAACAGGGACGCCCTTAGTTATAAACTACCTGTCAGAAGGGGATGTAATAAATTTTGTAGGCCTCCGGGGAGTTGGTTCCATAGTACCCGGAGCCGTCCACACCTTTCGAGCCACCACATCCATGAGTGGGTCGAAAGGCGGAGACACCCAGGAGGTGGAAGGGCGAGAACCAAACGCATCTAGGTACACCGACTCATCCTCGGAAGGGTTGAGGGCAGACCAGTTCCCCCTCTGCTTGAGAATCTCCAGGATGGCAGAAAAGGAGACATCCTCAGAGGGGGACCCTTCCGACTCATCCAGGTCGGTGTCTGATGTGACTGACTCAGGGGAGTCGACATGCTTCCTCTTGCATGTTCTCTTTCGAGGGGGCTCCCCTGCAGGATCCGGGGAGGCCTCGGAAGAGGACCTGGAGTGTTGGTTCTCCACGGTTGGGGTCGGGAGGGTAGGCAGAGGCCGAAGCAGGCACCATAGAGGGAGGGGCCGACGGGGTTGACCGTGGTGCCGGTATAGGAGCCAGCACGCTCCTCATGACCTCAAAGGCGCCCCTATCAGGCAGGGAAGAGGGACCCAAATCCGAAGAGATAAGGGCTCCCCCTGGCACCGAGAGGGACGGCTCCGAGGCCGATGTCGGGGCCGAACTCACCTGCGCCGAGGCTCCAAGAGGGAGAACGGGGCTGGACAAGGGTCCGATGCCACTCACCCCCTCGGAGCCGACGAGGGAGTCTCGGTGCCCGGATCCCTTCAAGGACGGAACCAAGGAAGGGATCGGAGCCGAAGGAGCCGACAAGAGTGGTATTGTTTCCGACGCCCCAACGGTGCTAACCCCGACTACCTCCGGCTCCGGGCTCAAAGGAAGAGTCGGAGGAGGAATTGGAACAGGCGTTGGGGTAGCCACTGTCTGATGAGAAGGGCTATGCAACATCTGGGCCAGCGCCTGCGACTTTAAGAGCCTACTGACTACCCTCTCGAGGTTGTGATCCGATAGCCTGGAAGAGCGAGAGGAGTGAGACCTATGGCTCCGCTCCGATAGTAAAGGGGACTTCGGAGCCGAATGCACCGACTCCAAGGAAGGAGATCGGGAACGTTTTCGGCTTGGAGACGGCTCCGACACTAAAGTCGGAGCCGACTGAGGCCTCGATGCACCAGTTCCGGCTGGAACCGACGAGATAGAAGGAGGTCCGCTCGGCGCCGGCTCCAGACATGGAGTCGACGGTTTGGCAGGCTTAGAAGGTCTACCGGACGGAGGCTTCGTCGGAGAACCTTCAGGCTTTAGCAAGACCCTAAGGATGAGCTTGTTTCTGCGTTCCTGCAGGACTCTTGGACTGAAGGCATGGCAGACAGAAAGTACAGTTTTGTACCTACCATAAATGTAGATGTCCGAACAGGATAGCATCTGCAGTCATAACAAATGGGTTGTCCTGTCGTCAGGCAGCCCTTCCGTTGCCCGGATTCAAAGTCTGGGTCCGGCCGGGCTGATGTCGCACTTCACCTGACGTCATCTCTGCTGGTCTTCCGGTATAAAGGCATTAGCAGACGCCATTTTCCTCAGTGTTTCTTGCCCCAGATGCCAGTTGCCCTCTTGATAAGCTAAATTTTGGATAAATGCCAATGTTTCCAAAAAAGTAGAAGGCAAACACAAAAAAATAACAATGTATGTACATATATACAAACAAATACCATAAGAGACTCCCCCAGCTAGCTATTAGGAGGGTAAATACCCTAGGAGTACCACAGAGGGGAAGGAGGGTGGGTAATCCTGACTGCAGATGCTATCCTGTTCGGACATCTACATTTATGGTAGGTACAAAACTGTACTATGTCCTTCAAGGATGCATCTGCAGTCATAACTAAATAGTCATAACAAAATGGGTAGAATAACATAGCCAAACTAGGGGAGGAGGAAGAAGAATTATGGTGTAGTTAGGATCCCTTGCAGTACAGCAGTGTCAAAACCTGCGCGGGATCTAGAGTATAGGCAAACTCTTTCGGGATCTAGAGATAGGTAAATTATAATGCTAATGGCAAATGTATGCACGGAGGTCCAAGCCGCCCTCAATAATGTCCTTGGTTGCCACTCCTCTCGTAAGAAAGCTGTGGTAGTGGCTGTAGCCCTTGTAGAATGAGGTCTTATGCTCTGTGGAATTGGTTTTCCGTGGTAGGAGTAACAGAATCTTATGCAATTTCCTATCCATTTGGAGATTGTCTGTTTGGAAATTGCTTTTCCTTCCCTTCCTGTTGCATAGGCTACTAAAAGCTGGTCAGTTTTTCTGTCACCTTTGGTTCTGTCCAGGTAGTAGCGTAACTGTCTATGTACATCCAAGGTATGCAGCAGTCTTTCCCCCCTGTTCTGTGGATTGGGAAAGAAGGTAGGTAGGTGGATTGCCTGGTTTAAAGACACTCTGGATACCACCTTGGGCATAAATGTAGGATTAGTTCTCATGGACACCCTATCTTGATGGAAGATTAGGAAGGGTTGTACTGCCATTAAGGCCTGTAGTTCCGAAACCCTCCTTGCTGAAGTAATTGCCAGTAGGAAAGCAGTTTTCCATGATATGTTGAAGATCTGCTGTTGCTGCTGGTTCAAATGGAGGGAGTGTCAATTTTTCTAGCACAAAGTTCAAGTCCCATGCTGGTAATGGTGGTTTCCTAGGAGGTTTTACATTCTTGATCCCTCTGAGGAACTGCCTGAGTAGAGGATGAAAAGACAGGTGGATCAAGCTGTATTCTGCTGAAATAGCTGATGCATGTATCTTGATGGAGGAATAGGACAGGCCTGTATGTAGAAGCTCTGCCAAGTACCCCAGGATGTTAGCAATATCTATGTTCGACACATCTTTTCCTCTTTCAGTACTCCAAATGACAAATCTTTTCCATTTTCCTGCATAGTTCCTTCTTGTTGAAGGTCTGCGGCTTCAAGGATAATGTCTTTAACCCTTTGGGATAGGTCTGGGTTTGTGCTGCTATGTGATGTTCCAGGCAGTCAGTTGCAAGGTTTTTAGGTTTGGGTGCATGATGTTGTAGTTGTTCTGAGTTAACATCAAAGGCATCAGGGTATTGACCACATTCTCCCTGAGACATGCTCCTCAGCAATGGATACCAGTGTTGTCTTGGCCAATTCGAGCTATCAGGATTATCCTTGGCTCCTCTTTGATTTTCAGTAGTACCTTGTGCATCAAAGGAAGAGGTGGAAATGCATATGCTGTCAGGCCTTTCCAACTGAAGGATAGAGAGTCCACCTTCCATGCAAGTGGGTGGTATGTCCTTGTGCAGAATTTTTGAGCTGGTGATTGAGTGGGGATGCTAAAGGTCTATTTGTGGCATTCCCATTTCTTTGTGATGGCCTTGAAGATGTCCGGGTGTAGCATCCATTCGTGAGCATCCGAGGTGGTTCTGCTTAACATGTCTGCTAGGGTGTTTTCTTTTCCACAAATACTGCCTGTAACTGGATGTTGTAGCTCAGAGCCATATTCCAAAGGTCCAGAGTCATTCTGCATAGGGGTATGAATGAGTGCCTCCCTGTTTGTTGATGTACCACATGACTGTGGTGTTGTCTGTCCTTATCATTAAATGGCCTTCTTTGAGGAATGGTCTGAATTTCTGGATTGCTAGTTTTACTGCCAGCATTTCTTTTTGGTTTATGTGCAGGTGCAGCTGGTCTGGAGTCCACAATCCTTGTATGCATTTGTCCAACATGTGCGCCCCCCAGCCTAGGTCTGAGGCGTCCGTTGTGATGGTTTGGCTTGCTTGAAAGTTGTGGAAGGGCAAGCCTGGGTTTGACTGGCATGCTTGAGCCCACCATAGGAACTCCTGTTTCAGGCATGGGATTAGTGGGATTTCGGTTTCTAAGATGTGCCTGTGTTGAGACCATAAATTCTTTAGGTACCACTGTAGCTTTCTCATATGCAGTCTGGCATGTGGGACCAAGATTATGCATGATGCCATGAAGCCCAAGGCCTGCAGTACTTTTCTTGCTGTTAGTTTGTTCTGCTTTGTTAATGCCAAGAAGTAAAGAGGGAGTTTTTGTTTTTCTGCAGTTAGGAATGCCATTTGTTTTGCTGTGTCCAATTCCAAGAATAAGAATGTTCTTGTTTGGGATGGTATCAGTCTTGACTTTTGTAAATTGACTGTGTATCCCAGGGCTTGTAGTAAGCAAATGACTCTCTGTAAATCTGTTGTCAGCTTGCTTTTGTTGTCCGCTTGTAACAGGCAGTCGTCCAGGTATGGATAAATTTGGATTCCCTGTAGCCTGCAGTGAGCGATTACTGATGCCAGGCATTTTGTGAATACTCTGGGCGCAGTAGATAAGCCAAAGGGCAATGCTGAGAATTGATAATGCTCTGATCCTGCAAGAAATCTGAGGTATCTTCTGCAATTTGGTCGTGGGGGGGGGCAGGGGTATGCCTGCCTGCCTAGAGAGATCTAGAGTTACCACACTCCTCTTGCCCAGCATGGGAAGAAGTTGCTGAAGGATCAGAATTTTGAATTTTGGGACAATGATGTATGTGTTTAAGACGGACAGGTCGAGAATAGGTCTCCAACTTTTCTCTTTTCTTGGTACTAGGAAGAGTCTGGAGTAGAATCCTTTGCCCTGTTCTGTTATTGGTACTCTTTCCACAGCTCTTATCTTTAATAATTGCCATCTGCTTTAGAGCTTCTGTTTTTTATTTGGAGGTAGGTTTGGCATTCCTCTTTTTACTGGTAAGGTGTGGAAGTGGAACCTGTAACCTTGGTCTATGGTTTGCAAAATCCACTTGTCTTTTGTGATATAGTGCCAATTTTTCGAAAACAAGGCTAACTTTCTGCCTAAAGGTGCTGTTATTTGCTCCCTGGTAGGCGGTGTCAGAGCCAAGTCACTGTGATTGTCCTGTTGCAGTGGCAGTGGTTGTGTCTGTGCCTCGGTTATTGCCTTGCCACGGTCGTCCTCTGTAGGCACCTCCTCTGGATTGATTTCTGCCTCTAGAGCCTATTCCTGCCTCTTTGAGATTTTGAGGAGTCTGGAAAGGACCAATTTTTGGCAGGCCAGTTCCTGCTAAACCTTGGGGCTGAACCTGTAAGAAATCCTTACTGTTTGTAACAGATTTTGCCTTCTCTTCCATTTTCTTTATTACTTGAGCAGCAGGTGAGCAGGTGTACCAAATAGACTGGCTTTATCCATAGGAGCATCTAACAGCTTTGCTTTAACATGATCCGGCAAGACCTGTTCTTTCAACCATGCATGCCTTCTTATCACTGTGCCAGTCATGGCTGATCTAAATGAAGCCTCCAGTGCATCATAGCCACATTTTAAAGAATGGTTACTAACCTGCTGAATGTTATTCACCATTTATAAAACATATTTCTTACCTAAGGAATCATCAGTGGACAGCTTCTTAGTTAACTGATCAAGCATAAACTCTTGGTATTGGATCATATGAAACTGACAGTTTAAAGCTCTAGCTGAGAGAGTAGCAGAGGTGTAAACTTTTTTTCCCCCATCTCTCTAAGGACCTGGATTCCCTTTCAGAAGGAATAGGGTTTTTTGCTGAGGTCGAGGCTACTGCCTTAGGCCCCTGGGATATAGTCTCAGGATCTGCAAGTGGGGCCTTGTATAGGTGGTGATGAGTGTCTGGCACCCTGTAAAATCTATCTGGTTTGGCAGGGGCTGGAGGTAAAGTATCAGGAGCAGTGCAAACATCATTAAATGCATCATCCACAACAGGCAGTACTGGAGGTATAGCTAAGGGCCTATGTTGTGGTAAGTGCAGAAATGTCCTAAGCCTTTTTCTTGAATCTGAGAAATCTTGTCCCTGCCATTGGAATTGTTCTCTCATGGCATGTAAGGTTTCCCCAAAGGAAAATTCCTCTGGTGGAGAGGCAGATGGAATGGATTCTTCAGCATCGGAATCTTCATAAGTAGAAAAAAGAGCCTCTGGCTGATCTGTAATGTCTGAGTCATCCGAAGAATCATCAGAGGACACTGGCTCGGGGCTCTGCTCTAGGTCTCTTTCTGGGGCTGAGAGGCCCTGTCTGGGTGAGATTGGGATCCCTAATTAAGGATATTAAATCCTCTGCCAGAGTAAGCATTTGTGAACTAGAAGTGGGCCTGTGTGAGGGGCTTAACAGGCACTGATTTAACAGTTTTGGCTGCTTTAGCCCTGGCAAAGGCCTTAATAGACATGGCTGCAGGAGGCCTAGCAGCACCACGTGCTGGGGTGGAGACATCCAAAGGAATGGTGTCTGATAAATCACTAGGAACCACAGTAGTAGGCAGAACTTCTGAGGCCGATTCAACTAAGGTAGCAGGAGCATCAGTAGTAGTCGGATTCGCTGAAGATTGACCGGTTTTCTCGGTTTCGCCGAAACCAAGACACTTGCTTGCTTAACCGTGTTTCGCCGAAAACCGCTGACCGCGAGTGTCGGTCTTTTTCTGCTTTTAACAATTTGGGTAGTCGGAGGATCCGACGCATAATGTACGAAAAATCTGAGCCGAAAAACTGTTCAGCAAACCCCCCCGGACGCCTAAGCGTTCGTCGGTAGGAGGAAGCACAGGCCGAACAAGCTGCTACGTCGTGGTCTGGGCCTAAGCAAGGCAGGCAGTAAGAGGGAAATCTTTATGAGGTATTTGTTTCCCACAAGTTAAACAGTTATTGACTTTTCTGACATCGGCTGAGGCAAGAAAGAGTCCCCAACGGGTACTTAGCTTTTAGAAGTCTTCAAATAGTATCGGTAGTAGTAATCTCTGGATCTGACCGACCGCACTTGCGAACAGCTTCTGCTTGAGCGGCGCCAAGTACCAGCAAGAAAGACTGAGGAATGGCGTCGGCTGATGCCTTTATACCGAAGACCAGCAGAGATGACGTCGGGTGAAGTGCGACAGCCGAGCCGACCCAGACTTTGGAATCCGGCCGACCAAGGGCTGCCTGACGACAGGACAACCCATTTGTTATGACTGCAGATGCATCCTTGAAGGACATCAAGAGTCCTGCAGGTGCAGAGGGCCCAAACAATATACACAAGAAGTGTGACCGTCTGTCAGAGACATCTTTTGACAGCACGAGTCACACTTAAATCCTGAGACCTTGGTATCCTTGGACATGATACCACAGGACCGGGACAGAATGTCTATTCAAGCACACAAAGCACAAACACACTCAAAAACTCTTGAAAAGACCCACACAACAACTACTTTAAAAACTTTGCTACAGGGAAGGGAACAATATTCCACACACACACTCAAAGGGAACCCCCAACTACCAACCAAAGAAAAGGACCGAAGGCCTATCCACCTTAAGGGAGGAGAGAGAGAAGAAAACTACTAAGAAAAGGAGGGGAAAACTAGCCGGTACACTACTAACACTACTAGGACAAAAACTACTAAGAGAAAATTTACAAAAACTAACTGCAAATATAAAAAAATTTTAATACGACCTGGAGCAGGTGAAAAATGCAACCTCGTAGCTGAAGCGGCAAACGAGATCTGGGTATATGACGCCTAGCATTATGGGACATAGGATAGCCTCAAGCCGGTAAAAATAGCTCTCGAGCTTTAGTAATAGGCCGAGTCGGAGCCGAGGTTCGGCTCCAAACCCATCCAGCAAGAATGAAGGCGAGATTGACAACTTAACATTGCCCCATGATGTACCTCACAAGACATCTGCAACAGCTGGAAAGGTCATAGAAATACCTCACTAAAAGAATCACAGGCCTAAAGCAGATGCCATATACTGACCGTCTAAAAAAAACTCCAGCTATACTCTGTGGCATATCGTCTACTCTCTGCTTAACATACAAGGCCATGTCAAACCCTGAGCTGTTGGACATGCTCCACTTAAAGAAATCCCAATCCCTCAGAGTCACACGCTCCAGGGATCTAAACCTTGTCATCACAATGAACAAAACATGCTGGAAGGATAGGTTCCTGACCCAGAGACTCCCCGTACTCTGGGATAGACTGCCCATACATATCAAGCAGAGCGCTTCATTGGCCCTCTTCAAAAGAAACCTTGATGATTGGATGGGAGATAGGAAATTCACCACGGGGATCATGTCAGTCGCCCTCCTAGACAGGGGCCTGGAGAAGTAAATATCGTGGGAAGAAATATCCAGGGAATTGTTATGGCTAGGCTTGCATAGGCCCTAGGGCCGATAGCCTAGTACCAACCTATGAACCTAAGGGGTATGCTAAAAGATAAGTGCTTGGTGATGGTAGAGGGAAGTCATGGAGTCTGCTTACTGTAGGGTTGTGCTTTGCTTCCACCAGATTTGGAGGTGGATGCACCCCATTGCTTAGACCTGTAAGAACCCTGTGATTGGTATCTAGAGCCTTTTGAGCACCTGGATTTGCCTTGAGAGGCTCTGTTGGACACAGGAAAGGACCAATTTTTAGTAGGCCAGTGCCTACTGAATCTGGGTGGCTGCACTTGTAAGAAATCTTTTACAGTTTGCATAGATTTTACTTTGTCTTCCATTTTCTTTAAAACCTCTTCTGCCTTATTACCAAACAGAGTATCATGCTGTAAAGGGGCATCCGACAACTTAGCTTTAACATGATCAGGCAGATTTTGCTCCTTGAGCCAGGCATGCCTTCTAATCACAGATCCAGTAACTGCGGCCCTGCAAGAGGCCTCCAAGGAATCAAAACCTCATTGCCAAGTATGCTTTCTAACCTGTTCTGCTACATGCAATAATTCCTGTAATTCTTTATTTTACACACAATCATAAATCAACATAATTTTATGTTTCAACAAGCCCATAACATGCTGCTGATATTTAAGCATATGAAACTGGCTGTTTAAGGCCCTAATTGCCAATGTTGCAGACGTATAAACCTTCTTTCCCCATATATCCAGCGCCCTGGAGTCTCTATCAGAGGAGGTAGGATTTTTGGCTGTTGAGGCCTTTACACCTTTGGGACCCTGTGAAATAGTTTCAGGATCAGCAGCAGGATTTTTGAATAGAAATTTGTGGGAGTCAGGAAAGTACAGTTGTGTACCTACCATAAATGTAGATGTTCGAGTGTATTCACTGTTGCAGTCATTACAATTGGGTTATCCTTCTGGCAGGCTACCCGCAGTCGGCCTGAGTTCCAAAGTCTAGGTCCGGCATCGGTTGCTATCGCCTCTTCCCTGACGTCAGTGCGCCAGGGGTATAAAAGATGCAGCCGACGCTATTTTCTTCAGTTTTTCTTGCCCCATATGTCAGATGCCCCAAAATTGGTAGGCTAATTTATGCCAATAAGCATGCATGCACATAAAACAACTTTTCCTTCATCTACAAGCAAATACACCACATAGGTTGTACAGGATAGAGAAGTACAGATAAATCCCAGCAAAGAAAAAAGGGGGCATGGCGGGAGGGTAACCTGGACTGCAACAGTGAATACACTCTAACATCTACATTTACGTTAGGTACACAACTGTACTATGTTCATCGTGTTTCACTGTTGCAGTCATTACAATTGGGTTGAATCCCAAAGCTGAGATTGGGAGGCTGGAGCTAAATAGGATTAGGAGAGGCTATAAGGCCCTGCAGGACTGCAGTGGCAAAGCCTGCCCTGGATTTAGAGTAGAGAGGTAAGTGATAGTGCTTTGTAAAGGTATGCACTGAACTCCAGGTTGCAGCCTCTAAGATGTCTTTGGTTGGTACTCCTCTGAGAAAGGCTGCTGAAGTGGCTGCTGCTCTGGTTGAGTGTGGCCTAATGTCCTTAGGCACTGCTTTGCCATGCTGTGAATAGCAGTAATGAATGCAATGGCCTATCAACTTTGAAATAGTTTGTTTAGAGATTGGCTTTCCTTGTGATGCTGCAGCATATGCAACTAGGAGTTGATCAGTCTTTCTGAAAGCTTTAGTTCTGTCCAAGTAGAAGCGTAGCTGTCTGTGAATGTCCAAGGAATGCAGAATTCTCTCCCCCTTATTCTGTGGGTTTGGATAGAAAGTAGGCAAATGAATTGTTTGGTTAAGGGCCACACTGGACACTACTTTAGGCATAAATGTAGGGTTTGTCCTCAGCGAAACCCTGTCTGGATGGAAAATGATAAAAGGTTCCACAGCCATGAGTGCCTGTAACTCTGAGACTCTTCTAGTGGAGGTTATTGCTAGGAGCAGAGCTGTTTTCCAGGATAAGCATTTTATGTCAGTTGCAGAGGTTGGCTCAAACGGAGGGAGTGTGAGTTTTTCCAAGACATAGTTGAGGTCCCATGCAGGTATTGGTGCTCTCCCTTGGAGGTCTTATGTTTTTGGCCCCTCTGAGGTACTGCCTTAGTAAGGGGTGTGAAAAAATAGGTGGTTCTGTATTGTAATGAGCTGAAATGGCAGAAGCATGAATTTTAATTTATGAAAAAGAAAGGCCTTTATCCAGCATCTCAGTTAAGTATTGTAAAATCTGAGGAATATTTGGAACAATCGTGTCAATACCTTGTGCTTGGTTCCAAGCACAGAATCTCTTCCATTTGTCTGCATAAGATTTTCTGGTGCTAGGCCTCCTGGCCTCCAAAATAACATCCATCACTGCTTTAGAAAGAGGCGTGTCTTGAGAGGCTATTTTATCTGCCAGGTTTAAGGTTTTGAGCTGGCTGTGCAGTATCTGACTGTCTTGTTGGGTCAATAAGTGAGGCATTTGAGGTAATGTCCAGGCTGGGCCATGAGACAAGCTCTTTAGGATTGGGTACCAGTGCTGGTGGGGCCAGTCTGGGGCAAGCAGTATCATTTTTGGTTTCTCTTGTCTGTCCTTGAGGAGTACTTTGGGGAGGAGAGGCAGAGGAGGAAAGGCATATACTGTTAGATTTTTCCAACAGAAAGAGAATGCATCCACTTTCCATGCTTGCTTGTGATAACTCCTTGTGCAGAATCTTTTTAGTTGGTAGTTGTGAGGGGAGGCAAATCGGTCTATGTCCGGACATCCCCAGGTCCTTGTAATCATGCTGAAGACTTGTGGATCCAGTTTCCACTCGTGGGGATCCATGACGTTTCTGCTTAGTTCGTCTGCCAGAGTATTTTTCCTTCCTGGCAGGAATTGTGCTTGCAGATGTACTTGGTAAGACAATGCTGTGTGCCACAAGTTCATGGCTAGCCTACAGAGGGGATAGGAATGCGTGCCTCCCTGCTTGTTTATGTACCACATGACTGTAGTATTGTCTGTCCTTAGTAGTTGTCCTGGTTGAAGTTGATCCTTGAAGGCTGTTAGGGCAATCTGAACAGCTAGCATCTCTTTTTGATTGATATGTAGATGCATTTGACTTGAGGGCCATGTGCCCTGAATACATTTTCCTGCCATATGGGCCCCCCAGGCGTAATCTGATGCATCTGTTGTCAATGTCTGCCTGGCTGTGGGTAAGGTGAATGGCTGTCACGTGTTGTGGTGACAGGTTTTTGCCCACCATCGAAACTCCTGTTGCAGGCAGGGAATGAGGGTAATTACTGTTTCCAGGCTGTGGCAATGTTGAGTCCAAACAGTTTTTAGATACCATTGAAGTTTCCTCACATGCAGTCTTGCATATGGAATTAGCAGAATGCAGGATGCCATAGTAAATAGTGTGGGAAGAAATAGCCAGGGAATTATTATGGCTAGACTTGTATAGGCCCTAGGGCTGATAGCCTAGTACCAACCTATGAAACCCAAGGCCTGTAGAATTTTTCTTGCAGATAACTGGGTATTTGTTGCCAACATTTTGAAATAAGTAGTCAGTTGTCTGTGTTTGTCTGGCGTGAGATAAGCCATCTCTCTTAGTCTTGCACCCAGGAATATTATCTCTCGAGAGGGTACGAGTTTTGATTTCTTTTCGTTTACTGTGTACCCTAGACTTGTCAGTAATATTTTTACAAACTCCAGATGCTGTAGTAGAATGTCTTCGTTCTCCGCTTGAATAAGGCAGTCGTCCAAGTAAGGATATATCTGTATTCCTCTTTCTCTGCAAAATACAATTACTGGTGCCAGGCACTTTGTGAAGACCCTGGGCGCAATAGATAAGCCAAAGGGCAGTGCAGAGAATTGGTAGTGCATTGAGGCAGCTTTAAATCTGAGGTATCTTCTGCACGTTTGTCTGATTGGGACATGCAGGTATGCCTCTTTTAGATGTAAAGTCACAAGCCAAGCCTTCTTGCCCAACATGGGCAGAAGCTGCTGTAGAGTCAACATCATACAATTTTGGAATATCCAGATATGTGTTTAGAGTAGATAGGTCCAGTATAGGTCTCCAGGCTTCGTCTTTTCTGGGTACCAAGAACAGTCTTGAATAGAATCCTTGACCCTGCTCTTGTCTTGGTACTTGTTGAATGGCCCTCATGTCCATGAGGGATGAAATTTGTTTTTGTACCTGCCCATTGATTGTGTGGCAGATCTGGCATACCGTTTTGCCTGGGCAGGGTATGAAAGTGGAACACGTAGCCTTGTGTAATTATATTTAGAACCCATTTGTCCTGGGTGATCCTGTGCCAATTTTGTGAAAAAAGTGGTAATTTTCCTCCCAAAGGGGCTGCCAAAAGATAAGTGCTTGGTGCTGGAAGTGGGAAGTCATTGAGACAGTTTTCTGTATGGCTGTGATTTTTCCTCTCCGCTTTTGGAGGTAGAAGCACCCAATTGTTTAGGCCTGTATGAGCCTTGAGGCTGTGATCTGCCTCTGGGGCGTCTGTATCTGCCCCTTTGTGGTCCATCTGACACTGGAAAGGACCAATTTTTATTAGGCCAGTTCCTGCTAAATCTGAGAGGCTGTACCTGCAAGAAATCCTTGACTGTTTGCATAGATTTAGCTTTGTCCTCCATTTTCTTCAACACCTCTTCTGCTTTAGCACCAAACAAAGTATCATGTTGTAAAGGAGCATCTAATAGTTTTGCTTTAACATGATCCGGCAAATTCTGTTCTTTTAACCAAGCATGCCTCCTAATGACAGAACCTGCAACAGCGGCCCTGCAGGAGGCCTCAAGAGAATCAAAACCACATTGCAAAGTATGCTTTCCAACTTGTTCAGCTGCATGCAATAAATCCTGCATTTCTTTATTGTCTGCACATTCTGTACTTGCTGGCATTTTCTGTTTAAGCAAAGACATAAGATATTGCTGATATTTAAGCACATGAAATTGGAAATTTAAGGCTCTTACAGCCAAGGTAGCAGAGGTATAAATCTTTTTACCCCATCTGTCTAGGGCACTAGAATCCCTATCAGAGGGGATAGGGTTTTTTGCAGTAGAAGCCTTGACCCCTTTGGGACCCTGAGAGATGGTTTCAGGGTCTGCTGCAGGGTTCTTATAGAGAAATTTATGTGAGTCAAGAACTCTGTAGTATCTGTCTGGCTTAACCGGAGCTGGTGGTAAAGAGTCTGGAGAAAAACTTGACTCTGAAAATACATTGTCTACAATGTCTAAACAGGCAGAATAGCCAGGGGCCTGTGCTGGGGCAATAAGGAAATCTCTGAGCCTTTTCTTGGATTCTGAGTAGTCTTGGCTCTCCCAGTGAAAATGCACCCTCATAGTATGCAGTGTCTCCCCAAAAGAATAATCCTCAGGAGGAGAGGCTGAAGGAATAGATTCTTCAGCATCAGAATCCTCATAGGGAGGAATAGAGTAATCCTGTTCAGAAGAGGAATCAGAGGAAATGGAAACCTGGTTGAAGATTCATATTTTAACTCTTGCCTAGGCCTTTTTTCAGAAGGGGGATGGGAACCCCTGATCAAAGTAATTAGGTCTTCGGCCATTTTAAGCATCTGTTTTTTAGGCATGGAGGCCTGTCCAGGTGAATGCTGCACTTGTTTCTTTGTCTTTAGAGCTGCTTTAGCCTTTGCCTTTATACCTGAAGTAGGTTTTACATATAACTGTGTAGGCCTGAAAACACCCTAAGAAGCCGATGCCTGCTCAGCGGCTCTGGATCCATCTGAGGGAATGATTTCCAAGTGTCCAATACCTTGAGTTTCCAGAGGCCCAGTCGGCTCCACGTGGGAGACGGAAGCGGCCTGTGGCTCTGAGGTAGCAGGCGTCAGGGGCTGCGAAAGCGCCTCACTGAGAACCGGCGACAGGCCTAGAAGAAGCCTCGTAGTCAGTTTTGGATCTCTGATACCTGTCCTTTTCTTTTTCTTTTCCTTTTTTGTAAACTCCGGTAGTCGGCTGATCCGACAGCATTATATAGTTAAATCTTCTGCCAAAGTAATGAAATGTAAAATCGTACCGACGCTTAATAGTGCTTTGGTTAAATATGGCACAAAACCGACAACTAGCAACGTTATAGTCAGGGCCTAGGAAAGGAATACAGTAAGAATGAAAATCCTTATGAGGTATTTTCTTCCCACAAGAAATACAGTTATTAACTTTTTCTGACATTGGTCTGGAGCAAGAAAAAAGTTTCCCCAACAGGGTACTTAGCTTTAATGAAGACTTCAAATCTGAAATTCGAATTTGAAAACATCAGGAGTTGGCCGACCGGCACTTGCGAACTGCTTTTGCTTCGGGCACCGCACGGCAAGAAAGACTGAAGAAAATGGTGTCGGCTGCATCTTTTATACCCCTGGCGCACTGACGTCAGGGAAGAGGTGACAGCAACCGATGCCGGACCTAGACTTTGGAACTCAGGCCGACTGCGGGTAGCCTGCCAGCAGGATAACCCAATTGTAATGACTGCAACAGTGAAACACGATGAACATCCCTGTAATATCTGTCTGGCTTACTAGGAGCCGGAAGTAGGGAATCAGGAGCCATGCTTGATTCCAAAAACACATCACCAACAATGTCTAATACAGGAGGTATAGCCAAAGGCCTATGCTGAGGAAGAAGGAAATCCCTAAGCCTCTTTTTTGATTCAGAGAAATCCTGACTCTCCCAATGAAAATGTCCCCTTAAAGTATGCAAGGTTTCTCCAAAAGAATAATCCTCAGGAGGAGATGCAGATGGGATGGATTCTTCTGCATCTGAATCCTCATAGGGTGTTACAGAAAATTCCTGATCAGAAGAGGAATCAGAATAAATAGAAACCTGATCTGAAGACTCAATCAGTGTCTTGCCTAGGCCTCTTAGCAGGGGGGGGGGGGTTGGGAACCTCTGATCAAGGTAATTAAGTCCTCAGCCATTTTGATCATCTGTTTCTTAGGCATAGGGGCCTGAGCACATGGCTCATGCGTCGGTTTTTTAGACTTCTAAGTTGTTTTTGTTTTTAAAGCTGGCGCTGGTTTTATATAGAGATGTTGAGGCCTGAAAACACCCTCAGAAGCTGGTGCCTGCTCAGCGGCTCCGAACCCATCCCAGGGAGAGACATCCATGGGCTCAATACTCTGAGAATCTCGCAGCATACCGGACTCCGCATGGGTCTTGGTAGAGGACTACGACTCAAAAGTAGTGGGTATCAGGGGCTGAGAAAGCACCTCACTGAGTACTGACGAACCAGCGACTGACTTAGGAGAAGCTTCGCCGTCGGTTTTGGACCTCGACAGTCTGTCTCTGTCTTTTTCTTTGCACTTTTTGTGAACTCCGGTAATCAAATTGCTATCCAAAGACATTTCAGGGTAATTAAATCTGGACACAAAATATTTTGAAACAAAAATATACCGACGCTTAATAGTGTGTTGGTTAAATCTAGCACGATATGATCTGGGCCTAGGCAAGGAATACAGTACAAATGAAAATCCTTATGAGGTATTTGCTTCCCACAAGTAATGCAATTATTAACTTTTACTGACATTGGTAAGGAGCAAGAAAAAGTTTCCCCAATGGGGTACTTGGCTTTAACTGAAGACTTCGGTTCTGAAACTTGAATACGAAAATTTCAGGAGTCAGCCGACCGGCACTTGCGAACTGCTTCTGCTTCGGGCACCACGTGGCAAAGACTAAAGAAAATGGCGTCGGCTGCATGTTTTATAACCCTGACGACCTGACGTCATGGAAGAGGAGACAGCAACCAACACAGGACACAAGACTTTGTTATTCAGGCCGACTGAGGGCAACCTGCCAGCAGATTACCCAAATGTAATGACTGCAACAGTGAAACATGAAGAACATCCTTGGTTCCAGTTTCCACTCGTGTGGGTCCATGAGGTTTCTGCTTAGTCCATCTGCCAGTGTATTCAGATTTACTGGCAGGAATTGAGCTTGTAGATTCACTTGGTAGCTCAAAGCTGTGTTCCACAATGCCATGACTAGTCTGCAGAGGGGGTGAGAATGTGTACTCCACTGCTTGTTTATGTATCACATGACCATGGTGTTGTCCATCTTTACCATTAGTTGTCCTGGAAGAATGTGGTCCTTACAGGCTGTCAGAGCATTCTGCACAGCTAACATTTCCTTTTGATTTATGTGTAGGTGCATTTCACTTGGGTTCCATTTACCTTACCTGCCAGGTGAGCCCCCATGCATAGGCTGATGCGTCTGTTGTCAAGGTTTGGGTGGCAGGGGCTAGTGTGAATGGTAGTTCCTTGTTTTGGTGGAAGGCCTCTGCCCACCAAAGGAACTCTAGGCGTAGGCAAGGCATGATAGGAATCATTGCTTCTAGATCCTGTGAATGTTGACACCATAGGCTTTTGAGATACCATTGCAGTTTCCTCATATGCAGCCTTGCATATGGAATTAGAAAAATGCAGGAGGCCTTGAACCCCAAGGCTTGCAGTATTTGCCTTGCAGATAACTGGGTTTTTGTGGCCACTTGTTTGAAGTAGGCTGTCAAATGAATTTGTTTCTCTGGCGTGAGGTATGCCATCTGGGAAGTTGTATTCAAGCTTGCTCCCAGGAATACAATTTGTTGACAGGGTGCCAGGTGTGATTTCTTTTCGTTTATGGTGTACCCCAGACAAGTTAGAAAGTACAGTTTTGTACCTACCATAAATGTAGATGTCCGATAGGAATGCATCTGCAGTCCAGTCTGGGTCTGGCTTAGCTGCATTTATTCAAGGCATCAGCCGGCGCCATTTTCCTCAGTGTTTCTTGCCCCAGATGCCAGGTGCCCTCTTGGAAGGCTAAATTGGATAAATGCCCATGATTCCAAATAGTAGAGAGCAAACACAAAAAATAAGCATGTATGTACATATATACAAACAAATACACCATAATAGATTCCCCCAGCTAGCTATATGATGGGCAAATACCCTAGGAGCACCACAGAGGGGAAGGGGTAGGGGTAATCCTGACTGCAGATGCATTCCTATCGGACATCTACATTTATGGTAGGTACAAAACTGTACTATGTCCTTCAAGGATGCATCTGCAGTCCTTACAAATGGGTAGAATACCATAGCCAAAACTGGGGGAGGTGGAAAAATAAAGTTATGGTGTAGTTAGGATCCCTTGCAAAACAGCAGTGGCAAAACCTGCTCGGGATCTAGAGTATAAAGGTAAATTATAATGCTTGGCAAATGTATGCATGGAGCTCCAAGTAGCAGCCTCTAAAATGTCCTTGGTAGCCACTCCTTGTAAGAAGGCTGTGGTAGTGGCTGTAGCCCTTGTAGAGTGAGGCCTGATGTTCTCTGGAGTTTTCTTTCCATGGTAGGAGTAACAAAATCTGATGCAATTTCCTATCCACTTGGAGATTGTCTGTTTTGAAATTGCTTTTCCTTCCTTCCTGTTGCATATGCTACCAGTAGCTGGTCAGTTTTTCTATTGCCCTTGGTCCTGTCCAGGTAGTAGCGTAATTGTCTATGTACATCCAAGGTATGCAGCAGTCTTTCTCCCTGTTCTGTGGGTTGGGAAGAATGTAGGTAGGTGGATAGCCTGATTCAAAGAAACTCTGGAGACCACCTTAGGCATAAAGGAAGGATTTGTTCTCATGGACACTCTATCTTGATGGAAGATCAGGAAGGGTTGTACTGCCATTAATGCCTGAAGTTCAGATACCCTTCTTGCTGAAGTGATTGCCAGCAGGAAGGCAGTCTTCCATGATAAGTATTGTAATTCTGCTGTTGCTGCTGGTTCGAAAGGAGGAAGCGTCAATTTTTCTAGCACAAAGTTCAAGTCCCATGCTGGTAATGGTGGCTTTCTAGGAGGCTTTACATTTTTAATTCCTCTCCGGAACTGTCTGAGCAGAGGATGTGAGAAGACAGGAGGATCCAAGTCATATTCTGCTGAAATAGCTGATGCATGAATCTTGATGGAGGAATAGGACAGGCCTGTGTGGAAGAGCTCTGCCAAGTATTCCAGAATGTTGGCTATGTTTACCAGTGACACATCTTCTCCTTTTGCAGTACTCCAAATGAGATATCTTTTCCATTTTGCTGAATAATTTTTTCTAGTTGAGGGTCTGCGAGCCTCAAGGATAATGTCTTTAACCCTTTGGGATAAATTAGGGTTAATTGGTCTTATGCAATGTTCCAGGCAGTCAGCTGCAGAGTTTTCAGGTTTGGATGCAGAATGTTGTAGTTGTTCTGTGTTAACAGCAAGGGAACCAGAGGTAGTGGCCATATTTGTTCCCGAGACATGCTCCTCAGTAATGGGTACCAATGTTGCCTTGGCCAGTATGGAGCTATCAGAATGATCCTTGGACGGTCCTCTATGATCTTCAATAGCACCTTGTGCATCAAAGGAAGCGGTGGGAATGCATATGCTGTCAGGTTTTTCCAACTGAAGGATAGGGAATCCACCTTCCAAGCAAGTGGGTGGTACGTCCTTGTGCAGAATTTCTTTAGCTGGTGATTGCGTGGGGATGCAAATAAGTCTATTTCTGGAAGCCCCCATTTTCTTGTAATGGTTTTGAAGATGTCCTGATGCAGCATCCATTCGTGGGCATCCGTGGTAGTCCTGCTTAATATGTCTGCTAGAATGTTTTCTTTTCCTGGTACAAAAATTGCTTTTAACTGAATGTTGTAGCTCAGGGCCACATTCCAGAGGTCCAGTGTCATCCGGCAAAGAGGATAGGAATGAGTGCCTCCCTGCTTGTTGATGTACCACATAACTGTGGTGTTGTCTGTCCTTATCATCAATAGACCTTGTTGGAGGAATGGTCTGAATGCCTGGATTGCCAGTTTTACTGCCAGCATTTCCTTTAGATTTATGTGTAGGTGCAGCTGGTCTTGAGTCCATAAGCCTTGTATGCACTTGTCATGTGTGCCCCCCAACCGAGGTGTGAGGCGTCCGTCGTGATGGTTTGGCTTGGTTGAGTACTGTGGAAGTGCAATCCTGTGTTTGATTGACAAGCCTGAGCCCACCATAGGAATTCTTGCTTCAGGCATGGAATAATTGGAATCTGGGTTTCTAAGCTGTGCTTGTGTTGAGACCATAAATTCCTTAGGTACCACTGTAGTTTTCTCATATGCAGTCTGGCATGAGGAATTAGAAGTTATGTACTCACCATAACGTTCCATCTGAGTAGGTGACTTCATTCGGATGCAACCTGTGGGTATCGGATCCGACCTCGGATCCGAGCCGGCAATTCAAAAGCTTAGGCTCCTAGCTCCTCCCTCTTTACCCATAAACCCTTGCCAAGCCCTGACTGACCTCAGATTGAGTTTGCTTCAAAATACTGACAACAGTACACTAAAACAGCATAAATACTCGCTCTATAAAGGTCAGGGGATGGATCCGAATGAAGTCACCTACTCAGATGGGACAGAGTCTAGCTACCTGAATCTTGGCCGTCATGGAAGGATGTTTGAGCACCGCTGAGCCAAAGGATGCTCTTCCTCTAGAAACAACATCCACCTTGTAATGAGAAATAAAAGTATGAGGCGAGCCAAGTAGCTGCAGATATCATCCAATGATACGGGACTTAAAGGCTGACGTGGAAACTGCCCTAGTAGAATGAGCCGTAACCCTCTGAGGAGCAGGTCTACCTGAAGTGTCATATGCCTGCAGAATACAATTAGCAATCCACTTAGATAGTGTGACTTTAGATACTGCTTTACCCAGAGCAAATTTAGCAAAGGAGACGAACAGCTGACCTGATTTCCTGTGGCCAGCTGTTCTGTTAATATAAAAACGTAATTGTCTATGAACATCCAAGGAATGCAATTTGTATTCTCCTTTGTTTGAGTACTTGGGAAAAAACACAGGTAAATTGATTGACTGGTTAATATTGGATTCAGAAGAGACCTTTGGAAGAAAAGAAGGATTGGTCCTGAGGCACACCCTATCAGGGAAGAAAGAAAGGTAAGCCTGAAGCTCAGACACTCTTCTGGCTGAAGTGATAGCTACCAGGAAGGCAGTCTTCCAGGAAAGGTACTTTAAATCAGTAGAAGCTGCAGGCTCAAGGGAGGAGCAGTAAGGGCTTGCAGAACTAAAGACAAGTCCCAGGGTGGTACAACCTCCTTGACTGGAGGCCTCAACAAAACTCCTTTGAGAAATGTTTTGCATAATTTCGCCGTCATAAGGAGCTGTGTCATGACCAATGTGATAATGAGATAGCTGCCAATTGTACCTTAATCGTGGAAGAACTAGCCCCTTGATGAAAGAGGTCTGTTAGAAAATCCAGCACCGCTGACATAGGTGCCGAGAAAGGATCCAAAGTTCTCTGTACTGCCCATATAGAGAATCTCTTCCATTTACTCCGATAAATCTGCCTGGTGGAAGGTTTATGAGCTGCCACTAAAATGGCCTTGACCGTGATGAGATACCGAGTCCTAATTAAGGATGGAACTGGAGCAGCCAAGCTGTCAACTTCAGGGTCCTAGATTGAACTGACATTCCCAGAGGGTGGGAGATGAGATCCATTGGATCCAGAATCCAGGGTGGATTGATTTTGTGAGACCATACAAAGGGAACCAGGGTTGACGAGGCCAGAACGGGCAATGAGAATCATTCTGCTCCCCAAACTGTTGGCTTTCTGCAGAAGCCTCTGCATCAGAGGAAGTGGAGGGTAGACATAAAGGAGACCGGGAGGCCAAGCATGCACCAGAGCATCTCTCGGGAACTCCTGGTGGGAAGCAGAGCGAAGAAATTGTCGCATTTGGCGTTTGAGGGAGAGGCAAAAAGATCGCAAAAGGGTTGTCCCCAAACGGCAAAAACCTTCTTCGCTACTTGAGGATTGAGAGACCACTCGTGAGGAGAAAGGATGGTGCGACTGAGCTTGTCCGCAAGGATGTTGGACTTTCCCGGAATGTGCGTTGCTACCAGAAAGCGTTTGGTGGAAATTGCCCATTCCCAGACTCTCATGGCCTCTCGACAAAGGGGGTAAGACCTGGTTCCTCCCTGTTTGTTGATATACCAGACTACCGACATGTTGTATGTCTGAATCGCAATAGTCCCTGAAGGAAGAACGTGGTGAAGTGCTTGCAACGCTAGGAGCACCGCCCTCATTTCCAGGACATTTATATGCAATAGCGTCTCTGTGGGATTCCGCATGCCTTGGACAATCTTTCCAGAATGCCCCCCCCGAGGCAAGAAGCGTCCGTGGTCACTGTGGCTCGGGAAATGCAGCTAGGGGCTCCGGAGAAAGAAGCCACCAAAGAAGGGTCCTACACGCTCTGCTGACCGCAATCGGAGCGTTTAGAGAAGAACAAAGAGGACCACTGAACCTGAAGGGTCCATTGAAGAACCCGCGGGCATGAATGAGAAGCGGAATAGCTGCCGCCATAGAACCTAGGGCCCTCAGGACCAAGCTGCAGTTGGAGATGGTTGCAGGATCGCTGTCACATGACACTTCAGGCTGGCGGGGTGAGGAAGGCTCGCACTGATCTGGTGTTTAGTCTTCCTCCTATGAAATCTATAACTTGTGTGGGGTTCAGTAAAGATTTCTCCCAGTTGATCGTCATGCCCAGCCTTGGTGCTAGTTGAAGAAAGTAATCCCTGGCTGAGCACAGAAGATGCCTTGATGATGGGAGCCAGTCGAAGACTGTAATCCCTGGAGCCTCAGGTGGGCCGCTACCACCGCTAGCACCTTGGTAAACACCCTGGGGCTGAGGTGAGACCAAAGGGAGGACCCTGAACTGATAATGACTGGCTCAGCCGGAAGAAGAAACCTCCTGGATAGTCTGTCCATCCGGATGTGGTAGCCTTGAGGTCTATGGAGCACATCCAGTCGTTCTCCCTCAAGAGGAAGTATAGATTGCAGGGTGACCATCCGGAACTTTTGCTTGGTTACTGACAGGTTCAGCTGGGAAAGGTCTAAGATTGGTCTCAAGTCCCCGTCTTCTTTGGCACCAAAAGAACCTGGAGTAAAACCCTAATCCGGTTTGATCTCGGGGACGCTGGATAGTTTCTAGCAGCTGTTCGATTTGGAACATCTGGGAGGCTGCAGATTTGGGAACCTTGAATAGGGGAATTGAATATCCTCTGGATATGACTCCAACTGTCTGTTGTTATGGACTCCCAAGAAGTCAGGTGCCTCGAAACCGCCTCCCGACTGCCTCCAGAGACGGACAGCCGGGCAACCCTTCAGGGCTGCTGCGTGGGTCTATCAGAAAGGTTCTCTGGACCCAAAGTTGCCAGGAGCCCCCTGCCTCTAACGACACAACCTCCCGTCCTCCTCTGCCACGGAAGGACTGGTTGTCCGGAGCAGGTTGGGACTGCTGCGACTTCGAACCACATCTTCTTCTGTCCCTTTTGGTTCTTAGAGAAGGACCTCTGGGGAGCTGAGAAGGACAGCGGACTAATGTCTCGCGAACAGTCTTGCCAAACAAGGCAGAACCATCGAGGGGCATTAGGTCGCCTTGAAGGGCTCTGCAAAATCACAATGGGAGCCAGGCCTGTCGCCTCATGACTAGGCCTGCTCCGCTGGCTCCCTCAGTAGCATGAGAAAGCAGATGTATTGGAAACTGATCTGAGTGGCCATTGGTGGAGTAAACCTGTTTATCCTCACTGAGATGGACTCGGGGAGATGCAGCGTATTCTTTAATCAGATCCCGCTGCATCCTAATGACATGTGCCATGTAGTTCAGCTCTCAAGGAGAAGGTTGCTGAACTAAAACTCGCCTCCCCAATGCGATCCATCGAGGACTCCTTGCCGGAGGATGCATGGAGGGACTCTCCTGGGCCAATTCCCTCTTAGTGGCTGCAGCCATCATCATGGCATCTACTGGGGACCCTTACTCCAGTGGGTGCGGTCCGGCGGAGGAAGAATGCGGTCCGGCTTAGGGATAGGCTCAATGGTGTCCGGATCCTTCCACGCCTGATGGAAATAAGATCCACCAGGGGTCAGCAGGAGGACACCCAAGAGGTAGAAGGGCCCACCTCAATGCCTCCAAGAACACAGACTCGTCTCAAGAAGCCTTGGGGCAGACCACCCCCTGATCCTTAACATCTCCATGATGTCTCCAAATGAGGCGTCCTCAGGGGTGACCTAGGGAGCCTTCCCTTCATCCAAGTCTGTGTCTTCAGTGACGGACTCAGGGAGTCCATGTGCCTCCTTTTGCACTTGTACTTCATCGGGGCTGTCCGAGGAGTACTCTTCAGCAGTTGAATGTTCCAAGGAACCACTTGGGACATCGAGGGCTGTCCCTGGGACCGGCTGGTGGGGGCCTGGCCCAACTGCAATGGAGTGCGGATGGAGCCGTGGCAGGACGGTCCGGATGTCCTCGACAGTGCCCTTTCCACTACGCCAAAGCCGAGGGGAGCCAGCTTCTCTAAGCCCGAGCCGACCCCCACTCGGATCCGACGCACGGATCGGAGTCGGAGCGAAACCATCGGATCCGAGACCGTGTGCTCCGACCTGGACGGGCCGACACACCAGCTCCCTCGATCCGAGGCTCCCTCGGCTCGAGGTTGGGTCCGGCACCAAGCACTCAAGGGATGGGGCGGATCCCCGACCCATCGAATCCGACCCACCCGGATCCAAATCTGCCCGGCGACAGCTCCGAACCCGTGGTATGGGTCGGAGAAGGAGCCAAGGGGCCCTCCCGGATGGGGGCTAGGAGCATGCATTTGGGCCTGGATGAATTTCCTCATCATCCGGTCCATATCAGCTTCACTCATTGAAAATGTTGACTAGTGGAGGCCACCGAAGCGACCTAGAGAGCCTCGGAGACCTCCTGAGCCCTCCTCCTCGGGTCCAGGAGAGAACCGAGGAGAGTGGGAAAGCTAGAAGGCACAGGGAGGCCTTAGAGGCCCGCTGGAGGAGCCGAACTGGAAGTCTGGTGCCTCTCCTGTGCCTCCTTCTCTCTTTCCCTAGAGGATTCCTTCCCACCACAGCAACTAGAGGGAGGTTGAGTCCCAGCCGGAGGGAGAACCCACAGCAACAGGTTGCTGAGTGGAGGGCAGAGGGGCGGTATCTGGAGGTAAAGACCCGCCAGCACCAACTTCGACCTCCGCTCCCTCAAAACGGGGGGTAACAAGCCTGCACAAATGGTACAACCAGATGACAGGTGTTCAACCCCAAGACTCTTGCTGAGTGTGGCCATCCGCTGGGGACAGCTTATGGCCACACTCGGTACATAAGAACACAGCCTTAAGGGCTTCAGACATCACAAACACACACAAACAAACTACGAAAAAAACCGGAAAATTAAATAAAAGAGAGAGGAAAGCCTAAACACACTCAACACTAACTATATCAATAACAAAATAAAGATTTTTAAAACTTTTTCTGTCAAAAAATTCTTTCTTATCTTCACCAACGCCAGGAGCTCTGGAATTCCGTAGCTACTTGAAAAGCGGCAAACGAAATCTGCGGTCAGTCAGGGCTTGGCAGGAGGGAGGAGCTAGGAGCTCGAGCCCTGCTTTTTTGAATTTGTCGGCGATCGAGGTCGGATCCGATACCCACAGGTTGCAGACGAATGAAGTCTGCCTACTTCAGATCCAGTATTATGCAGGATGCCATGAAGCCCAAGGCTTGCAGTACTTTTCTTGCTGTCAGATGGTTCTGCTTTGTTAATGCCAAGAAGTAGAGAGGTAGCTGCTCCTGTTTTTCTACTGTTAGGAATGCCATTTGCTGTGATGTGTCTAACTCTGTGCCCAAAAAGGTTATTCTCTGGGATGGTATCAGTTTTGACTTTTTTATATTGACTGTGTATCCCAGGGCTTGTAGCAGGTAAATGACCCTTTGTAAGTCTTCTGCTAGCTTGTTTTTGTTGTCCGCTTGTATCAGGCAAGGGGTAGATTTGGATTCCCTGAAGCCTGCAATGAGCAATTACTGATGCCAGGCATTTCGTGAACACTCTGTGCGCAGTAGATAAGCCAAAGGGCAATGCTGAGAATTGATAATGCTCTGATCCTGCAAGAAATCTGAGGTATCTTCTGCAATTTGGTCGTATGGGGACGTGCAGGTATGCCTCCTTGAGATCTAGAGTTACCAGCCAAGACTCCTTGCCCAGCATGGAAAGAAGCTGCTGTAGAGTCAGCATTTTGAATTTCGGAACAATGAGGAATGTGTTTAAAGCGGACAGGTCGAGAATAGGCCTCCATTTGCTCTCTTTTCTTGGTACCAGAAAGAGTCTGGAGTAAAATCCTTTTCCTTGCTCCATAGATGGTACCTTTTCCACAGCTCTCATCTTTAATAATTGGGATATTTGTTTTAGAGCTTCTGCCTTTTGATTTGGAGGTAGGTTTGGTATTCCTCTCTTCCCTGGTAGAGTATGGAAGTAAAACTTGTAGCCTTGGTCTATTGTCTGTAAAATCCACTTGTCTCTTGTGATGCAATGCCAGTTTATTGAAAATAAGGCTAGCTTCCCGCCCAAAGGTGCTTCTAGTTGCTCCCTGGTAGGCGGTGCCAGAGCCAAGTCACTGTGATTGTCCTGTAGGTGCGGCGGTGGCTGTGTCCGTGGCTGCACTTCGCCTGTTGTTACTCTGCCACTGGCGTCCCCTGTAGGCACCCCTGGATTGGTTTCTGCCTCTTGAACGCCTATTCCTGCCCTTCTGAGCTCTGGATGAGTCTGGAAAGGACCAATTCTTGGAGGGCCAATTGGTTGGACCTGTAAGAAATCTTTTACTGTTTGGACAGATTTTGCCTTCTCTTCCATCTTCTTCAGCACCTGTTGTGCAGGAGAGCCAAACAAATTGATCTTATCCATAGGAGCATCTAATAGTTTGGACTTGACATGGTCTGGTAAGGCCTGCTCTTTTAACCATGCATGCCTTCTGATAACTGTGCCAGTCATGGCTGATCTAAAGGAAGCCTCCAGTGCATCATAGCCGCATTTTAAGGAATGGTTACTGACTTGCTGAATGTTATGTACCATTTCCTGAACAGATTTTTTGTCTAGTGATTCATCAGAGGACAGTTTTTTGGTTAACTGGTCTAGCATAAATTCTTGATACTGGATCATGGGAAATTGACAGTTCAAGGCCCTAGGTGAAAGAGTAGCAGAAGTGTAAACTTTTTTACCCCATCTCTCTAAGGATCTGGATTCCCTTTCTGAGGGGAGGGGTTCTTAGCAGAAGTAGCTGCTACAGCCTTGGGTCCTTGGGAGATAGTCTCGGATCTGCAAAGGAGCCTTATACAAATGGTAATGTGTGTCCGGGACCCTGTAGTATCTATCAGGCTTAGCAGGGGCCGGAGGTAGAGAATCAGGAGCAGTACAAGCATCATTAAATGCATCATCTACAACAGAAAGAACTGGAGGAATGGCTAAAGGCCTATGTTGTGGTAAATGCAGAAAGGTTCTAAGCCTTTTTCTGGAGTCTGAAAAATCCTGGCCCTGCCACTGAAATTGTTCCCTCATAGCATGCAGGGTTTCCCCAAAGGAAAATTCCTCAGGCGGAGAGGCTGAAGGGATGGACTCTTCAGCATCAGAGTCTTCATAAGGGGAGAAAGGAGCCTCTGGAGGGTCGGAATAAACTGAATCATCAGAGGAATCAACTGTAGAAAGTGGCTGAGGGGGCTCTGCTCTAGGCCTCTTCTCTGGAGGTGGCTGAGAGGCCCTGTCTGGTTGAGGTTGGGATCCCTGGATTAAAGAAATGAGATCCTCTGCTAAACTAAGCATTTGAGAACTAGAGCTGGGCCTGTGAGTGGGGGTCTTAGCAGGCACAGTCTTAGAAGTTTTAGCTGCTTTAGCCCTGGCAAAGGCCTTAATGGACATGGCTGCAGGAGGCCTAGCAGCTCCACGTGCAGGGGTTGAAATATCCAAGGGAATAGTGTCATTTAATTCCTGAGAAACTGCAACAGCAGGAGGGTTTTCTGAAGCCGATTCCACCAGGCTGGAAGAGGCCTCGGTAAAAGGTAAGGTTTCAGCTGAAGGAAGAACCGCTTGCTCGGTTTCAGCCGAAACCGAGACACTCGCGGTTTGCTTAACCACGGTTTCGCCGGCCGCGGACCGCGAGTGTCGGTCCTTTTCCTTGCGCTTTTAGACATTTGAGGATCCGACGGCATAATATAAGCAAAATCAGAGCCGAAAAACTCCTCAGCAAATTCAGACCGACGTCTAAGCGTCCGCCGGTTAAAAGAAGCACAGGCTAGACAAGCTGCTACGTCGTGGTCTGGGCCTAAACAGGGTAAGCAGCAAGAGTGGAAATCTTTATGAGGTATTTGTTTCCCACAAGTTAAACAGTTATTCACTTTTTCTGACATCGGCTGAGGCAAGAAAGAGTCCCCAACGGGTACTTAGCTTTTAGAAGTCTTCGTAGTAATCTCTGGTTCTGACCGACCGGCACTTGCGAACAGCTTCTGCTTGAGGCGCGCGGCAAGAAAGACTGAGGAAAATGGCGTCAGCTGATGCCTTTATACCCGAATAACTGCAGCTATGACGTCGGGTGGAGTGCGACACCAGCCGATGCCAGACCCAGACTTTGGAATCCGGGCTGCCTGACGACAGGACAACCCATTTGTAAGGACTGCAGATGCATCCTTGAAGGACATCCCTTTGTACAAAGGCCAGATGATTCAAAAGTATGTCCTGGCTTTCTGCCTGAATTAGACAATCGTCCAGATATGGGTATATTTGAATATTTCTTTGCCTGCAAAATGCAATAACTGGAGCTAGGCACTTTGTGAATACCCTGGGCGCAGTAGATAAGCCAAAGGGCAGTGCAGAGAACTGATAGTGCGTGCAGCCTGCATTGAAGCGTGGGTAACTTCTGCAAGATTCCCTGATTGGGATGTGCAGGTATGCTTCTTTAAATCTAGTGTTGCCAACCAGGTATCTCTACCTAGCGTAGGAAGTAAATGAAGAGTCAGCATCTTGAATTTTGGAATTTCCAAAAAAGTGTTTAGAGTAGACAGGTCCAGGATAGGATGCCATGAATTGTCTTTTCTGGGTACTAGGAAAAGTCTCGAGTAGAAACCCTTCTCTTCCTCTTCCGGTACCAGTTGAATAGCCCCCATGCTTAAGAGAGAAAGTACTTGTTTTTGGGCCTCTGACCACTGATTTGGGGGTAGGTCCGGCCACCCGCTTGGTGTCTGCAACGTGTGGAAGTGAAATCTGTGTCCCTGGGACACTATATTTAAAACCCATTTGTCCTGGGTAATGAGTTCCCAGTTCTTTGCATGAAGAGCAATCTTTCCCCCAAAAGGGGCAGTCAGTTGATAGGTGCTTGGAAATTTTAAACGGATGTCATTGAGATAGTTTACCATAGGGGGGAGTCTTATTACTCCCAGATTTGGAAGTGGAGGCCCCCTACTACTTAATCCTGTTTGCCCCCGGGACTGAAACCTGGGGCTTGAGAAGACCTGGAAAGGATCAACTCTTAGAGGGCCAGTGCCTACTAAATCTAGGAGGCTGAACTTGTAAAAAATCTTTAACAGTTTGCATAGATTTAGCTTTATCTTCCATCTTTTTAAGACTTTCCTCAGCCTTGTTGCCAAACACAGGCAGTCCTGATTTAAGGGAGCATCCAACAATTTAGCTTTAACATGATCAGGCAAGGATTGCTCCTTTAGCCAAGTATGCCTTCTGAGCACAGACCCAGTAACAGCAGCCCTGCAAGAGGCCTCTAATGAATCAAAACCACATTGCAAAGTGTGTTTTCCAACTTGTTCAGCAGAATGCATTAAATCCTGTAATTCTTTATTTTCCATACAGTCAGGAATCAACATAATTTTCTGTTTAAGCAATCCAATAACATGTTGCTGATACTTTAACATATGAAACTGGCAGTTTAAAGCCCTAATGGCCAAGGTTGCAGAAGTGTAAACTTTCTTACCCATCTATCCAGTGCCCTGGAGTCTCTATCAGAAGGGGTAGGATTATTAGCAGTAGAAGCCTTAATGCCCTTGGGCCCCTGTGAAATAGTCTCTGGATCCGCAATAGGATTTTTAAAAAGGAACTTGTGTGACTCAGGGACCCTGTAGTATCTGTCAGGTTTTCTGGGAGCAGTATGCAAGGAATCAGGGGCCAAACTAGATTCCGAAAAAGCATCAACCACCATGTCCAGTACAGGAGAAATAGCTAAAGGCTTATGCTGAGGCAGGAGTAAGAAATCCCCAAGCCTCTTTTTTGAATCAGAAAAATCCTGGCTTTCCCAGTAGAAATGTTTCCTTAGAGTATGCAAGGTTTTCCCAAAAGAAAAATCCTCTGGAGGGGAGGCAGAGGGAATGGAGTCCTCTGCATCAGAATCCTCATATGTAGATAAGGGCAAATCCAGATCATCAGAAGAATCAGAAAAAACAGAATCCTGGTCAGAAGATTCATAAACAACTTCAGTCCTAGGCCCCTTAGAAAGGGGCGTTGGCTACCCCTGATTAGAGTTATTAAATCTTCAGCCATTCTTATCATTTGTTTTTTAGGCATAGAGGCCTGAGCATGTGGCCTGGGCGTCGGTTTTTTAGACATGGTTCGAGATTTCGGCCTAAGTGAAGAAGGAGGCGTCAGTTTAATATGCAAGTCCGTAGGCCTGAATACACCCTCAGAAGCCGGTGCCTGCACAGCGGCTCCAGACCCATCCAAGTTAGAGACATCCGCGGGTTCCATAGTTGAAGCATCTCACGGCATACCGGACTCCGAATGGGTCTCAGTAGACGCCTGCGAATCAGAAGTAGCGGGTATCAGGGGCTGCGAAAGCGCCTCACTGAGTACCAGCAAACTGGCGACTGGCTTAGTAGAAGTGTCGTCGGCAGTTTTGGACCTTGGTGGCCTGTCTCTGTCTTTATCTTTGCATTCTTTCGGAATTCCGGTAGTCGAATGGCTAACTGATGACATTTCTGGCGAATTAAACCAAGAACCAAAATATTTAGAGGCGAAAATATACCAACGACGGATAGTGCACTGATTAAATAAAAGCATAAAACCGACAGCAAGGTACGTCGTGGTCAGGGCCCAGGCAAGAAATACAGTACGAATGAAAATCTTTATGGGGTATTTGCTTTCCACAAGTAATGCAATTATTAACTTTTACTGACATCGGTAAGGAGCAAGAAAAAGTTTCCCCAATGGGGTACTTAGCTTTAGTTGAAGAATTCGGTTCTGAAACTCGAAAACGAAAATTTCAGGAGTCGGCCGACTGGCACTTGCGAACTGCTTCTGCTTCGGGCACCACGCGGCAAGAAAGACTAAAGAAAATGGCGTCAGCTGCATGTTTTATACCCCTGACGACCTGACGTCATGGAAGAGGAGACAGCAATCAACACAGGACACAAGACTTTGTTATTCAGGCCGACTGAGGGCAACCTGCCAGCAGATTACCCAAATGTAATGACTGCAACAGTGAAACATGAAGAACATCCTTGGTTCCAGTTTCCACTCGTGTGGGTCCATGAGGTTTCTGCTTAGTCCATCTGCCAGTGTATTTAGATTTCCTGGCAGGAATTGAGCTTGCAGATTCACTTGGTAGCTCAAGGCTGTGTTCCACAATGCCATGGCTAGTCTGCAGAGGGGGTGAGAATGTGTACTCCACTGCTTGTTTATGTATCACATGACCATGGTGTTGTCCGTCTTTACCATTAGTTGTCCTGGAAGAATGTGGTCCTTACAGGCTGTCAGAGCATTCTGTACAGCTAACATTTCCTTTTGACTTGTGTAGGTGCATTTCACTTGGGTTCCATTTGCCCTGAATGCACTTACCTGCCAGGTGAGCCCCCCATGCATAGGCTGATGCGTCTGTTGTCAAGGTTTGGGTGGCAGGGGGTAGTGTGAATGGTAGTCCCTTGTTTTGGTGGAAGGCCTCTGCCCACTAAAGGAACTCTAGGCGTAGGCAAAGTATGATAGGAATCATTGCTTCTAGATCCTGTGAATGTTGACACCATAGGCCTTTGAGATACCATTGCAGTTTCCTCATATGCAGCCTTGCATATGGAATTAGAAGAATGCAGGAGGCCTTGAACCCCAAGGCTTGCAGTATTTGCCTTGCAGATAAGTGGTTTTTTGTGGCCACTTGTCTGAAGTAGGTTGTCAAATTAATTTGTTTCTCTGGCATGAGGTATGCCATCTGGGAAGTTGTATTCAAGCTTGCTCCCAAGAATACAATTTGTTGACAGGGTGCCAGGTGTGATTTCTTTTCGTTTATGGTGTACCCCAGACAAGTTAGAACCCTTTGTACAAAGGCCAGATGATTCAAAAGTATGTCCTGGCTTTCTGCCTGAATTAGACAATCGTCCAGATATGGGTATATTTGAATATTTCTTTGCCTGCAAAATGCAATAACTGGAGCTAGGCACTTTGTGAATACCCTGGGCGCAGTAGATAAGCCAAAGGGCAGTGCAGAGAACTGATAGTGCGTGCAGCCTGCTTTGAAGCGTGGGTATCTTCTGCAAGATTCCCTGATTGGGATGTGCAGGTATGCTTCTTTAAATCTAGTGTTGCCAACCAGGCATCTCTACCTAGCGTAGAAGTAAATGAAGAGTCAGCATCTTGAATTTTGGAATTTCCAAAAAGGTGTTTAGAGTAGACAGGTCCAGGATAGGATGCCATGAATTGTCTTTTCTGGGTACTAGGAAAAGTCTCGAGTAGAAACCTTGTCTCTTCCTCTTCCGGTACCAGTTGAATAGCCCCCATGCTTAAGAATGTACTTGTTTTTGGGCCTCTGACCACTGATTTGGGGGTAGGTCCAGCCACCCGCTTGGTGTCTGCAACGTGTGGAAGTGAAATCTGTGTCCCTGGGACACTATATTTAAAACCCATTTGTCCTGGGTAATGAGTTCCCAGTTCTTTGCATGAAGAGCAATCTTTCCCCCAAAAGGGGCAGTCAGTTGATAAGCGCTTGGAAATTTTAAACGGATGTCATTGAGACAGTTTACCATAGGGGGGAGTCTTATTACTCCCTGATTTGGAAGTGGAGGCCCCCTACTACTTAATCCTGTTTGCCCCCGGGACTGAAACGTGGGGCTTGAGAAGACCTGGAATGGATCAATTCTTAGAGGGCCAGTGCCTACTAAATCTAGGAGGCTGAACTTGTAAAAAATCTTTAACAGTTTGCATAGATTTAGCTTTATCTTCCATCTTTTTAAGACTTTCCTCAGCCTTGTTGCCAAACACAGGCAGTCCTGATTTAAGGGAGCATCCAACAATTTAGCTTTAACATGATCAGGCAAGGATTGCTCCTTTAGCCAAGTATGCCTTCTGAGCACAGACCCAGTAACAGCAGCCCTGCAAGAGGCCTCTAATGAATCAAAACCCCATTGCAAAGTGTGTTTTCCAACTTGTTCAGCAGAATGCATTAAATCCTGTAATTCTTTATTTTCCACACAGTCAGGAATCAACATAATTTTCTGTTTAAGCAATCCAATAACATGTTGCTGATACTTTAACATATGAAACTGGCAGTTTAAAGCCCTAATGGCCAAGGTTGCAGAAGTGTAAACTTTCTTGCCCATCTATCCAGCGCCCTGGAGTCTCTATCAGAAGGGGTAGGATTATTAGCAGTAGAAGCCTTAATGCCCATGGGCCCCTGTGAAACAGACTCTGGATCCGCAATAGGATTTTTAAAAAGGAACTTGTGTGACTCAGGGACCCTGTAGTATCTGTCAGGTTTTCTGGGAGCAGTATGCAAGGAATCAGGGGCCAAACTAGATTCCGAAAAAGCATCATCAACAATGTCCAGTACAGGAGAAATAGCTAAAGGCCTATGCTGAGGCAGGAGTAAGAAATCCCCAAGCCTCTTTTTTGAATCAGAAAAATCCTGGCTTTCCCAGTAGAAATGTTTCCTTAGAGTATGCAAGGTTTTCCCAAAATAAAAATCCTCTGGAGGGGAGGCAGAGGGAATGGAGTCCTCTGCATCAGAATCCTCATATGTAGATAAGGGCAAATCCAGATCATCAGAAAAAACAGAATCCTGGTCAGAAGATTCATTAACAACTTCAGGGGTTTGGCTACCCCTGATTAGAGTTATTAAATCTTCAGCCATTCTTATTTGTTTTTTAGGCATAGAGGCCTGAGCATGTGGCCTGGGCGTCGGTTTTTTAGACATGGTTCAAGATTTCGGCATAAGTGAAGAAGGAGGCGTCAGTTTAATATGCAAGTCCGTAGGCCTGAATACACCCTCAGAAGCCGGTGTCTGCACAGCGGCTCCAGACCCATCCAAGTTAGAGACATCCGTGGGTTCCACAGTTGAAGCAGCTCACGGCATACTGGACTCCGAATGGGTCTCAGTAGACACCTGCGAATCAGAAGTAGCGGGTATCAGGGGCTGCGAAAGCGCCTCACTGAGTACCAGCAAACTGGTGACTGGCTTAGTAGAAGTGTCGTCGGCAGTTTTGGACCTTGGTGGCCTGTCTCTGTCTTTATCTTTGCATTGTTTTGGAATTCCGGTAGTCGAATGGCTAACTGATGACATTTCTGGCTAATTAAACCAAGAACCAAAATATTTAGAGGCGAAAATATACCAATGACGGATAGTGCACTGATTAAATAAAGCACAAAACCGACAGCAAGGTACGTCGTGGTCAGGGCCCAGGCAAGGAATACAGTACGAATGAAAATCTTTATGAGGTATTTGCTTTCCACAAGTAATGCAATTATTAACTTTTACTGACATCGGTAAGGAGCAAGAAAAAGTTTCCCCAGTGGGGTACTTAGCTTTAGTTGAAGACTTTGGTTCTGAAACTCGAAAACGAAAATTTCAGGAGTCGGCCGACCGGCACTTGCGAACCGCTTCTGCTTTGGGCACCGCACGGCAAGAAAGACTGATGTAATAGCATTGGCTGCATGTTTTATACTCCTGACGACCTGACGTAATGGAAGAAGGGACAGCAACTGATGCAGGACCCAAGACTTTGCTAATCAGGCTGACTGAGGGCTACCTGAAAGCAGATAAACCCAAATGTAATGACTGCAACAGTGAAATACAAATAACAACAGAGCATGACAACCTCAGAACTGGGGTCACACTCTGGCCAGACGAGCCGACCCCCAGACCAGGAGTCTCAAGAAGACTGCAAAGTGTGAGAGAGGGAGGACTCCTGGGTTGTGCCACAGAAAAAAATGGCGTAGTACCAAGAATGCCCTCCCCCACAGCATAACCACTGGCCTGAGAAGAGCCCAGTGCACAGAGGGCCACAAGGATGACTCGGGCACCAAAGTGAGATCCATTATTGGGGGTCGGAGGGAGAGAAGCTGCTGTCGGAGTAATGGGCTTCGATACTTGGGTGGAGGTCGAAGGAGGAGTGTACGTTAGAGTTTGAGGAGACATACGTTCACCTGAAGGAGGGAATGTAGGTTTCGATGGTTGAGAGAGACCTCTGGCCACAAGCAACTGGTCGACAAGCCGCAACACATCTTGTTCAGAGAGGTTTCTGGTCGATCTCATAGAGAAACCTGAAGGCGATTCTGGCCTTCTAGAAAAGGACTATATTGGTTACCAACGAACGGATCCAAAGAAGGAGAGTACTTGGTCCTTGCTAATTCAAGTGGTGCACAGCCCGGAACCGAGGATGTCTGCACAGAGGAGAATGGTGTCGAAGTAGTCTGTGCCGACAAAGTCAGCACCACAAAAGTCAAAGGTGTCTGCACCGATGGGTACAGTGCCATTGAGAAAGGTGTCTGCACCGGTAACAATGACAGCGCTGAAAAGGACTGCACCAAAGAGCATGTCGGTGCCAAAAGTGTCTGCACAGTGTCATCATACTCAGGGCCAAAGGGGAGTGCACCAATGGTGCCGCAGGAGAATGTACTTGCAGGGACGGTGCTGGTAACTGCTGCAACGGAACTGTCGGAGCTGTAAATGTCTGCACCGGGAACTCCGGTGCCGGTGTCGATAAGGAGGACATGGCTGGAGCAAGAATCAACTGGGGTGGTGCCGTGCCTGGAGCCGAAAGGGTGAGGTGGCAGTGCCAAAGTAGTAATTTTCATTTTCTTATGAGTTGACTCCCTGCGATCTCCAGAGGGAGATGAAGTGAGCGACTTCGATAAGAACGCCTCTTACAGGGTTTAGCATGAGGGGGTGAGCCCTCAGACCCAGAGATTGCCTCAAAGAAAGGAGATTTGAGGATACCTTTCAGGATTAACTTGTCCTTTCTCTCATTAATAGTCCTGGTTGAAAAATTTCTACAAATCCCACACGGGGGATCCACAGTAAGGTGGGAGACATTCAAACAATACACACATGTCATGGCCATTGGAATGCGGTAACGTACGGCCGCAATCCTTACACTGTTTAAAACCAACACTACTTTTCTTATCTGACATAATGATGTGGAGAAGAATGACAGTATCAAGAAGAAGACAGGTTACCGAGAAGGGTAAGAAGGAAGGATTACCAATGATGGTAATGAAGAAGTACCTCAAAGGTAAGAAAAGGGTAATAAAGGAAACTAGACTAAAGGGAGAGAGTCTTAAGGATATGATAGGGTAGGAGAATAATACAAGTAACTGATTGAAAAACTTTAAAGTAGAAACGATATATAAACTTTCAAAAGTTATTCACTTAGCTGAGAGAGAGTGGCTTGGACACGGCTGTACAGGAACACGGCAAACGAGATCTGTGATAACAGGGAGCAGAGCATTCTGGGTAGGACCTTGGCTCGAGAGTTTTTATCCGACGCTAGCTTGATATATGGCTGGCTCAGTTCCAATGACGGAACCGATAACCCATCAGTAAGGAATGAACGAAAATTAACATCAGCTGGTTAGTTTTTCCAAAACATAATTCAGGTCCCAGGCTCGCGTGGGTGGCCATCTGGGAGGTCTGATATTAGAAGCCCCTCGGATGAATTACTTAATCAAGGGATGGGAGAACAGGGGCTGATCTGTGTCAAAATGAGATGACATGGCTAAGGCGTGGTTTTTGATAGAAAAGAAGGAGAGGACACTATTAAGTAGCTCCGCTAGGTAGTCCAGGATAAGAGGGATGGAAGGTTGTGAGGTACTGCCCCCTCTAGACTAGCTCCAGGAGGAGAATCTTTTCCATTTTCCTGCGTAAGATTTTCTGGTGGTGGGCCTTCTGGTCAATGTGATAATGTCTAGGAGCGGTTTGCTTAACTGGGGCCCCTTGTTTGCCTTTAGAGTATTAGCCATTATGAAAGTTTGAGAGTCTGCAAGTCTGGCTGCAGCATCCCCCCCCCCACCTGAGTCAGGAGGTCTGAGATCAGGTGGAGCTGCCTGGGAGGCTGTAATTTCATGGCTGTGCAGTAAGGGGGGCCAATTTGGAGCAAAGAGGATGGCCTTTGGTGTCTCCTCCCTTATTTTGATGAGTACCTTGCGAATAAGAGGCAGAGGAGGGAATACATACACAAAGACGGTGTTCCAGGGGAAGGTCAAGGCAGCCACCTTCCACGCTAGGTGGTGACACTCCCTGGTGCAGAATTTTTTCAGCTGATGGTTGAGATGCGAAGCAAAGAGATCCACATCTGAAGTCCCCCACTCCTGACTGATTTGTAAAAAGATTTGTCTGTGGAGCTGCCATTCATGAGGGTCCAGTAAGTTTCTGCTCAAATGGTCTGCCAGGGTGTTGTTGATCCCTGGTAGGTATTGGGCTATTAGATGTAATCCCATGGAAGAGGTCTTCAGCCAGAGGTTCATGGCTAGCCTGCACAGAGGGTAAGATTGGGTCCCTGCTTGTTTGTTGTTTTGATAAGGAGAACCCCTGGCTTGAGATGGGTTTGAAGGATGTCAGATCCTTTTGTACTGCCATCATTTCCTTCTGGTTGATGTATAAGGGAAGGTGCTGTGCATCCCAATGACCTTGGGTGCACCTGCCTTCTAGGTGAGCAGCCCAAGCAATGTTTGACGCATTGGTGGTAACGGTCAGTCTGCCTGGTTGAGCAAAGGGAAGACCCTTGTTCATGGCACAGGCCCCTGCCCACCAGAAAAACTTGACCTTTATACTGGGGATCAGAGGGAGAGCGGTCTCTAGAGGTTGAGAGTGCGGACACTAAAGGTTCTTTAGATACCAGTGAGGTTTTCTCATGTGTAGCCTGGCCAGAGGAACTAGAAGGATGCAAGATGCCATGTACCCCAAGGCTTGCAGCAACTTCCTCGCAGTGAGGGGACTTCTGAAAGCCAGCTGGATAAAGTAGAGAGGCAGGAAGCTCTGCTTTTAGGTTCATAGGTTCATACTAGGCTATCTGCCCTACGGCATTTATAAGCCTAGCCAGAATGTGTTTGGCTTTCGCCACCCATTTTAAATTAATTTTGCTATGCCCTTTTTCGAGGTTAGTATACTGTGCCTCTGTCTAACAGTGACACAGAAGTGATACCCGGGGTAAACCTACGATCTCCCATCCACTCATCAAGATTCCTCTTGAAGAGAGTCAATGGGGGACTCTGCCTAACCTGGACTGGGATTTTATTCCAGAGTGAAGGGAGCCTCTGGGTTATAAATCTGTCCCTCCAGCATGTCCTATTTATTTCAGTGCTGAGGTTCAAGTCTCTCGGCCGTAGCTCGATGGGATTTGGATTTTCTGAGGTGCAGCATGTCCATTAATTCTGGGTTGGACATGGCTTTATACGTCAGACACAGATCGCCTCTGAACAGGCGGTATGCCACTGAGTAGAGCTGGAGTTTCTTTAACCGGGCAGCATATGGCATCTGTTTGAGCCATTTGATCCTCTTAGTGAGGTACTTTTGGGGTCTTTCCAGTTGCTGCAGGTGTCTGGTAAGGTACATCCCAAAAGGGGCATTGTACTCAATTATGGGCCTGATGAGGGATGAGTAAAGAGGCACAATGACCTCCTCTGATCTAGATGTGAATCCCTTCATGATTAGGTGGGCTATATAAAATGTTTTTCTAACCACTTTGGCCACGTGGTTGTCAAATGAGAGAGGTGGGCTATATAAAATGTTTTTCTAACCACTTTGGCCACGTGGTTGTCAAATGAGAGATTGCTAACAACTTGGGTCCCCAGGTCCCTAATTACTTCTTCTGTACTTAATGGATTACCACCTATGTGGTAATTTGTGGGCACTTTGTTTTGCCAAAGGGATGACTATACACTTTTGGCATTTAGCTTGAGGCCATGGCTCTGGCACCAGTTGTCTGTTTCTATGAGGCCCTTTTGGAGGATGCTTGTGTCGGCTGGAGAGTCGATTATGGCGCCAGTTTGCAGTCATCTGCGAACTTGGTCAGCCACAGTCCTTCCGTGTTGGCCTGTACCTCCGAGAAATATATACCGAACAAGAGAGGTCCCAGGACTGAGCCTTGTGGGACACCACTTGTAACTAGTTTGGAGTCTGACATGGCTCCAGCAATTCTAACCATGTGGGTTCTGTCCTTGAGCCAGTTTGCAATCCATCTAGTGACATAGGGTTTATATTTAAGCTGGTGAGCTTATCTATAATGCCTGAGTGGGGTATTGTATCGAAGGCTTTAGCGAGGTCCAGGTAGGCTGTGTGGACCACCTTCCCTCGTCAATCGCCTTGGTGACTGTTTCAAAGAAATCAACCAGGTTTAAAAGGCAGGATCTGCCCTTAACAAAGCCGAACTGGGTAGGATCCAGTGTCTGTAGGTCCCCAATATCTTTATTTATGAGGTCCATGATGATCCTTTCCATAGCTTTGCAGACTAAGCTAGTCAGGCTTATGGGGCGATAGTTTCCAGGATCCGTTGAGGCACCACCTTTATGGAGAGGGACCACTGTTGCTGTACGCCACTCTTTGGGCACATATCCTGTAGTAAGGCTGAGATTGAACAGTAGTTTTATGTTTGGGTTTAGCTCTTCTTGGAGTTCATGTAGGACAGCCGGGACACCGTCTGGTCCCATTGATGCTGTGTTTTTGCTTTGGAGGCGGCTCTTACCTGAGCATCTGAGATGTCGGGGGCAGCACTCTGCTGGGATAGATATTTGCCCTTTTGGTGGGGGGGGGGGGGGGAGTTTGCGCTGAACCTGTCAGCTAGGATGTTGGCAATGTCTGTGGGTTCAGTGTATTTTTTGTCATTTTGGACTAATTCTGAGCTGGGAATGGGAAGGCCATTTGGGATGCTGTGTCCAGCAGTGCTCCCCAAAAAATGATCTTTCTGGAGGGCGTTTGCTTTGATTTCTCCTCGTTGATGGTGTACCCTAAGGAGGTTAGGAGAGTTTTGACAAAGAGGAGGTCTTTGAGTAGCTTTTCTTTGCACTCTGCCTGAATGAGGCAGTCGTCCAGATAAGGGTAAATCTGTATATTTTTCTGCCTGCAAAAGGCTATGGCCAGGGCTAAGGATTTGGTGAATACCCTGGGAGCAGTACATAAGCCAAAGGGTAGTGCAGAAAACTGAAAGTGTTCTGAGCCTGCTCTGAAGCGAAGGAATTTCCTGCAGGATTCCCTTATGGGGATGTGGAGGTAGGCATCTTTTACATCTAGGGTAACTAACCAGGCTTTTCTTGTCAGCATAGGTAGCAGCTTCTGCAAAGTTAGCATTCTGAATTTGGGGACCACCAGGGAGGTGTCCAAAATGGATAGATCCAGGATGGGGCACCAGGTTCCCTCTTTTCAGGGAACAAGCCTTTTTGATCTGAGGGGACAGGTTCTGCTGCCCCTTGGGATGAGAGTTTGGACTTGTTTCAATGCCTCTGTCCACTGATTTGGAGGTAAGTCTGTGTACCCTCTTGGAATTGGGGGTTCGTTGAAGGAGAATTTGTATCCCTGACAAATGATCTTTAAGACCCACTCCTTGTTACAGAAAACCAATTTTCTTTACAGAGGGAGAGCCTTCCTCCTAATTTTTCGTGAGTGAAAAGGGGGCAGGGGGAAGAGGGAGTCATTGAGAGTTTTTGCCATAGAGGGATGGCTTAGAACTCCCTGTCTTTGGATCGGAAGTGGTCCACTGTTTGGTTCTCTGCTGTCCCTGGGATAGGAGCCTGGGGGGTCTGTCCCTGCAGGGCGTACCTTGCCACTGTCTGCTAGGTGCAGGGAAGGACCAGTGTTTTGATGGAAAATTCCTGCTGAATCTAGGAGGTTGTACCTGAAAGAAATCTTTTGCTGTTTGCATAGATTTTGCTTAGCTTTCCATCTTTTTAGGCCCCTCTTCTGCTTTTACTCCCAACAAGTGGTCCTTATCCAAGAGTGCATCAATTAATTTAGAGTTGATATGATCAGGAAGAGGTTGTTCCTTCAACCATGCCTGTCTCGTAATGACAGATCCTGACACTGCTGCCCTGCTTGAGGCTTCTAGGGCATCATATCCAGAGTGTAATGAGTGTTTGGCCACTTGACAAGTAGAGTGCAGTAAATCTGCTACCTCTTTCAAATTGGCAGTGTCAGGAAAGGTTGAAATCTTTCGTTTTAATAGTTCCAAAGTGTGTTGTTGATATTTTAACATGTGGAACTGACAGTTGGGTGCTTTTTACTCCATCTGTCCACAGCTCTGGAATCCTTGTCAGAAGAAATAGGATTCTTTGGAGAACTAGCCTTACCTCCATTTGGTCCCTGTGTAATGACATCTGGGTCTGCAGCAGGATTTCTGTACAGATGTTTGTGAGAATACGGTAATCTGTAATACCGGTCAGGTTTATTGGGAGCAGGTGGGAGGGTGTCAGGAGTTGAGCTGGATTCATGGAAGACATCATCCATCACCTCTAAGATAGGGGGGATGGCCAGATGTCTGTGCTGGGGTAGGTCTAGAAACTCTCTTAGTCTTTTCTTAGTCTGAGAGAAATCCTCGGATTCCCAGTGGAAGTGTTCCTTGCGAGTGTGAAGGGTTTCCCCAAAGGAAAGATCTTCTGGTGGGGAGGCTGAAGGAATGGATTCCTCTGCATCTGAATCCTCATAACTAGTCAGAAGTTGTTGTTCCTCTTCAAAATCTAAATAATCAGATTCCTCAGAATCCTGTTCTGTCAGTATTTCAGGAGAAGGGTCTCTGCCTTTTAGAGATTGTGGCCCGACTACCCCTGATAAGGGAGATAAAAGCCTCCGCCATTTTAAGTATATGAGCTTGGGGTGGTGGAGCAGGAGAAAGACGTTGGCTAGAGGTAGATGTCCTAGGAGTAGTGTTGTTTCTAGGCCTAACAGTATCTATCAGTCTGACAATAGTAGTTGGATGAGAAAACGTCAGTTTTGCCTAGATTCGGTAGTGCGAGAAGCCTCTTCGGAAGCCGGTGCCTGCGTTACTTCTCCAGACCCAAATGAGGCAGAGAACCAAAGGCTCGGAAGACGAAGAAGATTTCTGCGGCATACCGGACTTCAAAACGGTCTCAGTAGAGGCCTGCGAAAGTATAGGATCAGGCATCAGGGGCTGCTAAAGCGTCTTACTGAATTCTGGAGAACTGACAACCTGCTTAGCGGAAGAGTCATTGGAAGGCTTAGCCTTGTGTGGTCTTGTCTCTATCTTTACATTTTTTTCAGAATGTCTATGGATTGTTCGCTGACAGATGCCATTTCTGAATGCAAAGACGGAAGACAAAAATACCTGTCTACAATAAGAGCTCTACGACGAATAGTTCTCAAGTAAAAGAGGGCACAAAACTGGCAATGGGGGGACATCGTGGCCTGGGCCTAAACAAGTGAAGCAGTAAGAATGGAAGTCTCGGTGTGGGATTTGCTTTCCACAGGCGAGACAATTGTTAACTTTTTCGGACATCGGTTAGTGCAAGAAAAAAGGATCCCCGACGGGGTACTTAGCTTTAGGTATTTTCAGCTGTAATTTGAAACTCTGGCAGCGACCAACCGGCACACTTGCAAACTGCTTCTTCTATGGGCTCCACGGCAAGAAAGACTGATGTAATGGCATCAGCTGCCTTGCTTTATAGCACTGACGACCTGACGTCAGTCTGCAAGCGACAGCAGCTGACGCAGAAAAACACTGACTCTGGTACTCAGGCCAGCCAAGGGATACCACAGCAAGGATAACCCACAGGTGATGACTGCAACAGTGAAACACGAAGAACATCTGGAGATCAGAACCTGCACTGTCTGGCCATCATGGGAACTGGAGAAACCATGCCATTACTTTCAGGGCTGCTATGTCTGGGTGAAAGATGATGTCTGGAATGGGATCAAATAGCCAAAGTGGGCATCTCCAGTGAAGCCAGAGATAAGGAAGGGGCAACTTTGCATTATCTGATCAGAGTAAATCCACCAAAAGAGGTATTTTTTGCATGCCTGAGTTATCTTGACTTGGGTGGATAAGGGTTAGTGAAGAACAGACCACAGAGTCGCTAGAGTCCACTGTAGAATTCTCATGTGGCAGTTTGCTAATGGAACCAAAACTATTGCAGCAGACATTGACCCCAATGCTTGAAGACTCAGACAAGCCCAAAGAGAGGAATTTTGAATGATCTTTTTGACCTAGAATCATATGGTTTGTACCCGTCTTGTGACTGAATAGCAACTCGCAGGTGAAAGCATAACTGTAGCACATAATCTTGTGCTCTGAATAAATTAAGCATAACTGCAGTACATAATCTTGTGATCTGAACAGATGATGCCTGGTTGTAGTGGTTATGAGCCAGCCATCCAAGTAAAGAAATCCAGAATCCTTGCAGTCTCAAGTGAGCTGCCACTACCCATGCATATGGTGAATACCCTGGGGTCTGTGGTGAGACCAAAGGGCACAGCTCTGAACTTGTAGTGACTGGCTTCCAGCCAGAAGCGTAGGAATCTTCTGGATCGTCTGTTCATTTTTATATGATAGTATGGGTCCTGAAGATCTACTGAGCACATCTAATCGTCCTTGTGCAGAAAAGACAGAATGGACTGAGCTGTGACCATCCGGAACTTGGTGTACTGAACTGACTTGCTCAGATTGCTGAGATCCAAAATTGGTCTCCAGTTCCCCGTTTTCTTGGCACCAAAAAGAATCTTGAGTAAGTATCGGACTCTTTGTGGTCTAAGGGGACTGCTTGGATGACTCTCTTATAGCAGCTTTTTTTTTTTTTTTTTTTTTTTTTTTTTAATTCTAGTACTGCTGCTTTCCTCTGGCTTGGTGGAATTTTGTTTACTGTTAATTGGGGAGAGGATAAGGAAAAAAGAAGTTATGTCTTACCATAACGTTCCATCTGTGTTGTAGATCTTTGTTCATTCATTACTAATAGGACCTTGGTTCCGTCCTCGGAACTGATATGGCGATTTCCAAGCTTGTGCCAGCCAAAAACTCTCAGCTAAGACCTACCCACAATGCCCCTCTCTTAGTTACTCCAAATCGAGTTTGCCCACCCCTAGATAAAAGATGTAGTAATAGAAAAAATAGTAGAAGGCTCTGTCTGAGCAAATACCCTAACCAGGAGTTCCTGAAGTCCACCAGGGGGAAGGAAGGGGGGGGGGAAGAGTAATGAATGAACAAAGATCTACAACACAGATGGAACGTTGTGGTAAGACAACTTCTTTATCCGATGTTGTAGATCTTTGTTCATTAATTACTAATGGGACCGAGCCCCCAGCTACTTGAGTCCTGGGTGGCCCTAAAGAAGGATATTCCTGAGCACCATAGAACCAAAAGTTGCTCATTTCCTGGAGGCCAAATCCAATTTGTAATGAGAGATAAAGGTATGAGGTCTTGCCCAAGTGGCTGCTGCGCAGATATTATCCACAGAGACTCTGGAATGAAATGCTACAGAAGTAGCCATAGATCTGGTAGAATGAGCCTTTATTCTGGAAGGTAAGGATAGCTTATTCTGTTGGTAGATAAAGGTAATGATCTAAGCCAGGAGGATAAAGTCACTTTGGAAACAGGTTTACCCAATCTGGGTCCTGCAAAGGCCACAAGCAATTGATCTGTTTTCCTGAAAGATTTAGTCCTGGACAAATAACAACGAAGCTTTCGATGCACATCAAGGGTGTGCAAAAGGTACTCCCCCCTCTATTAGAATGCTGAAGGAAGAAAACCAGCAGGTCAATAGATTGATTAATGGAAAAAACAGACATGACCTTGGGCAAGAAAGAAGGGTCAGTATGAAGGGACACCCCTATCTGTGTGAAAGATCACGTAAGGTCTCTTGACACTCAAGGCCTGCAGCTCAGATACTCTTCTCGCTGAGGTAACTGCTACTAGAAGTAAGGTTTGCCATGACAAAAATTTTAAATCACATGAATCAAAGGGCTTGAAAGGAGGACCTGTGAGAGACTGAAGTACCAAAGTCAAGTCCCAGGGTTCTAAGGAAGCCTTGACCGGAAGTTTAACATGCAATACTCCTTTCAAAAATGTCTTGCATAGGTCGTATGACATAACTGAAGAATTATCAAGTCCATTATGAAAATTGACGATAGCTGCTAAATGATCAGCGATCGTCGATGTGGAGGCTCCTACATGTAAAAGAGTAGTCAGGTATTGTAGGATCTTTTGAACAGGCATAGGAAAAGGGTCTACGTTCTGATCTTTGGCCCAAATAGGGAACCTAGTCCATTTACTAGAATAAACTTTCCTGGTGGAAGGTTTGCGTGAAGCCAGAAGAATTTCACAAACAGGAGATGGGATGTCAGGCAGCCTGACAATCATTGGAAGTGGGGGAACCAAGCTGTGAGCCTGAGACTGTGCAGGTTCGATGAATCAGTCCCTGAGGATAACAGGTCTTGGGAAAGATCCAGTATCCACAGGCTGTGAATCAGATGAGGCCATAGAAAGCAGAACCAGACTTGACAGGTCCAGTAGGGGCAATGAGGATCACTTTGCTTCTCAACCTCTGAGATTTCTGGAGAAATTTTGGAATGAGGGGAAACGGGGAAAGGCATACAGAAGACCCAGGGCCAATGTTGTGCATTACAGTGCCCCACAGTGTCTCTCCCTGAGGGGGATCAGGGCAAAATAGCTTCTGCATTTGTAGTTTAGGGGAAGCAAACAGGTCGCAGCAAGGCTTGCCCCAGCTCCTGGAAAAACCTGATCCGCTGTTACAGGGTTGAGAGACCACTCATGAGGCATCAGGATGTTCCTGCTCAGATTGTCTGCAATAAGGTTGGAACTTCCCGAATGTGCATTGCTATAAGAAAGTGGTTGGAAGCTACAGCCCAGTGCCAAATCCTCATGGCTTCCTGCAAAGGGGTAAGACCTGGTTCCTCCTTGTTTGTTGAGATATCAGACCACTTACATGTTGTCTGTGTGGATGGCGATGATGCCCTGAGGAAGGAACTTGTGTAAGGCCTGTAGGGAAAGAAGTACAGCCCCTCATCTCCAACACATTGATGTGGAGAAGAGCTTAGATCTGGAAGCCAGGAGCCCTGAACTAGCCTGCAGACAATGCCCCCACCCTATCTGGGAGGCATCTGTCGTCAGGGTAACCAGTGGAGAGGGAATAACAAAGGCTTCCTTGATTCAGATTGGATGTCTGAAGCCACCAGCGAAGGTCCCGTTGCATGTTTCCGTAATCATGATGTGATGATTGAGGGAAGATCCTGAAAGGACCATTGAGTTGACAATAGCCACTGAAGAATCCTCATGTGCAATCTTGCCAGAGGAACTAAAAGAACCGCTGCAGACATTGAGCCTAAAACTTGTAGAACCATCCTGGCTGGGGCTTTGGATCTCGAGATCAGAGCTTGAACTTGGCCCTGTAAAGTTTGGATCCTTTCGGCAGGAAGAAAGACGCATTAATCTTGAGTCTATCTCTGCTCCTATGAACCTTATGCTGAGAGGGCAGCAAGACAGACTTTGACCAATTGAATGTAATCCCAGGGTAATACCCAGGAGATGGTGGCTTTGAGGTTGTCCATTAGTAGATGCCTGGTGGTGGCAGTCAGGAGCCAGTCGTCCAGATAGGGAAACACTTGGAATCCAAGACTTCTCAGGTGAGCCGCCACTACTGCCAAACACTTGGTGAACACCCTGGGGCTGTGGTGAGACCAAAGGGCAGAGCGCAAAATTGGTAATGACTGACTCCCAGGCTGAAGCGCAGATACCTCCTGGACGCCTGATGTATCGGTATGTGATAATAGGCGTCCTTGAGGTCTATGGAGCACATCCAAACATCCTTCTCCAACAATGGGAGAATGGATTGTAACGTGACCATTCGAATTTGGATTTCGTGTGGATTGGTTCAGTCTGCTGAGATCCAATATTGGTCTCAGGTCCCCTGTCTTTTGGCACTAAAAGAACCTGGAGTAATTTCCTGATCCGATCTGGTCTGTGGGGACCGGTTGGATGACTCCTTTTCTAGCAGCTTTAAAGCTTCTGCGGCTGCCATTTCCCTTTGACTGGGTGGTGGGTCCGGGATTCTTTTGGACGGTGGGGGTGAGTATGTGAATGGGATGGTGTAACCTCCGGCACGATCCAAGCACCCATCTGTCCTGAGTGATTGACTCCCAGGCTTTTAGGTGCTTGGCAAAACGACACCTGACTGGCTCCGGAGCAGCACAGCCGGGCAATCCCTCATGACGTGTGGGAGGCTGAAGAGCCACGAAAGGACTCACGGTCTCCAGAATTGCGGGGCCCTCTGCCGCCTCTGGGACAGCGTCTCCCTGAAAAATTTCCCCGTCCTCTGCCTCTGGAAGGGGAATCTTCCTGCTGTTGGGAGAAAACTTGCAGATTTGGAACCACATTTTCCCCCTCCTTTAGCCTTGGGGTAAGGCCGAAAGGGAGTGGAATAACGGGCACCTACGGCAGATAAAGTTTTTCCCTCTTGCTCACAGTGGGTAAGGGTGTCTTTAACCTTGGGTCCAAACAATGAGGACCCATCAAAGGGAGCGTCGGCGAAGGAAGACTTGAAGGCCTCCGCAAACTGACACAAGCGGAGCCAGGCTTGTCTCTGTAGAGCCACGCCTGTGCCTGCCGCTCTACCCGCCCCTTCGGCCGCATAGGAAATGAGCCTCATGGACGAGTTAGAAATTGACGTAAGGATAGCCAACTGAGAGCTAACCGACTGGGCTAGCTGCTCAGGTAGGTTACCCGAGAGGGAATCTGACAACTCCTTGACCAGATCCCTCTGAAGCCTGGTAAAATGTGCCAAATAATTCAGAGACCTTAAAGTAAAGGCAGCTGAAGTCAGGGTGCGCTTCCCGTACCTGTCCATACTCCTAGACTCCTTATTAGGAGGATGGACGGACGTTGAAGCCTCTGCCACGTCCTGTTGTGTAGCAGATGCCACCACCATGGCATCTACAGCCACGCCTTTAGTGAGGAACTCCTTCTGGGGAGCAGACAAAATTTATTTGGACGAGAAGGGACTGGTTCCACGGTATCTGGTGTTCCCACGCCGACAAACTAAATCCAGAAGCTCGTCGGGCGGAGACACCCAGGAGGCGGAGGGCTGAGCCCCAAAGGCCTTGAGGAGCACTGACTCGTCAGCAGAGGGGTTTGGATATCCAGCCGCCTCGTTGTTTGAGGATCTCTAAGATGTCTGCAAATGAGACATCATCCGAGGACGACTTGGGGACCCCTCTGCATCATCCAGATCAGTGTCTGATGTAATAGACTCGGGAGTCCACGTGCTTCCTCTTGCACGATCTCTTCCTTGGGGTTCCTCGAAGACAACTCAAGAACCCTCAGGAGGAGGGGAACCCCCAATGGGGGTAACCTCAGGCCCCGGGGCTCCGCTGGCTACGGACAGGGGAACTGCCAAAGACCCAGTCTCCACGCCCAGGGAAGGTGCTGGTAAAGCCGGAGAGATGGCCGAAGAGGACTTGGCCAAGGCACTCCTCATGGCTCTGAAAGCCGGACCCCGGAGCCGTGATAGCCGACGGAAGTCCCGCAGCCGAAGCACCGAGGGGGAGGCTCGGAACCGAAAGCATAGGTCCCGAAACATCACCCCCGGGTCCAGCCGAAGAAGTCCGTGTACCAAACTCGGACCCGAAGGCCCGGGTTGGAGTAAGGGTCGGAGCCGACCCTAAGATCTCCACCGGCTCCAACAGCACCTGCTCCGACGGAGCCGAAGCAGTCGGAGGAGGAATGGCAATGGGGTGGGCCAAGGTCATCGGTTCCGAAGCCAACTGGGTCGGAACCAAAACAAATTTTGGAAGACTGGGGACTGGAACAGTCTTTGGAGCACCCTGTCTATATCAGAATCTGACATCCTCAAGACCGAGAGGAAACAGAGCGGGTTCGAGACGGCCTCTCCAACGGCCCCAAAGGGCTAGGATCGGCTCGAGGTGACTCGATGAGTATCGGCGCCGAAGGAATACACACACCAGATTCCATCGGTGCCGAGGTGGACTTGGCGCCGAGGAGGAAGTGTCTGAGCGGCGACCCTTGCGGCTCGAGACCAGTGGAGCCGGCGGTGACCCGCCTCGATGCCCCAGCCATCGGCTCGAAGCCAGAGGAGTCGATACTGGTGGCATCGAGGCAGACCGTTCGACCTCGGCTCCGAAGTCCTTGGAGCCGAAGGAGGCCTGCCTATGTCTCTTAGCGGTCGGATCCGACGGACTGGTCGGAACCGCCCTTTCTTTAGTCGGGGAAGGAGAGGATGCCAAGGCTTCTTCAAAGGAAGGTTTAATTAACCCCTTAAGAATCAATTTATTTTTCCTCTCCTGGAGGACCCTTGAGGAAAAAGCGTGACATACGCTGCATGACTCCTGTAAGTGTTTTGCACCTAAACAATACACACAGAGCGAGTGATCGTCCGTGATGGACATTTTGAAACTACATTTAGACATTTTTAAAGCCGAAGGCCTAGGGTTTTGAGACATTATGAAGAGAATTTCAGTAATCTGACAGGAAAACACAATTTACTGATTTACTGATTAAACCCCTTAAGTATATGACTAACAGTTATGGCTAAAAAGCGCCAATGACAGGTAACTTTCAAAACCTTGTAAGAACAAACAGAGCTACAAGATATTTAAAGCCTTTTGCTCTATAGGTAAGTTATAGGAGGGTTGACCGACCGGGAAGGCCCTAGATGAAGGGGGCCTACCAAACTCAACCCAATCACACAACAAAGGTCTTCAACAATCCAACCAATCACACAACAATGAGAAGAATAGCCGTTAAAACAGCTTTTGAGGCAAAAACAGCAAAAAAACTGACAGAAAAGTTAGTTAAATAACTACTCAGCCCAGCCAGCTCGAGACCACGTCTTCGCAGGTTAGCGGCAAACGAGATCTGGGGGACTGGTAGTGGTGCATCCTGGGATATAGTAAGCTCAGCCAATTAGAGACTTCGCTCTTTGGCATAAGCGTGCCGAGTCGGAGCCGAGGGATCGGCTCCGAACCCATTAGTCAGAATGTAGGCGAGATAGGATCACATAACATCACTGACTCTGGTATTCAGGCCAGCCAAGGGATACCACAGCAGGGATAACCCACAGGTGATGACTGCAACAGTGAAACACGAAGAACATCTGGAGATCAGAACCTGCACTGTCTGGCCATCATGGGAACTGGAGAAACCATGCCATTACTTTCAGGGCTGCTATGTCTGGGTGAAAGATGATGTCTGGAATGGGATCAAATAGCCAAAGTGGGCAACTCCAGTGAAGCCAGAGATAAGGAAGGGGCAACTTTGCATTATCTGATCAGAGTAAATCCACCAAAAGAGGTATTTTTTGCATGCCTGAGTTATCTTGACTTGGGTGGATAAGGGTTAGTGAAGAACAAACCACAGAGTCGCTAGAGTCCACTGTAGAATTCTCATGTGGCAGTTTGCTAATGGAACCAAAACTATTGCAGCAGACATTGACCCCAATGCTTGAAGACTCAGACAAGCCCAAAGAGAGGAATTTTGAATGATCTTTTTGACCTAGAATCATATGGTTTGTACCCTTCTTGTGACTGAATAGCAACTCGCAGGTGAAAGCATAACTGCAGCACATAATCTTGTGCTCTGAATAAATTAAGCATAACTGCAGTACATAATCTTGTGATCTGAACAGATGATGCCTGGTTGTAGTGGTTATGAGCCAGTCATCCAAGTAAAGAAATCCAGAATCCTTGCAGTCTCAAGTGAGCTGCCACTACCCATGCATATGGTGAATACCCTGGGGTCTGTGGTGAGACCAAAGGGCACAGCTCTGAACTTGTAGTGACTGGCTTCCAGCCAGAAGCGTAGGAATCTTCTGGATCGTCTGTTCATTTTTATATGATAGTATGGGTCCTGAAGATCTACTGAGCACATCTAATCGTCCTTGTGCAGAAAAGACAGAATGGACTGAGCTGTGACCATCCGGAACTTGGTGTACTGAACTGACTTGCTCAGATTGCCGAGATCCAAAATTGGTCTCCAGTTCCCCGTTTTCTTGGCACCAAAAAGAATCTTGAGTAAGTATCGGACTCTTTGTGGTCTAAGGGGACTGCTTGGATGACTCTCTTATAGCAGCTTTTTTTTTTTTTTTAATTCTAGTACTGCTGCTTTCCTCTGGCTTGGTGGAATTTTGTTTACTGTTAATTGGGGAGAGGGGATAAGGAAAAAAGAAGTTATGTCTTACCATAACGTTCCATCTGTGTTGTAGATCTTTGTTCATTCATTACTAATAGGACCTTGGTTCCGTCCTTGGAACTGATATGGCGATTTCCAAGCTTGTGCCAGCCAAAAACTCTCAGCTAAGACCTACCCACAATGCCCCTCTCTTAGTTACTCCAAATCGAGTTTGCCCACCCCTAGATAAAAGATGTAGTAATAGAAAAAAATAGTAGAAGGCTCTGTCTGAGCAAATACCCTAACCAGGAGTTCCTGAAGTCCACCAGGGGGAAGGAAGGGGGGGGGGGGAGAGAGTAATGAATGAACAAAGATCTACAACACAGATGGAACGTTATGGTAAGACAACTTCTTTATCTGATGTTGTAGATCTTTGTTCATTAATTACTAATGGGACCGAGCCCCCAGCTACTTGAGTCCTGGGTGGCCCTAAAGAAGGATATTCCTGAGCACCATAGAACCAAAAAATGCTCATTCCCTGGAGGCCAAATCCAATTTGTAATGAGAGATAAAGGTATGAGGTCTTGCCCAAGTGGCTGCTGCGCAGATATTATCCACAGAGACTCTGGAATGAAATGCTACAGAAGTAGCCATAGATCTGGTAGAATGAGCCTTTATTCTGGAAGGTAAGGATAGCTTATTCTGTTGGTAGATAAAGGTAATGACGTTTCTAAGCCAGGAGGATAAAGTCACTTTGGAAACAGGTTTACCCAATCTGGGTCCTGCAAAGGCCACAAGCAATTGATCTGTTTCCCTGAAAGATTTAGTCCTGGACAAATAATGAAGCTTTCGATGCACATCAAGGGTGTGCAAAAGGTACTCCCCTCTATTAGAATGCTGAAGGAAGAAAACCAGCAGGTCAATAGATTGATTAATGGAAAAAACAGACATGACCTTGGGCAAGAAAGAAGGGTCAGTATGAAGGGACACCCCTATCTGTGTGAAAGATCAAGTAAGGTCTCTTGACACTCAAGGCCTGCAGCTCAGATACTCTTGAGGTAAGTGCTACTAGAAGTAAGGTTTGCCATGACAAAAATTTTAAATCACATGAATCAAAGGGCTCGAAAGGAGGACCTGTGAGAGACTGAAGTACCAAAGTCAAGTCCCAGGGTTCTAAGGAAGCCTTGACCAGAAGTTTAACATGCAATACTCCTTTCAAAAATGTCTTGCATAGGTCGTATGACATAACTGAAGAATTATCAAGTCCATTATGAAAATTGACGATAGCTGTTAAATGATCAGCGATCGTCGATGTGGAGGCTCCTACATGTAAAAGAGTAGTCAGGTATTGTAGGATCTTTTGAACAGGCATAGGAAAAGGGTCTACGTTCTGATCTTTGGCCCAAATAGGGAACCTAGTCCATTTACTAGAATAAACTTTCCTGGTGGAAGGTTTGCGTGAAGCCAGAAGAATTTCACAAACAGGAGATGGGATGTCAGGCAGCCTGACAATCATTGGAAGTGGGGGAACCAAGCTGTGAGCCTGAGACTGTGCAGGTTCGGATGAATCAGTCCCTGAGGATAACAGGTCTTGGGAAAGATCCAGTATCCACAGGCTGTGAATCAGATGAGGCCATAGAAACGGGAACCAGACATGACGGGTCCAGTAGGGGGCAATGAGGATCACTTTGCTTCTCAACCTCTGAGATTTCTGGAGAAATTTTGGAATGAGGGGAAACGGGGGAAAGGCATACAGAAGACCCAGGGGCCAATCGTGCATTAGAGCGCCCCACAGTGTCTCTCCCTGAGGGGGGGATCAGGGCAAAATAGCTTCTGCATTTGTAGTTTAGGGGGGAAGCAAACAGGTCGCAGCAAGGCTTGCCCCAGCGTTGGAAGATCCGATCCGCTGTTACAGGGTTGAGGGACCACTCGTGAGGCATCAGGATGTTCCTGCTCAGATTGTCTGCAATAAGGTTGGAACTCCCGGGAATGTGCATTGCTATAAGAAAGTGGTTGGAAGTTATCGCTCAGTGCCAAATCCTCATGGCTTCCTGACACAGGGGGTAAGACCTGGTTCCGCCTTGCTTGTTGACATATCAGATGACTTACATATTGTCTGACTGAATTGCAATGGTCCTAGAGGGTAGGGATAGATGGAACGCTTGCAATGCTAAGAGAATTGCCCTCAGTTCCAGGACATTTATGTGCAAATTGGCCTCCATGAGGGACCAGGTGCCTTGGACAGTCTTTCCCTGGAAATGCCCCCCCCCCCAACAGGGAAGCGTCCGTGGTCACCGTGGCCGTGGACTGGGGATGACAGAACAGTCGACACCAAAGATTAATTTGTGGCTTCATCCACCATAGCATTTCTTCCTTGCAACGGTTTGTAAGACGTATCATATGATCGAGTGGGTGAGTTAGCAATGACCATTGTGTGGAAAGGAGCCACTGCAGTATTCTCATGTGCAGTCTCACCAGCAGAAGTCCATGGAGCCTAAGAGTTACAGTGCAAGACGTGCTGGTACATAGGTCTGAGGAAGAAGGTCTTGACAGGATGTTGTGTCAAAGACCGCTCCAATAAATTCCAGTGTCTTCATTGGGGACATTTGAGATTTGTCTTTGTTGATTGTAATCCCAAGAGGAGAGCGAGACCTTGAGTGTAACAGAGGCTGCGGAGTAGGAGATTCCTGGTCAGAGCGGTAATGAGCAAATTGTCTAGATAGGGAAACACCTAGAATCCTTGTAGTCCAAGATGAGCTACCACAAGTGCCATATATTTGGTGAACACTCGTGGGGGGGGGGGGTCTGTCGAGAGACCAAATGGCAGTATCCTGAACTGGTAGTGATTGGCTCCCAGCCGGAAGTGGAGAAACCTCCGGGAGCGGTGATCCATTTTTATGTGGTAGTACACATCCTGGAGGTCTACAGAACACATCGAGTTGTCCCTCCCTAGGAAGGGGAAGTATGGACTGTACCGTGACCATCCAGAATTTTTGAGGTTTGATAAATTTGTTCAATAAGCAGAGATCCAGGATTGGCCTCCAGTCCCCTGTCTTTTTTGGCACGAAAAAGAACCTCGAGTAAAACCCGGATCCTGTCTGGTCTGGTGGGACTGGTTGGATGACTTTTTCTTAGCAGCTTTTCTATTTCTAAGGCTGCTAATCCCTTCTGATTGGGTGGTACATCAGGGATTCGTTTGACTGGTCTGTGAGTTAAATTGAAAGGCATTTGGTAGCCTCTGGATATTATTCTCTGCACCCAAACACCGGCAGTAATAAGATGCCAGGCTGGAAGATTCAGAGAAAAATGACCCCCAACTGCTTCTAGAGGAAAGCAATCTGGCTGCTGCTCAGTAACACTGGTAGGATCTGCTGGAGAAAGAATCTCTAGCTCCCTGGTTCTGCGTATCCCCTCTACCCCGAAAGTGACATCTTCCATATGAGTTGTCCGCTCTGCCCCAGGGGGATTGTTCACCACGAATGTCAGGAAAAGATCCTTGGGATTTCTTGAACCACATTTTTCCTCCCTTCTGGTTCTTGGAATAGGACCTCTGGGGTTGGAAAAGTGTATGCCCACAGCAGATAAGGTCTTTCCATCTTTCTCACTACGTGCAAGTGTGTCTCATACTTTGGGTCCAAAAAGAGCAGATTTGTCAACAGGTGCATTGACAAAGGAAGATTTAAAGGGGTCTGTGAAGTCACATAACCGCATCCAAGCATTACGTCTCATAACAATGCCTGATGCGGCAGCTCGAGCTGCCCCCCCCCCCGGTGGTGTGAGATATCAAACGCATCGAGGAGTTCTAGATGGATTCAAGGGTAGCTAGCTGCAAGGCGACAGTATCATGCACCTCATCAGGCAGTACCCCCACCAAAGAGGAAGACATTTCGGAAATTAGGTCTCTTTGGAGGCAAGTAAAGTGCGCCAGATAGTTCAGTGACCGAATGGCAAAGGTCGATGAAGCATAGGCCCACTTCCCTAGTCTGTCCATGGTCCAGGACTCCCTGTTTGGAGGATGGACAGTGGAATGATCTTCTGCCAGTTCAATCGATGGCCGCAGCCACGACCATAGAATCAACTGTCAACTGCTTGGACCAGTGGGGCTGGTCTTCAGGTGTAGATAAAAATTTTGTCTGGCCTCCGGGGGACAGGTTCTACATTGTCCGGGGCCTTCCAGGCACACTGCACAATGAGTTTAACAAGGTCATCTGCCTGTGGGGTTACCCAGGAAGTAGATGGCCGGGCACGGAAGGCCTGCTAGAACTCAGATTCCTCAGAAGAAAGGTTAGAGGACTTCCAGTCTCCCCCCACTGCTTGAGGATTTCAAGAATGTCTCCGAAGGAGACGTCGTCTGGGGGAGACCGTGGGGACCCTTCCCCCTCATCACAATCAGTGTCTTTGGTGATAGATTCCTCCGGGGAATCAAGGTGCTTCCTCTTGCACGGTTTCTTCCGGGGTGGCTCCCCAGTGGGATCTAGGGGGTTCTTGTGACTCCCGTGCCCGGGGTCCCGAAATAGAGGGTTGGGACAGGTGCATGCTAGGGAGAGGTTCTGATTCTGATGTCATTGGTGCTGACTGTGAGCCTTCAGAGTAAAGGACCCTCTCCATCACCTGGACAGCAGGCCCACCCAAGGAGGGATTGGAGCCCGGAACCGGGGTCACACCCCACCCAGAAGAGCCCACCTCCAGGTGAGGAGCTCCAAGAGAACTGGAAGCCGTCGGAGCCGTGGACATAGATGGCGCCAGCGAGAAAATAGGCGCCAGGCTAGGTACCAAGGTACAGACGGTCCAAGCACTGCTCAGAGAGAGCATCGGCTCCACTGGAGTCGATGCAGCAAGTGTGGTTGGTGCCGACAGGGGAAGCAATGCCGTCGGAGCAAAGACAGTATGCACCGGAGTGGACACTGGTACCGAGCTCTCCGGGATCTGGGTAGAGGCCAGAAAAGGATAAACAGGGGAAGATGTAGTAAAAGATTCCGAGCCAAGCGGGACGGAAGGTCTAGCTGGAGTGGGCAATCCCCTAACTGCCAGAAGCTGGTCCACAACCCGCACTAGATCTAAGTCAGAAAAACTGCTAGTGGATCTAAAGGAGGCTGCTGAAGGAGAATCAGGTCTTTCTAGAAAGGGGTTAAACCTCTGCCTCAAAAAACGGTCGTAAGTTGGAGAGCATCTTGTCCTTGGCAGGTACTTGAGTTTTGGAGCTGATGGAGCTGAAGAAACTGTCGGCACCGTGGCCGGGGATGGTGTCAAATCATGTACAGTCATCGGAGCCAATGTCGGATCCAAGGACAGCACCGAAGTCAGCGGTGAACACCATGGACGGCACTGAGGGAGAGGATGCAGAACCTGGTGCTGAAGAGGTCTGCGCGGAGGGCGCCTGAGAAGCACAGAGCCGACTCGGTTCCATAATTGACGGAGATGCAGGAACTGAATGACTCTGTTTTTCCCATACATTTTTGATCTTTGGAGGGGGTGAGACCTCTGACAAAGATACAGCCTCCGAAAAAGGTGTCTTGAGTAAACCTTTTAAAATAAGTTTATTTTTATGTTCTGCTGGTGTACGATTACTAAAACTAGCACAGATGTCACAGTCAGCTTTAATATGATCCACGCCCAAACAGCAGACACAACGAGCATGTGTATCCAAGTTACGCATCTTACGCCCACACTTGTCATGGTCTAAACTGCAACTTAGCTTTGTCTGACACAGTACGGCGACAAGACTATCCCACAGAAAAAACAAAATAAGGGAGAGAAAAAGGGAGAGAATACCAATGATGGTATTTAAAAAAATACCACAAGTGGTAAGGAAGGGCTTGTCAAAGGCAGGAGAGAGGGACAGTACCAATAGTGGTAGAAACTAAATTACCAAGGTAAAGGGTAGGGAATAGGATTAGGTTATAGGCGACAGTGAAAAAAGGCTAACTTGACTAAAAAATAAACAATTTTGAAGAGAAACGGTCTTAAAAATAACAATTTTCTACTTAGCTTTGAGAGAGATGGCTAGCACATCTAAGAACGCGGCAAATGAGATCTAGATTAACTAGGAGAGGGGCATTATTGGTAAGTCTTAGCTGAGAGTTTTTGGCTGACGTGAGCTTGGAAACAGCCGTATCGGTTCCGAGGACTGAACCGAGGTCCTATCGGTAATTAATGAACAAAGATTTACAACATCAGATAGGATATTATATAACCTCTGGAAATAATCTCTGCACTCATGAATCTTTTGTAATCGCTAGCCAGGCTCTCTGGTGTAGGGATAAATGATGCCTGACTGCCTCCAGAGGTGGACAATCAGGTCTCCTTTTGGGAGCACTGGAAGGATATGTCAGAAAAAGTATCTCTAGACTCTTGGTTTTGCAGGCCTCTTCTGCAGAGTGGGCGGCACCTTGCTAAACCCCTTCTGCCCCTGGAGAAACCATCTCCACATGGATCTTGGAAGGAATCCTGGGAGTTTCTGAACCACATTTTTCGACCGCCTCGTTGATTCCTAAAAAAGAATACTTTGAGGAGTTGAAAAACATACGGCCACACTGCACAGGGGTTTTACTTTCCTGCTCACATCTGGACAGTGTGCCTTCAACTTTGGGGCCAAATAAAGAACATTCATCAAAAGGAACACTGACAAAGCAAGACTTGAAGGGCTCCATGAAATCACACAGTTGCATCCAGGCATGCCTCCTAATGGAAATGCCTGAACCTGCCACCCTTGAGGCATGCCTCCTAATGGAAATGCCTGAACCTGCCCCCCTTGAGATACCTTTAGCTGCATGTGAGATGAGCCTTGTGGAAGAATTTGAAATAGACTGCATGGTAACCAACTGTGAGGTAACCAAGCTCTTTGCCTCAGAAGTAATGATCACAGACAGGGCTTTGGTAAGTTCTTTAATCAAATCAGGTGAAGTATGCCAAACAATTCAGAGACTAAAGTGCAAAAGTCACTGAAGCACATCATATATACACACCTCCCAAATCTGTCCAGCTTGGCCACCACTAAGACCATGGCATCAACTGGTACTCCTTTGTTCCAAAATGTTCTATCCTTTGGTGCCGCCAATCACCTGTCTGGTCTCTTGGAGATCAGATGAATGGAATCAGGTTCCCTCCATGCCCACTGACAGATCAAATCAATGAGCTCATTGATGGGAAGAGTCACTCAGGAGGTAGATGGCTCAAGCCCCAAGGCTTCCAGGAATACTGACTCCTCTTGGGAATGGTTGTCGGTTAACCAACCAACCCTTTGCTTGAAGATCTCTAGTAGGTCTCCAAATGCAACATGATCAGGTAGTGATCTTGAGGACACTTCCCCTCATCAAACTCAGTATCTTCCATTGCAGACTCTTGAGGAGAGTCTAAGTACCTCCTTTTGCACATTCTCTTCATAGGGACTTCTTCAGCGTGATGTTCCAAAGTATCGGAAGACATCAATATACCCTGTGGGGTATCTTAGAGACTGAGCTGGCTATCCCTGTGTAGGAAAACTGAGGCTCAAAAAGCAAAGACAATTGGGTCTGAGAAGTAGGAGCCGAGGAGGGTGGCTCCATCTTTTTGCTTGGAGCAGAGAAAACTCCACTACTTCGAAAGCAGAATGCCTTGGAGAGAAAGAATTCCAACACCTCAGATCCAATGCCGAAGCTACCCCTCAGAAAGTCATCCAGATCCGATGTGCTCGGAGACCGTCCACTCAGAGATGTTATCAGAATAGAAGATACAAGGATTTAGAAACAACGATCTTTGGATCTGATATGGATGGATCAGGGATTCTCAGACCTAACTGCTCTGAAACCAAAGGTCACATCAAAGAAGACAAAATAGGTGGGGTAGTACTGATGAAGATCTCCAGACCCGATGGGTAGAAGCCAGGAGAACCCCAATTTGAATTTGGTTGAGGGAAATTTCCTCATCATCCTATCCACATCTGCTTCAGTAAGACTTCTGTAGGAATAAAAGGAAGCAATGGATGAAATCCTACAATGGTGACATCTTTCCAGGAAAGGAGATGGGAAGATATCAGACCCAGAGTTGGAGAAGACTGAATCCGAGGTGACCTGTTCTTGTGCTTTTTCAGATTTGAGGGGATCGGATCAGACATCATAGATTATAGATCCAAAGGAGTCGGACCATAAGATTTCTTCTTTGGATCCAACAGCTTTGATATTTTTAGAGTTGGTTTCAAGCTCAGAGCAGAAGAACCTGAAGGATCTCAGGAACACTTTTTGGCCTCTTTTTTATCAACCTTCTTAGGGGTTTGAGCCCCAGATGCTGTATCAGAGGATGTTGAAGGTAGCAGCCCTCTCAAAATCAGTTTACTTCTGCAATCAAAAAGGGCCATAGGATTAAAGGCCTTGCATATATCTCATATAGAGTCCAAATGGGCCTAAACAATAAACACACATCGTGTGCATCCGATAATGGAATCTTATGGACACAGGCCTTACTTTTTTTTTTTTCATCTGAGATTTTTCAGCCATATCTACAGATACCAACTATAACAGGATACTACAAGGAAAAGGAAAATGAAGTATTACCAGCAATGGTAATTTAAGGAACTACCACAAAGGTATAAGGGAAAAAGAAAAAAAAAAGGATAATACCAACAATGGTATTCAGAAAATACACTAAAAAGATAAGGAAGAACAAGAGAGGAAACAATTCAAAACAGAAAAAATAAAGTTAGATATAAAAAAAATACTTTTACTCACAAGAAACAAGTTACAGCTCCAGAGCTAATGGCACTACATCTGTACACGAAGGCAGCAACAAAATATGAAGTACTGTAGGGGACTAGTGCATTTTGAGTAAGAGAACATCTGGAGTTTTTTCAGTGTCCCACTAGCAACAAAAAGTGGCTGAGTTAGCTCAAAGGTCAGATCCAAACACATTTGAGCAATGAATGAAAATAACATCAGATCATGAGGATACCCTGTAACCTGCAATGAGCTACAACTGGAGCTAGACACTTGGTGAACACACTTTGTGTATTCACTGTTGCAGTCCTGACTGTTGGGGATTTCTTGACGTGAAAACCCTTGGCTGGCCCGACTCCCAGAGAAAACAGTTTTCCCTTCACGCTCAGGTATAAAGGGAGCCAGCCTGTGTCATCATTTCAGTATTTTCTTGACCCACTTAGGAGGAGCCCCCCAAGTGTATCCTAGAAGGACCAAGGTAGTGTGGATCCATGGAGGCCCCAAGTGTATCTAAGCTGGGGCAAGGTAGAGTGGACCCAAACCAGGGCTGAACGGCGTAGGGTCCTTGGTTGATTATATTAGCCTACCTGGTAGGCTGAGGGGGGTAGGTGGAAGGGAAAGAAGACTGCAAAGGTGAATACACTCTAACATCTGCATTTATGGCAAGTGTACACAACTGTACTATGTTCTTCAAGTTTCACTGTTGCAGTCTTGACTGTTGGGAAGATTCCACAAAGCTTTAGAGAGGGTGGAAAGAGTTTAAGGAGAGGAGAGGATTCCCTTGCAGGACTGCAGATGCAAAGCTGCTCTAGACTTGGAAAAGTTTGTCAGGTGGTAGTGCCTAGTGAAGTTATGCACAGAAGACCAAGTGGCTGCCTCCAAGATGTTCTTAGTGGGAACCCCTTTGAGGAAAGCTGTAGAAGTAGCTGTAGCCCTAGTAGAGTGTGACCTAATCAAATCAGGGGGCTTTTTGCCATGATGGTTGTAACAGAAAGAGGTGCAGTAGGAAATCCACTTGGAATTATAGTCTGTTTAGAAAAGTACAGTTGTGTACCTACCATAAATGTAGATGTTCGAAGATCCACATTGCTGCAGTCATAACCTGTGGGTAGTCCGCTGTCCTCGGTCGGCCCGAATACCAAAGTGTTAGGCTGGCGTCGGTCATGGTCGCTCAGATCTGACGTCAGTACGCTGTGGTACTAAAGCGCATGACCGACGCCATATCCTCAGTCTTTCTTGCCCCAGATGTCAGAAGGTCTTAAAAAGAAAGGCCATAGCCAAAAGATAGAAAAATACCCAATCACCAAAACAGCAACAAAAGATACACCCCAAACTACAGAGGGAAGGAGGCAGCAATGTGGATCTTCAACATCTACATTTATGGTAGGTACAAAACTGTACTATGTTCTTCATCTCACATTGCTGCAGTCATAACCTGTGGGTAGAATCCCAAAGCAAAGGTAATGGGAGGTTGGTATAATCAGATAGCATTAGGAGCTGCTAACATGCCCTGTAATACTGCAGTGGCAAACCCAGCCCTAGATTTGGAATAAAGAGGAAGATGGTAATGCTTAGAAAAGTGTGCACTGAACTCCAGGTAGCTGCCTCCAAAATATCCTTAGTAGCCACCCCTTAAAAGCAGTAGAAGTGGCAGTAGCCCTAGTGGAATGAGGTCTGATTCCAGCCGGAACCTCCTTACCATGATGAGAATAACAGAAGGCAATGCAATGCCCAATCCACTTAGAAATAGTTTGTTTTGTAACAGGCTTTCCTTGAGATCCCAAGGCAAAAGAAATGAATAACTGTTGGGACTGCCTGAACCCTTTAGTTCTGCTCAAATAATAACGTAACTGCCTGTGAATGTCCAAAGAATGCAAAATGTTCTCCCCCTTATTTTGGGGATCAGCATAAAATGTAGGCAGATGAATATATTGGTTTAAGGCCACATTAGAAACAACTTTAGGCATAAAAGTAGGATTAGTACGTAGTGAGACCCTATCCTTATGAAATATCAGGAAGGGTTCAACTGCCATTAGAGCCTGTAATTCAGATACCCTTCTAGCAGACGTAATGGCCAACAAAAAAGCAGTCTTCCAAGACAAAAACTTCAACTCCGTAGTAGCTGCAGGTTCAAAAGGAGGTAAAGTGAGCTTTTCCAACACAAAATTGAGATCCCAGGAAGGAGTAGGAGCTCTACGGGGGTCTTACGCTTGCCCTCTAAGAAATTGCTTGAACAAAGGGTGAAAGAATAATGGTGGGTCACAGTCATAGTGAGCAGAAATGGCTGCAGCATGAACTTTTACAGAGGAGAAAGACAAACCCTTGTCTAATAATTCTGTAAGATACTGAAGTGAAACACTCAAATTAGGCACTGAAACATCAAAGCTTTTGCTCCAAAGAAAAAATCTCCTCCATTTATCAGCATAAACTTTCCTTGTACTAGGCCTGGCCTCCAAAATGACATTCAAAACTTGTTGAGGAAGCTCAGGGTCTAAAACAGAATACGCCAGGCTGTCAGATGTAGGGACTGAACCCTGACATTGCGGAAATGATTGCTTGCCTGGGACAAAAGGTTTGGAAGTAATGGCAAAGGCCAAGGAGGCTCCCGTACTAAAGTCCTCAGCAGAGGGTACCAGTGCTGCCGTGGCCAATCCGGAGCTATCAGAATCATGCAAGGCTTGTCCTGCCTGACCTTCAGGAGCACCTTGGGAAGGAGAGGCAGAGGAGGAAAGGCATAAACGTGAAGGTTGTTCCAACTGAATGACAGAGCATCTACTTTCCAAGCTTTTGGGTGAAACAGCTTGGTGCAAAACTTTGGCAGTTGGTAATTCAGTGGAGAAGTGAACAGATCTATGTCTGGAGTCCCCCATGCCACCGTCAACTGTTGAAAAACATGAGGATCCAATTTCCACTCGTGGGGATCCACCATCTGTCTGCTCAAAACATCTGCTAAGGAGTTCTGTGCTCCTGGCAGAAACCTTGCCTGAAGGGTGAGGTGCAAACTGAGAGCAGTCTCCTATAAAATCATAGCTCGTCTGCAAAGAGGGTATGAATGGGTACCCCCCTGCTTGTTGATGTACCACATGACTGTTGTGTTGTCTGTCTGAATCAACACTTGTCCTAAATCCTTGAAAGCCTTCAGTGCAAATTGGACTGCTAACATCTCCTTCATGTTGATATGCAAATGTTGAAGTCTGGCAGGCCACGTGTCTTGAACCCATTGTCCATTGAAGTGTGCTCCCCAAGCCATGTCTGAGGCATCTGTCGTTAAGATCTGACTCGCCTCTGGTCGGGTCACAGAGAGTCCCTTGTTTAGGTGACATTCCTGAGCCCACCACAAAAATTCCCTTTGGATGCAAGGTATCATCTGAATGACAGTGTCCAAATCGTGGCAGTGTTGAGTCCATACGCTTTTGCGATACCATTGTAGCTTCCTCATATGCAGTTTGGCATTGGGAAGCACCAGAATACAAGATGCCATGAACCCCAAGGCTTGAAGGACTGTCCTTGCAGTCAGCCTGGACCGTAGAGCTAATTGTTGGAAGTAAAGGGTAAGATTTCTTTGTTTGTCCGGGGTCAAAAATGCCATCTGAGAGGCTGTATTCAGTCTCACACCCAGAAAGCACATGTCCTGAGAGGGTACTAGACTGGACTTTGTTTCGTTCACAGAATACCCTAGGCACCTTAACACTGCCATAACATACTGTAGATGGTGAAGTAGCTTGACTTTGTCTTGAGCCAGAATCAGGCAATCGTCCAAATAAGGATAAATTTGTATTCCCTTAACCTTAAGAAGGCTATTACCGAGCCAGGACCTTTGTGAACACCCTGGCAGCAGATAAGCCAAAGGGCAATGCAGAGAACTGATAATGTAAAGTCCCAGCCAAAGCAGGAACCTCCTGCAACTGGGCCTGATAGGAATGTGAAGATAAGCCTCTTTGAGATCCAGAGTTACCATCCAGTGATCCTTGCCTAAAAGAGGCAGAAGTTGATGCAAAGTTAACATCTTGAATTTTGGAATGTCCAGGTATGTGTTGAGAATAGACAAATCCAGAATTGGCCTCCAAGTGTTTCCCTTCTTTGGTACAAGAAACAGGCGAGAATAAAATCCTAGGCCTACTTCTGACGGAGGGACCTCCTGAATAGCCCCCATTTTAGAAGTAAAGAAATCTGTTTGTGAGCCTCCACCTTTTGCTGAGAAGGAATGTCTGGCATGCCTTTGAAAGGAGGCAAGGTGTGAAAATAAAACTTGTAGCCTCGACCTATAATGTCCAACACCCATTTGTCCTGAGTGACTAAAAGCCAATTTTGCCTGAAGAGTGCCAACTTTCCTCCCAGAGGAGCTGCCAGACAGGAGGGATCTGGCAGCTGGAGATACAGGTCATTGGGTCTGTTTACGAAAAGGCTGGCCCCTGCCCTCACCAGAAGATTGTGCAGGGGAACTCCACGTCCTAGGCCTAAAAGAACCTTGAGCCTGAGCTCTGCCCCTACCACGCCTAGATCTGCCCCTAGACTAAATCAGAAGAAGGATAAGCCCATCCCTTAGTAGGCCAATTTCTGCTAAATTTAGGGGGCTGCACCTGTAAAAAATCTGTTTGCATAGACTTAGCTTTGTCTTCCATTTTCTTCAAAACTGACTCCACAGGTGAACCAAACAGAACTTCAGACTGAAGGGGAGCATCCAAAATTCGAGCTTTAACATGCTCTGACAAGTTCTGATCCTTAAGCCAGGCGTGCCTACGAATAACTGATCCAGTGGCAGCCACCCTGGAAGAGGCCTGAAGAGCATCGAAACCACACTGCAAAGAATGCTTACCCACCTGATCAGAGGCATGAACTAAATCCTGCAATTCCTTACATTCAATGCCCTCTGCCAGAGCATCCACCTTAGATTTCAACTGACTTAGGAGAAAATTCTGGTACTTCAGCATATGAAACTGACAATTCAAAGCCCTCATTGCTAGAGTGGAAGAGGTATACACTTTTTTACCCCACCTATCCAAAGCTCTAGAGTCTTTATCCATAGGAACTGGATTCTTTACAACAGAAGCCCTGACACCCTTAGGACCCTGGCTAATAGTTTCCGGGTCAGCTCTCGGGCTCTTACAAATATTTATGAGCCTCAGGCACTCTGTAATACCTGTCTGGCTTGACCGGGGCTGGAGGCAAAGAATCAGGATTAAGGGAGGCTTCAGAGAAAACATCCTGAACAACATCCAAAACAGGGGGTATAGCCAAGGGCCTGTGCTGTGGTAAAACAAAATTCCCTAAGCCTCTTTCTAGAATCTGAGAAATCCTGACCTTCCCACTTAAAATGCTCTCTCATGGAATGCAGGGTTTCAGAAAAGAAAAATCCTCTGGGGGAAGCAGAAGGACTAGAATCCTCTGCATCTGAATCAGAATAAGGAGGAAAATCCTGAATGTCTTCAGCCGAAGACTCACTGAGGAATGCTCCAATCCTTCCACCTCTGGCTCCACCCTAGGCCTCTTATCTGGAGGAGGCAAAGAACCCTGATTAAGGTAATTAAATCTTCTGCCATTTTCAGCATATGCTTCTTAGGTACAGAACCTGCAGAACTAGGGCTAACGCCAGAGGAAGATAAACCAGGCCTGACCTTGGAAGGAACCTTAGAGACAGAAGTAGAAGGCCTAACCACCTTATGCAAAGAAGGGACTACAGAGACCTGAGAGGCCCCCTCAGCCTGCCCCGACTCCTGAGAGGCCACATCCTGCAAAACTAAAGGCTCCCCCTGAGACTCAGCTGAAACCTCGGCCGGATCCACAGATTCCACTGTAGTTTCTATAGAACCGGCGTCTGTAACGGACGACTCATCCTGCTTGGACTAACGATTCTTAGCGGTAGCGGCCGGAGGATCCGCATATTGTAATTACACCGCCATCAAGAAGCCTAGCACAATCTAACCTATGTTTAATGGTGCGCTTATTAAATCTAGCACAAAGCAAACACCGACTCACGCCGTGCTCAGGCCCCAAGCAAGGAATACAAAGAGAGTGGTAATCCCTATGAGGTATCTGTTTCCCACAAGAAATACAATTATTCACTTTTTCTGACATCCGGATTTAACTGAGGCAAGAAAAGACAAAAACATTTCCTCAACGGGCCCAACTTGGTCTTCGGTCTGAAACTCAAAATAATTTCAGGACTAACGGCACTTGCAAAACGCTGCTTCTGCTTCGGACCATGCGGCAAGAAAGACAGAGGATATGGCGTCGGTCATGCGCTTTAGTACCACGGCATACTGACGTCAGATCTGAGCGACCATGACCGACGCCAGCCTAACACTTTGGTATTCGGGCCGACCGAGGACAGCGGACTACCCACAGGTTATGACTGCAGCAATGTGAGATGAAGAACATCTGGTTTTCCTTCCGAGCCTGGGGCAAAAGTAATGAACAGCTGATCTGTTTTCCTCAACGATTTAATCCAATCTAGGCAGAAGCACAGCATCTTATGTACATCCAGAGTGCAGTAATCTTTCCCTCCTGTTTTGAGGGTTGGAAAAGAAGGTGAGTAAATGAATGGCCTGATTCAGAGACACATTGGTCACCACCTTAGCTAAGAAGGAAGGATTAGTTCAGAGTGAGACCCTGTCTTTATGGAAGATGATGAAAGGGTCCACTGCCATTAGGGCCTGCAACTCTGAGACCCTCCTGGCCGAAGTGATAGACACAAGTAGGGCTGTTTTCCAGGTCAGAAACTTTAAGGTGGTAGAGACTGCAGGCTGGAAAGGAGGCAAAGTTACCTTTTTTAGGACAAAGTTGAGGTGCCAAGGAGGGTGGGTTTTGTCCTGGGCGCCTAATGTGAATAACTCCCCTAAAAAATTGCTTCAGCAAAGGGTGAGAATAAATTGGAGGATGACTAGGGATGTGGACAGAGATGCCTGAGCCATGTATCCTGATGGAAGAATAAGAGAGACCCTTCTCCACTAGGCTGGCCAGGTACTCTAGAATGTTTTTTTTTTCTTTCCAGGTCTCTGCTTGTAAGATCCTATAGCTGATTTTTACTATGTTACTAAAATTTAATAAATTGTTTTCTAGTCGAGAGGAGCTTTCTCCCCAGGTCTCTGCTGAAAATGAGCCAAAGCTCAGCCAGACTAACCCAGTTAACAAATGTAAAATAAATAAATAAATAAATAAATAAAATGAATGTTGGGAATGCCAACAGAATCTGTCTGAAACCAGTGCTTCTGGCACCAAATCGAGAATCTCTTCCATTTGGCTGAGTAAGATTTTCTGGTGCTAGGCCTTCTACACTGTTAAAATGGTCTGTACCTGCTGACTCAAGTTGGAGGTACAGTAGGGCACTGTGGAATAAATTGGGGTGAGAGTCTGAAGGTTGGGGTGCACAATCTTCTCCTTCTTCTGGGTAAGGACATCCACCCTCTATGGAAATATCAAAGGCTTTTGATTGGTGAACTCGAGGAGGACAGGGAACCAGTGCTGCCTGGGCCAGTCCAGAACTATCAGGATGGTCTTTGGGTCCTCCTCCTTGATCTTCAAAAGCACTAGAGGCAACAGGGGGTAAAGGTGGGAAGGCATAAATAAAGAGATATGTCCAAGGGAAGGAAAAGGCATCTGTTCTCCATGCAGAAGTCTGCCTTGTCCTGGTGCAGTACTTCTCTAGGTTAGCATTGTCCTTGCTAGCAAATGTCCACCTGGGTGACACCCCATTACTTTGTTATTGTGCAGAAAACATCCAGCTGGAGATGCCATTTATGGGGGTCTGTCAGAATTCTGTTGAGGTGGTCTTCCAGGGTATTCTTTTTTACCTGGCAGGTATTGTTCCATGAGGTGCAGGCCTAGGGATTGTGCCGTCTCCCATACTTGCATGGCTAGACAGCACAGGGGGTAGGAGTGTGTGCCTCACTGCCTGGTTAGGTACCACATGAATGTGGTATTGTCTGTTTGTACTACTAGGACTCCTGGGTCCCATTTGTCCTAAAAAGCCATTAAACCATTTTGTACTACCATGAGTTATTTCCAATTTATGTGCCTCTTTCTGTGTTGAGCGAGCCATAATTCTAGAGTCTGGAAGTATTGGGTACGGGCCCCCATGTTGTCTCCGAGGAATATGTAGTGATGATTTGGCTCTGGGGCAAAAAACTGAAAGGTAGGCCCTGATTTTAGGTGCAAGCCTGTGCTCACCATGCAAACTCTTGCTTGAGGCAAGGTATCAAGGTTATTTGGGCATCTAGTGAGTAAGAGCTCTAGCACCACATGCTCTTCAGGTACTTCTGCAGCTTCCTCATCTGCAGCCTGGGTAGGGGAACCATGAGAATGCATGATTCCATGAACCCCAGTGCTCTGAGGAATTCCCTGGCTGCGATGCTGTAATTTTCCTGTATATGTAAGGAAGTAACTGGTTAAATAGGTGATCTCGTCTTGGGGGAGGAAGGCTCTCTGGAGGGAAGAGTCTAGGAGAGCTCCCAGAAAGATTATCTGTTTGGAGGGCAACAGGCTGGATTTCTCGAGGTTTAAAGTGAACCCCAGAGAAGTCAGGAGATAGTACAGTTGTGTACACTTACCATAAATGTAGACGTTAGAGTGTATTCACTGTTGCAGTCATCACATTTGGGTTATCTGCTTCCAGTAGCCTTCAGTCGGCCTGATTATCAAAGTCTTGGGTCCTGCATCGGTTGCTGTCTCATCTTCCATGATGTCAGGTAGTCAGGGGTACAAAGCATGCAGCCGATGCCATTACATAATTTTTTTTTTTTGCCTCAGATGTCAGGTGCCCCCATAATGGGAAGCAATTATATATACAAGGTTACACCTCCAACAAAAAAGCAAATACACCAAAAAGCTTTAAACACAGTAAGCAAGAATAGAGGTATAGCCAATAGAAGTCAGGGGGCTGGAGGGAGGGTAACTAGGACTGCAACAGTGAATACACTCGAGCATCTACATTTATGGTAAGTGTACACAACTGTACTATGTTCTTTGTGTTTCACTGCTGTAGTCATCACATCTGGGTAGATTCCCAAAGCTAAGTATGGGAGGAGGAAATTAGATAGCATTAGGACCAGCTATAAGGCCCTGCAAGACTGCAGTGGCAAAGCCAGCTCTGGATTTAGAGAAAATTGGCAAATGGTAATGCTTGGTGAAGGTATGTACCGAACTCCAGGTAGCAGCTTCTAAGATGTCCCTGGTAGGGACACCTCTGAGAAAGGCTGTAGAGGTAAGATGCAGCCCTGGTTGAATGTGGTCTAATCCCCTATGGGGTAAGTTTTCCATGGTGCTTATAAGCAGAAATTAATGCAATGGCCTTATCCATTTAGAAATAGTTTGTTTTGAAATGGCCTTCCTCTCTGCCCCTGCAGCAAATGCAACCAGCAGCTGTTCTGATTTCCTGAGAGATTTAGCCCTGTCCAAATAAAATCTAAGTTGTCTGTGCACATCTAAGAAGTGCAGTATTCGTTCCCCTTTGTTCTGTGGATTAGAAAACAAGGTTGGAAAATGAATGGACTGATTAAGGGCCACACTGGATACCACCTTAGGCATGAAGGAGGGATTGGTGCTGAGGGACACCCTGTCCGCATGAAAAATGATGAAAGGCTCCACTGCCATGAGGGCCTGTAATTCAGACACCCTTCTTGCTGAAGTGATGGCTAAAAGGAAGGCTGTTTTCCAAGAAAGGCATTTCAACTCTGCATTTGCACTTGGCTGAAAAGGAGGTATAATGAGTTTTTCCAATACAAAGTTAAGGTCCCAGGCTGGAGTAGGGGCTCTCTTGGGTGGTTTTAAGTTTTTGGCCCCTCTGAGGGACTGCTTCAGCAGTGGGTGAGAGAAGAGGGGTGGTTCTGTGTTGTAATGAGCTGAAATGGCTGAGGCATGAATTTGGATGGAGGAAAAGGAAAGGCCCTTGTGAAGCATCTCAGTTAGGTATTGAAGAATCTGAGGTAAATTGGGTGCTGCTGTGCCCATCCCCTGAGTTTGGTTCCAGGAACAGAATCTTTTCCATTTTTCAGCATAGGATTTTCTAGTACTAGGCCTCCTTGCCTCCAGAATGACATCCAACACTTGCTTACTGAGGGATGGTAATGGAGAGATCAGGCAATTAGCCAGGCTGCCAGGTTCAGGGTTTGAAGCTGTGGGTGCAGAATCTGGCCCTCCTGCTGGGACAGCAGGGCAGGGGTCTGAGGCAGGTGCCATGGTGCCAGCAGTGACACTGCGCAGAAGGGGGTACCAGTGTTGACGTGGTCAGTCTGGTGCAATCAGTTATTGTCCTTGGTTTGTCCTGTTTGATCTTTAGTAGTACCTTGGAGAAGAGAGGCAGAGGGGGAAAGGCATAAACTGATAGGCTTTTCCAGGTGAAGGACAGGGCATCCACTTTCCAAGCTTGTTTGTGTGGAGACCTTGTGCAGAATTTTTCCAATTGGTAGTTCTGGGGCGAGGCAAACAGGTCTATATCTCGGCTCCCCCATTTGTTTCTCAACATGTTGAATATCTTTGGTTCTAGTTTCCACTCCTGTGGGTCCATGAAATTTCTGCTTAGTTCATCTGCCAGTGTATTTAACTTTCCTGGCAGGAATTGAGCCTGTAGGTGCACTTGTGCCATGGCTAGTCTGCAGAGAGGGTATGAGTGGGTTTCCCCCTGCTTGTTTAAGTACCACATAAAAGTGTTGTTGTCCATCTTTACCATTAGTTGCCCTGGAAGAATGTAGTCCTTGAAGGCTGTCAGAGCATTCTGTACAGCTAACATTTCTTTTTGATTGATATGCAGGTGCATTTGACTTGGGTTCCAATTGCCCTGAATGCACATCCATGCCAAGTGAGCCCCCCATACATAGTCTGATGCATCTGTTGTTAGGGTGTGAGCGGCAGGGGATAGAATGAATGGCAGTCCTTTGTTTTGGTGGCCGGCCTCTGCCCATCAAAGGAACTCTATCTGTAGACAAGGAATAATAGGAATCATTGCTTCTAAATTCTGAGAATGTTGGCACCATAGGCTTTTTAGATACCATTGTAGTTTCCTCATATGCAGTCTTGCATATGGGATCAGAAGAATGCAGGAGGCCATGAACCCCAGGGCTTGCAGTATTTTCCTTGCAGATAACTGGGTCTTTGTGGCCAGTAGTTTGAAGTAGATTGTCAAATGAACTTGTTTCTCTGGCGTGAGGAAAGCCATCTGGGAAGTTGTGTTTAAGCCTGCTCCCAGGAATACAATTTATTGGTAGGGTACCAGATGTGACTTCTTTTTGTTTATGGTGTACCCCAGAGAAGTTCGCAATTTTTGTACAAACGCCAGATGATTCAATAGTATGCCCTGGCTTTCTGCCTGAATTAGACAATCGTCCAGGTATGGATATATTTGGATATTTCTTTGCCTGCAAAATGCAATGACTGGAGCTAGGCACTTTGTGAATACCATGGGTGCAGTAGATAAGCCAAAGGGCAGTGCAGAGAACTGATAGTGCATGTAGCCTGCTTTGAAGCGTAGGTATCTTCTGCAAGATTCCCTTATTGGGGTGTGCATGTAGGCTTCCTTTAAATCCAGTGTTGCCAACCAGGCATCCTTGCCTAGCACAGGAAGCAGCTGGTGAAGAGTTAGCATCTTGAATTTTGGGATCACCAAAAAAGTGTTTAGGATAGAGAGGTCCAGGATAGGACACTAGGAGTTGTCTTTTCTGGGCACCAGGAAAAGTCTTGAGTAGAAACCTTGCCCCCTTTCCTCTTCTGAAACAGGTTGAATAGCCCTGATGCTTAAGAGAGAGAATTTGCTTTTGAGCCTCTGCCCACTGATTTGGGGGTAGATCTGGCCAACTGTTTGGGGATGGTAAGGAGTGAAAGTGGAATCTGTATCCTTGGGAAACTATATTTAAAACCCATTCGTCCTGGGTAATGAGTTCCCAATTTTTGCCTGCAGGGCAATCTTTCCCTCTACAGGAGCAGTCAGTTGTGCAGGGCTTGGAAGATTTAAATTTAAGTCACTGAGACAGTTTACCATAGGGGGGAGTCTTGCCACTCCCAGCTTTGGAAGTGGGAGCCCCCCGCTGCTTAGTCCTGTGAGTACCTTGGGAATAAAGCCTGTGTGCTCTGCTGGTTCTGGGTTTGGACTGAGAAGGTCTGGAAAAGGCAGGAAAGGACCAATTTTTAGAGGGCCAATGCCTACTAAATCTGGGAGGCTGTACTTGCAGAAAATCTTTAATAGTTTACATAGATTTAGCTTTTTCCTCCATCTTTTTAAGTATTTCTTCTTCTTTGTTGCCAAACAGGCAGTCTTGGTTTAAGGGAGCATCCAGCAATTTAGCTTTAACATGATCTGGCAAAGATTGCTCCTTAAGACAAGCCTGCCTTCTAAGTACAGACCCAGTGACAGCAGACCTGTAAGATGCCTCTAGTGAATCAAAACCACATTGCAAATTATGCTTTCCAACTTGTTAAGCAGAATGCATTAAATCCTGTACATCTTTATTTTCAGCACAGTCAGGAATCAACATAATTTTCTGTTTAAGCAATCCAATAATATGCTGCTGATACTTCAGCATATGAAACTGGCAGTTTAAGGCCCTAATGGCCAAGGTTGCATAAGTGTATACCTTCTTACCCCATCTATCCAGTGCCCTGGAATCTCTATCACAGGGGGTAGGATTTTTGGCAGAAGTAGCCTTAATGCCCTTGGGTCCCTGTGAAATGGTCTCAGGATCCGCAGTAGGATTTTTATAGAGGAACTTGTGAGAGTCAGGAACCCAGTAATATCGATTAGGTTTGCTGGGAGCAGGAGGTAAAGAGTCAGGGGCCAAGCTAGATTCCGAAAAGGCATCATCAACAATGTCCAGTACAGGGGGGAGAGCGAAAGGCCTATGTTGTGGCAGGAGTAAGAAATCCCTAAGCCTCTTTTCAGAGTCAGAGTAATCCTGTCTTTCCCAGCAAAAATGCTCCCTAAGGAGTATGCAAGGTTTCACCAAAAGAGAAATCCTCTGGAGGGGAAGCAGAGGGAATGGAGTCCTCTGCATCAGAATCCTCATAGGTAGATAAGGGTAAATCCTGGTCATCGGAGGAAACAGAAATTTCAGAGTCCTGATCAGAAGAATCATAAGTAAACCCAGTCCTAGGTCTCAGAGGGGGAAGGGTGGCTTCTCCTGATTAGAGTAATAAGGTCTTCAGCCATTCTTATCATTTGTTTTTTAGGCATAGAGGCCTGATCATGCGGTCTGGCCGTCGGTTTTCTAGGCATGGATCAAGTTTTAGGCCTTGAAGAAGAAGATGGCGTTGGTTTAATATGCAAGTCAGCAGGCCTGAATACAGCGGCTCCGGATCCATTCAAAGTAGAGACATCCGCAGGTTTCACAGTTGAAGCATCTCGCGGTATACTGGACTCCAAATGGGTCTCAGTAGAAGCCTGTGAATCAGAAGTAGCGGGTATCAAGGGCTGCGAAAGCGCTTCAATGAGTACCGGCAAACTGGCGACTAGCTTAGGAGAAGTGTCATCGGCAGCTTTGGACTTATGCGGTCTGTCTCTGTCTCTGCGTTTTTTTTGAATGTCGGTAGTGGGGTGGCTTACCAAAGCCATACCTGGATAATTGAACAGAGTACCAAAATATTTAGACGTGTAAATAAACAGACGACAAACAGTTAGTTGTTTAAATAAGGCACAAAACTGACAGCGAGGTACGTCGTGGTCAGGGCCTAAGCAAGGAATGCAGTACGAATGAAAATCTTTATGAGGTATTTGCTTTCCACAAGAAATACAATTATTAACTTTTACTGACATCGGTTTAGAGCAAGAAAAAGTTTCCTCAACGGGGTACTTAGCTTAGTTGAAGACTTCGGTTCTGAAACTCGAAAATGAAAATTTCAGGAGTTGGCCAACCGGCACTTGCGAACTGCTTCTGCTTCGGGCACCACATGGCAAGAAAGACTGCTGTAATGGCGTTGGCTGCATCCTTTGTACCCCCTGACGTCATGGAAGATGAGACAGCAACCGATGCAGGACTCAAGACTTTGATAAATCAGGCCAACTGAGGGCCACTGCAAGCAGCTAACCCAAATGTGATGACTGCAACAGTGAAACACGAAGAACAACCTGTGTGCATTCTAGATCTTTGCTGATTTTTGGAATGTCTGCTACCTGTATTAGGCAGTCATCCAGGTAAGGGTAAACCTGGATCCCTTTGGTCCTGCAGTAAGTAATGACCAGTGCCAAGCACTTTGTGAAAACCCTTGGAGCAGTAAGCAACCCAAAGGGCAAAGCTAAAAATTCATAGCGACAGGAGCTTGCTCTGAAGCGAAGAAAGCTTGTGTGTGATTTTTGAATAGGAATGAGAAAGTAGGTGTCCTTTAGGCCTACTGAGACTACGAAGGTCTGAGGAGTTATCATGGGCAGTAATTTTCAAACCATCAGCATTTTGAACTTTGGTATCCTGAGGAACTGGTTTAAGCTGGACAGGTCTAGAATAGAGTGCCAAGATACTTCTTTTCTTGGGACAAGGAATAACCTTGAGTAAAATCCTTTCCCTTTTTGTTCCTCTTGAACTGGCTCCACCACTCCGGCGAACAGAGAATTTGTATCTGCTTGAGAGCCTGAGTTTTTTGATTTGGGCGTACATCTGTGAAACCTGAGTATACCAAGAGCTCTTTGAAAGGGAGTTGAACATCAATGTTTGGCTGGAAAATTCCTGCTGAACTTAGGTGATTGTACTTGCAGAAGTCAGGTGATTGTACTTGCAGAAGTCCTTAACTGTTTACATGGACTTTGTCTTGTCTTCCATCTTTCTGAGTACTGCTTCAGCTGTTGGTCCAAAAAGTCTGTCTTTGTCCACAAGGTTAGCCTTTACATGATCAGGGACAGACTGCTCCCTAAGCCAGGCATGTCTCCTAATCACTGAACCAGTGACATCTGCCCTGCAGGATGCCTCCATGGCATCACAGCCACAATGTAAAGAGAATTTAGCCACTGGGAAGTGGAGTGACAAGTCCAAAAGTTCTTTAGAAAGATTTTTATCCCCTATGGTTGAAATCTTTTGCTTGAGTCGATCCAGGATGGTTTGCTGATATTTGATCATAGGCCCCCCCAGACAGTATAGCGGAGGTGTATAACTTTTTTCCAAACCTGTCAAGGGCCCTACTCTCCTTGTCCATGGGCATTGGATTCTTGAAGGCACTGGCCCTAGCCCCAGCACCTTTTGGCCCAGGAGTAACAACTTCTGGATTGGCGAAAGATTTTTAAACAATTATTTATGGGTGTATTGCACCCTATAAAATCTGTCTGGTTTCCTAGGGGCAGGGAGAAGTGCTCAGGGTTCATGGAGGAATCCTTGAAAACATCCTCCAACACATCCAAAATGGAAGGGACAACTAAAGGTTTGTGTTCAGGGAGGTCATAGAACTTCTTAACTCTCTACTTGGCCTGAAGGTAATCTTGTGCTTCCTACTGAAAATGCTGCTTCACATGGCATGAAGGGTTTTCCCAAAAGTTTGATCCTCTGGAGGTGAAACTAAGGGAAGGTCTTCCACAGAATCGGACTCCTCAAAGGATGTATAAGAGGGTCCTACCTCTGAGCCAGAGTCTTTCCTCTGAACCAGAGTCTTCCAAGTCTGAATCCTCCTCAGACAGTAAGGGATCTGGGTAAACATCAGCATAGTCATCCATTTTCCTTTTTCCTGGGGTGGAAAAAGGTCTATCTGGTCCTTACAACAAAGTCCTCAGCCAGCTTAATCAAATCCTGTTGGGATCTCGGTAACTCAGAGCCCGCAGGTGTAGGTGGAGGCCTTGCCACACTGCCTTTCTTTGGGGTGGGTTTGGCCTTAGGTCTAGGTGCGTCCAGCACCCTGGCACCTGACTCTGTGGAAATGCACCTGCATAGGCCTAGGAGTCAATGTATCTCTGGTTAACGAGTACTTGTCAGAAGCCATGGCCTGCTGAGTGACCACGGACCCAACCAATGAGCTGAAAATGTGAGCAGTGGAAGTTGAAGGAACTGGAGGCAAGTCGGAGTAGAGGGGTTGGCTTTCCATGGTGCTTGAAGCAAAAATGGATGCAGTGTGCTATCCATTTGGCAATGGTTTGTTTTAAAATGGCCTCGCCCTCTGCTCCTGTTGCAAAGCTGACTAGTAACTGGTCAGATTTTCTGAAGGGCTTAGTCCTGTCAAGGTAGAATCTGAGCTGTCTGTACACGTCCAAAGAGTGCAGGATCCTTTCCCCTTTATTTTGAGGATTAGGGAAGAAGGTTGGCAAATGGATGGATTGGTTGAGAGCCACATTGGACACCACTTTAGGCATAAAAGAAGGGTTAGTCCTGAGGGAAACCCCGTCAGCATGGAAAATAATGAAAGGTTCCACAGCCATCAGTGCTTGTGGCTCAGACACTCTTCTAGCTGAAGTGATGGCTAGAAGCAAGGATTTTTTCCAAGAGAGGAATTTTAACTCTGCTGAAGCAGCTGGTTCAAAGGGGGGGAAGCGTGAGCTTTTCCAGTACAAAGTCAAGGTCCCAAGCAGGGGTGGGTGCTCTCCTTGGTGGTCTTAAGTGGTTTGCCCCTCTCAGGAACTGTTTGATGAGAGGGTGAGAGAACAGGGGTGGCTCAGTGTTGTAATGAGCCGAGATGGCAGAGGCATGGATCTTAATGGAGAAGAAAGATAGGCTTCTGTGGAGTAGTTCAGCTAGGTAATCCAGGATTAGGGGTATGGAGGGCAGTGCTGTGTCCTCTCCTTTAGACTGAATCCAGGAACAATACCTTTTCCACTTAGCAGCATAGGATTTCCTTGTACTGGGCCTTCTGGCTTCAAGGATAACGTCCAGCACCTGTTTGCTTAGGGTTGCTGGTGAAGAATTCAAGGAATAAGTGAGGCTGCAAGATTTTGGGTTTGCAACTGTGGATGCAAAATCTGTCCCTCCTGCTCAGACAGGGGTCTGGTGTAAGTGCCAGGGTGGCACCACTGTCAGGCTGCGCAGGAGTGGGTACCAGTGCTGGCATGGCCAGTCAGGGGCAATCAGAATTGTCCTTGGTCTTTCTTGTTTTATCTTGAGTAATACTCTTGTGGGAAGGGGCAGAGGGGGAAAGGCATAGACTGAGAGCTTTTCCCATAGAAAGGATAGGGCATCCACTTTCCAGGCCCTGCTGTGAGGATTCCTGGTGCAGAATCTGCTGAGCTGGTGGTTGTAGGGAGAGGCAAAGAGATCCACCTCTAGGGTCCCCCAATTCTGAATCAGAAGGTTGAAGGTGCTGGGCTCCAATTTCCACTCGTGTGGGTCTAGGAGATTTCTGCTCTGCTTAAGTAGTCTGCCAGTGAGTTTTGCTTGCCTGGCAGGAAATGAGCCTGTAGATGGACTTGAATGTCAAAGGCCATGTTCCACAGGGCCATGGCTAACCTGCAGAGTGGATAGGGATGGGTTCCCCCCTGCTTGTTGATGTACCACATAACTGTGGTGTTGTCGGTTTTTATTAGCAGTTGTCCTGGAAAGAGTAGGGATCTGAAAGCTGTCAGGGCAGTACAGCTAGCATCTCTTTCTGGTTGATGTACAGATGAATCTGACTTGGGCTCCAGTGGCCCTGAATACATTTGCCAGCCATGTGTGCCCCCCAGGCAGAGTCTGATGCGTCTGTGGTCAGGGTCTGGGCGTCATGGGGTAGAGTGAATGTCAGTCCCTTGTTGTGGGTGCATGCTTCTGCCCACCAAAGAACTCTCTCCTTAGACAGGATATGATAGGAATGACTGTTTCCATGTCCTGAAATTTTGTCACCAAAGACTTTTACGTACCACTGAAGTTTCCTCATATGCAGTCTTGCCTATGGAATTAGCAGTATACACGAGGCCATGAACCCTAGGGCTTGCAGTATTTTTCTTGCAGATAGCTGGGTTCTGGTCATTTATTTGAAGTAATTAGTCAGGTAGACTTGCTTTTCTGAAGTGAGAAATGCCATCTGGGAAGTTGTGTCCAAGCTTGCTCCCAGGAATACAATCTTTTGACTGGGTTATCAATTGGGACTTCTTTTTGTTGATGGTGTACCCCAAGGAAGTGAGAAGGCTTTTTACAAATGCCAGGTGCTGAAGCAGCAAATTCTGTCAGCCTGAATCAGGCAGTCGTCCAAGTACGGGTAAACTTGGATATTTCTCTGCCTGCAGTATGCAATGGCTGGAGCCAGGCATTTTGTGAATACCCTAGGCACAGTAGACAAGCCAAAGGGAAGTGCAGAGAACTGATAACACAAAGATCCTGCCCTGAAACGTAGATACTTCCTGCATGACTCCTTATTGGGATGTGCAGATGGGCTTCTTTTAAGTCTAGGGTGACTATCCAGGCATCCTTGGCTAAGACAGGAAGAAGCTGTTGCAGGGTAAGCATTTTGAATTTTGGTACCACCAGGAAGGTGTTGAGAATTGAAAGATCCAGGATTGGGTGCCAAGAGCCCTCTTTCCTGGGTACCAGGAAGAGTCTGGAGTAGAATCCTTGACCCCTCTGTTCTACTGGAACAGACTGAATAGCTCTGATATTGAGCAGGGAAAGGATTTGATTTTGAGCCTTTGCCCACTGGTTTGGAGGAAGGTCTGGAAACCCGCTTGGGGTTGGCAGAGAATGGAAATAAAATTTGTACCCCTGGGATACAATGTTGAGGACCCATCGGTCCTGGGTGATGGACATCCAGTTTTTTGCATGAAGGGCAAGTTTTCCTCCTGGGGCACAAGCAGTTGGGCAGGGCTGGGAAGTGGAGTGGAGTGAAGAAGTCATTGTGAGCTTTTTCTGTAAGGAGGTAGCTTACCACTCCCTGCTTTAGGGGTGGGGGCACTCCATTGCTTACATCTCTGCATACCCTGAGACTGTAGTCTGGGAGGTCTGTTTCCCCTGGGTCTTGTTTGAGAAGGCTTGGAGGGGGCTGGAAAGGACCAGTGTTTTGAAGGGCAATGCCTACTGAATCTAGGGGGTTGCACTTGTAAGAGTTATTTAACAGTCTGCATAGATTTAGCTTTTTCTTCCATCTTTTTAAGAACCTCTTCTGCTTTGGTGCCAAACAGAGAGTCCATATTCAAGGGAGCATCTAGTAATTTAGATCTGACATGATCTGGCAAGGCCTGCTCCTTCAGCCAAGCATGTCTTCAGTACAGAGCCAGTGACTGCTGCCCTGCAAGATGCGCCTAGGGCATCAAAGCCACACTGCAAAGTATGCTAACTGACTTGGTTTGCACAGTGCATAAGCTCATGCAATTCTTTATTTTCTGCACAGTCTGGAAAAGTTACCACTTTTTGTTTAATACATTCCATAATATGTTGCTGGTACTTCAGCATGTGAAACTGGCAATTCAAAGCCCTGATAGCAAGAGTTGCAGAGGTATATACCTTCTTACCCCATCTGAACAAAGCTCTGGAATCCCTGTCCGAAGGGGTGAGATTCTTGGCTGTAGTAGCCTTGATACCTTTAGGCCCCTGGGAAATTATCTCTGGGTCAGCAGTCGGATTCTTGAACAGAAACATGTAAGTATCAGGTACTCTGTAGTACTTGTCTGGTTTCCTAGGAATAGGAGGTAAAGTGTCAGGAGTAAGACTGGATTCCATGAAAACAGCATCCACAACATCCAGGACAGGGGGTATAGCTAAAGGCCTGTGCTGAGGCAACTCTAAAAATTCTCCGAGTCTCTTTTTGGACTGAGGATAGTCCTGGCATTCCCAATGGAAATGCTCTCTTAAACTATGCAAGGTTTCACCAAAAGAAAAATCCTCTGGAGGGAAGGCAGAGGGAATGGATTCCTCTGCATCTGAATCCTCATAGGTGGATAAGGGCATGTCTTCATAATCAGAAATGTCACAGTCATCGGACTCCTGGTCTGTAGAACCTGAAGGGGACTGGGTTCTTTGTCTCTTTGCAGGGGAAGGCTGACTTCCCCTAATCAGTGTAATAAGGTCTTCAGCCATTCTAAGCATTTGTTTTTTTGGCATGGGAGCCTGAGCATGCACTTTGGTCGTAGGTTTTTTTGAAGTAGTGCGTACTCTGGGCCTAAGAAACTCAGTAGTTTTGGTTAGAAATGAAGTTGTCAGATTAATACGAACATCGGCAGAGCGAAGAACTGCCATAGAAGCCAGTGCCTGAACAGCGGCTCCGGACCCATCCAAGGTAGAGACATCCGCAGGTTACATACTTGAAGAAGCATCTCGCAGCATACCGGACTCTAAATGGGTCTCAGCAGAGGCCTACAAATTCACTGAAGTGGGCATCAGAGGCTGTAAAAGTGCATCACCGAGTACCGGCGGACTGGCGACTAGCTTTAACGGAAGCGTCATCGACAGTTTTGGACCTCTGCGGTCTGTCTCTGTCTTTATCATTATGTTTTTTTGGAAAATCGGTAGTTAGATGGCTTACCGAAGCCATTTCAGTATATGGAGATCGAGAGTGAAAGAATTTAGTGACAAAGAGAACCTGACGACGAATGGTTCGGGCGTTAAACAAGGCACAAAACCGACAGCAAGGGACGTCGTGGTCTGGGCCTAAACAGGTGACGCAGTAAGAATGAAAATCTCTGTGAGGTATTTGCTTTCCACAGGCAAGACAATTGTTAACTTTTTCTGACATCGGTTAGAACAAGAAAAAAAGGATCCCCAACGGGGTACTTAGCTTTAGAAGACCTTCAGGATTATTCAATTCGAAAATTAAAAAATCAGGTAGCTGCCGACCGGCACTTGCGAACTGCTTCTGCTTCGGGCTCCTCCTTGGCAAGAAAGACTAGTGTAATGGCATTGGCTGCCTGTTTTTATACCCCTAATGACCTGACACCAGTCCTGGAACGACAGCAACAGATGCAGAAATACTAAGTCTCTGGTATTTGGGCCGACTGAGTGCTACCTGCAGGCAGATAACCCAAGTGTGATGACTGCAACATTGAAACACGAAGAACATCTAGGGGCTGGCTAGGATGGCCTTCAAGACTACAGAGGCAAACCCTGCCCTGGATTTGGAGAAGAGAGGCAGGTGGTAATGTTTGGTAAAAGTGTGAACAGATGTCCAGGTGGCAGCCTCCAGGATGTCACTGGTGGGAACTCATCTGAGGAAAGCTGCAGAGGTGGAGGCTGCTCTGGTGGAGTGAGTCCTGACCCCCCTGGGGGGAGGGCATTATAATGTTATTTGTAGCAGAAATGGATGCAGTGTGCTATCCATTTGGATATGGTTTATTTGGAGATAGCTTTGCCTTCTGCCCCTGCAGCAAAGCTAACCAGCAATTGATCAGACTTTCTGAAGGATTTAGTCCTGTCTAGATAGAATCTGACCAGTCTGTGCACACCTAGAGAGTGCAGAATCCTTTCCCCCTTGTTCTGGGGATTAGGAAAAAAGGTGGGCAAATGAATGGATTTGTTACACTGGATACCACCTTGGGCATGAAGGATGGGTTAATTCTGAGGGATACTCTTTCAGCATGGAAGATGATGAAGGGTTCCACAGTTTGCAGCTTGGAGACTCTTCTGGCTAAAGTGATGGCCAGACGGGATGCCGTCTTCCAGGAGAGAAATTTTAGCTCTGCAGAAGAAGCTGGTTCAAAAGTGGGCAGGGTGAGCTTTTCCAACACAAATTTGAGGTCCCAGGCTGGGGTAGATGCCCTTCTGGGTGGCCTCAAGTTGCTAGCCCCTCTTAGGAACAATTTGATCAAAGGGAGTAAGAAAAGGGGCTGCTCAGTGGAGAAATGCAGAAATAGCAGAGGCATGAATTTTTATAGAGGAGAAAGAGAGGCCACAGTGTAGTAGGTCAGCTAAGTAATCCAGGATGAGAGGGAGGGAGGGCTGTGCCATACTGGCTCCCTTAGCCTGGACCCAGGTGCAGAACCTTTTCCATTTGTGAGCATAAGATTTTCTAGTGATGGGTGTCTGGACACGGATAACATCTAGAACCTGTTTACTGACATTGGCAGATTGATCCGGGGTTAGGGAATAAACCAAGCTGCTAAATTGAGTGTCTGCAATTGGGGATGCATGAATTCCCCTTCCCTCTGTGTCAGGAGGTTTGGAATCTGAGGAAAATGCCATGGTAATAGTGGGGACAGGCTGTGCAGCAAGGGGTACCAGTGCTGGCGAGGCCAGTCTGGAGCTATAGTAATTGTCCTTGGTTTTTCCTCCTTTATTTTGAACAGTACCGTGGGGATGAGAGGTAGTGGAGGAAAGGCATAGAATGATAGACTGACCCAGGGGAAGGACAGAGCATCCATCTTCCAAGCTATACAGTGATGCTCCCTGGTGCAGAATTTTGCTGAGCTGATGGTTGGTGTGGGAGGAAAAGAGGTCGACCATCGGGGTGCCCCATTTCTGAGTTATAAGGGTGAAGGTTCTTCTGTTGAGCTGCCACTCGTGTGGGTCCAGAAGATTTCTGCGTAATTGGTCTGCCAGAGAGCTGAGAGAGCCTCGTAGGAATTGTGCTAACAGGTGCAGTTGCATGGCAGAGGCTGTGTGCCAAAGGGTCATGGCCAGCCTGCATACAGGGTAGGAGTGAGTCCCTCCCTGCTTGATGATATAGCACATCACAGTGGTGTTGTCTGTTTTGATCAGGAGAGTCCCTGGGAAGAAAAGGGGTTTGAAAGCTATTAAGGTGTGCTGGACAGTCATCATCTTTTTGGGTGATGAGCAGAGGGATTTGCTGCGGGCTCCATTGGCCCGGTATGCACCTGCCATCCAGGTGTGCATCCCAAGCATAGTCTTATGCGTCTGTGGTGAGGGTCTAGGCAGCAGGGGGTGGTGAGAAAGACGGTCCCTTGTTGTGGGAGCATGCTGTTGCCCACCAAAGAAAATATTTTTTGATGCAAGGAATTATAGGTATAAGAGTTTCCAGGTCTTGAGAATGTTTACACCAAAGGCTTTTTAGGTACCACTGAAGTTTCCTCATATGCAGTCTGGGATATGGAATGAGTAGTATGCAAGATGCCATGAACCCCAGAACATGCAGAATCTTCCTTGCAGATAACTGGGGCCTGGCAGCTAGCTGAGAGAAGTAGGCTGTCAAAAAAATTTGTTTTTCTGGTGTAAGGAATGCCATCTGGGATGCTCTGTCCAGGCTTGCTCCCAGGAAGATAATCCTTTGGGTGGGCACCTGTTTGGATTTCTTTTCATTGACTGTGTACCCTAGGGGAGATTAGTAGGGTCTTTATAAAGGCCAGGCGCTTGAGCAGTTTTTCCTGGCTGTCTGCCTGAATAAGGCAGTCGTCTAAGTATGGGTTAATCTGGATATTCCTTTGTCTGCAAAAGGCAATGGCCGGAGCCAGACATTTTGCGAAAACTCTGGGAGCAGTAGATAAGCCAAAGGGAAGAGCAGAGAACTGAAAGTGTTGAGATCCTACCCTGAAACGGAGATATTTCCTGCATAATTTCCTGATAGGAATGTGGAAGGTAGGCCTCTTTTAGATCTAGGGTGACTAGCCAAGCATCCTTGGAGAGCATGGGTAGCAGCTGCTGGAGGGTGAGCTTCTTGAATTTTGGGATCATCAGAAAGGTGTTTAGAATGGATAGATCAAGGATGGGGCACCAGGTGCCCTCTTTTCTGGGCAATAGAAAAAGTCTTGAGTAGAAACCTTGGCCTATCTGTTTTACAGGAACATGATCTACTGCCCTCATAGAAAGCAGGAAAATAATTTGCTTTTGAGCCTCTGCCGACTGGTTTGGAGAAAGATCTGGGAACCCTTTTGGGGTTGGAAGGGTGTGGAAGGAAAATTTGTATCCATGGGACACTATGTTCAGAACCCAGTGGTCGTTGGTAATGGTGGCCCAGCTGCTTGCGTGAAAGGAGAGTTTTCCTCCTAGTGGTAAGTGAAGGTGGGCAGAGGGGGTGGGGGAGGCGAGTCATTGTGAGTTCTTACCATAAGGGGGTGGCTTAGAACTCCCTGGTTTTGAAGTGGAGGTAATCCACTGCTTAGTTCTCTGCATTCCCTGCGGCTGCTGTCTGGGGGGGTCTGGTTCCCTGGGGCCTAGGCTGGACTGTCTTAGTGGGAGCAGGAAAGGACCAGTGTTTGGTGGGACAATGCCTGCTGAACCTGGGTGGCAGGACCTGTTAGACATCCTTAACTGTTTGAATAGATTTTGCTTTTTCTTCCATCTTTTTTTAAAGACCTCTTCTGTCTTGGTGCCAAATAAATTGTCTTTGTGCAAGGGGGCATCCAACAATTTAGATTTGACATGGTCTGGCAGGGGCTGTTCCTTAAGCCATGCATGCTTTCTAATGATAGATCCAGTGACTGCTGCCCTGCAAGAAGATTCTAGGGCATCAAAACCACAGTGCAAGGTGTCTTTAGTTACTTGAGTTGCAGAATGCATTAACTCTTTTAATTCTTTAGGTTCTGCCCAAGCAGGAAAAGAAGACATTTTTTGTTTGAGGAGTTCCAGGGTATGTTGCGGAAATTTTAGCACATGGAACTGACAATTTAGTGCCCTGATAGCAAGAGAAGCGGAGGTGTATACTTTTTTACCCAATCTGTCTAGTGCTTGGGAATCCCTATCTGAGGGGGTGAGACTCTTAGCAGAGGTTGTTTTAATCCCTTTAGGCCCTTGAGAAATTACCTCAGGGTCAGCAGTAGGATTTTTAAAAGGAAATTTGTGAGAGTCAGGGTCTCTATAGTACCGGTCTGGTTTTCTGCGTGCAGGAGGGAGGGTGTCGGGAGTCAAGCTGGATTCCAGGAAAACATCCTCCCCAACATCCAGGACTGACCGATGGCCAAGGGTCTGTGCTGTGGAAGATCTAGGAATTCTCTAAGTCTCTTTTTTGACTGAGGATAGTCTCGACTCTCCCATTGGAAATGCTCCCTTAAGGTATGCAGGGTTTCCCCAGAGGAAACATCCACTGGGGGAGAGGCTGACGGTATGCAATCTTCTGCATCAGAATCCTCGGAAGTAGAGAGGGGTTGCATGTCTTCATATTCAGATGCATCAGAATCATCTAACTCTTGTTCAGACAAAATTATAGGGGACGGATCTCTTTTCCTTTTGGAGGGGTAGCTTGGCTTCCCCTGATCAGCATGATAAGGTCTTCCTACATTTTAAGCATTTGAGACTGATGCAAGGAAGCAGATGCCGAAGATTGGGTCGTCTGTTTCTTGAGTGTAGTTCGTACCCTGGGCCTAAGAAACTCAGTCATTTTCGAAAGAATGGTAGTGGTAAAAGAAGATGTCAGTTTGTGTCAAGAATCGGTAGTGTGAAGGACTTCCTCGGAAGCTGGTGCCTGCTCAGCGGCTCCGGACCTATTCCAATTAGAGACGACCGCAACATCCTTAGTCGAAGAAGTGTTTTGTGGGATACCGGACTCCGAAAGGGTCTCGGTAGCAGCCTGCAAATCCACAAAAGTGGGCCCCAAGGGCTAAGAAAGCACCTCAATGAGGACTGGAGAACTGACGACTAGCTTAACGGAAGCGTGATCGGTAGGTTTGGACCTGTGCAGTCTGTCTCTGTCTTTATCTTTACATTTTTTCGGAAGATCTGCTGTCAGATGGCTTACTGAAGCCATATCGGAATTCAAGGACTGTAAACGAAAATATCTGGCTACAATAAGGGCCCGACAGACAGTTCTAGCGTTGAACAAAGCACAAAAGCGACAACAGGGACGTCGTGTTCTGGGCCTAAACAAGTGGTGCAGTAAGAATGGAAGTCTCGGTGTGGTATTTGCTTTCCACAGGCGAGACAATTATTAACTTTTTCTGACATCAGTTAGTGCAAGAAAAAAGGATCCAAACAGGGTACTTAGCTTTAGAAGACTTCAACGTCAATTTGGTAGACAAAACTCAGGTAGTGGCCGACCGGCACTCATGCGAACTGCTTCTGCTTTGGGCTGCATGTCAAGAAAGACTGACGTAATGTCGTCGGCTGACTTACTTTATACTACTGACGACCTTACATCAGTCCTGAAGTGACAGCAACCAAAGCGACAGCAACCAAAGCAGAAATACTAAGTGGCAGAAAAAAATATGTATTAATGTGTGTATTAGTAATATGCTTAGTGCATTTAGAGCTTGAAAAGGGTTAACACATTTATTCTATTTCATACTGCATAAATCTGCACAAACTGCAGATGCTTTCTGACCTTGTATAGTCAGCTAAAATCTTTGCTTATGCTTGGAAATTTACTGAGAAGCAGATGATTTCTGCTTGTGTTAGGAAAATAATGAATAGAACAATACTACTTGTATAAATGTTATGAGGCTTAGACAAGAAGTTCCGCTTGTGCTGTGAGAAAATATACAGCTGTAGAAGCTATAGATAATTAGAACAAAGACTGCTTGAAAATATGAACTGTAATCAGCATTTGCTTATGCCTGAGTTAGAAAAGTACCTTGAAATGTAACACATGTATTAGAATTGTACAATAGGGGCCTGTAACGGCTTAGTGCCCACCAAGGCCAGGTTGTTTTTTTCAAAAAGTTTCTCACAAATCTAGTCATGTCAGCAGAAAATCTGAGTAGCATCTGCTGTAGAACAATACTGAAAGTTGGGTTTGATTACGTCAGCCATAGAAGGCCATGACTTGTAAAACAGTATAAGAATTGCATACTTCCTGTTAGTAGTAAGGCAAAATCTTGTATATGCATGTTTTTGTCTCCTTGCTGCAAGTTATTAAAAGTGCCTTAACTGAACCTTACGTGTATTGGTCTTTGAAGTTTTTTCCATTGACAGATTGGTCCTTCGGACTGGAAACCCTCACTTCGCCTCGGATCAGACAGGCCAGGTGGCTTGAAACCGTACGGGGAAGAAACCACATCGGTTCTTCTTATTTGAAAAGCCCTCCGACTGAATTGTCGTACAAAAGAGGCCAGCCACTTTCTGATCTGCGACTGAAGGACGGGTTTACTTGAACCAGGTGATCAATCACGAAGGCTCAGGTAAGGTGAATCTACCTTTTTTTTTCTGTTTTAGATCAGGGACTAGATTTGTATTGTTTTGTTAAGACTTTGTTTATACAAGTCAGGGAAAAAAAGATTACTGTCTTGTCATAAGGTCAGGGAAACAGAGCAGGTAGGCAGTCATTCTGAAGAGACTATTACAAAATCCGTGGTACCACGTTAAAAAATAAGGAGTTACGTAACGATTAAAAGGGTAGAACAGAATGGGTAATAATTGCACAAAAAGACCCGAAAATCCGCCGTTAACCGAAGACGCGAAATACATGCAGTCACAGCGTGCTGATAATATTAAATACTACTCAAAATGAGTTAATAAGTATGAATTTGATGGTAAATTAGAAAAATCCTCACTTGTCAAACAGCTTAAAACCGATTCTAAAGGTCGGGTAAAAAAGCAACGTCAATTAGGAATTCCTCAGGCACACAGGTGGACCGAGGAAGTAAACTGAAGGGAACAAAAGAATAATAATTCAAAAGCAATGTTTTTAGATAAGGAGGATAATAACTTAGTAATAGCATTGGCCCCTCTGCCTCCCTTACCAGAATATGAGGCAAGTGAACAAGTTAGTCCACCCCCACGATATCCTGCTGTCACTGTAAATAGAGACACTACAAAAGCGAAACCGTTTATTAGAGATCCCGTCTAGACCAGGTCTCGAACACGGGCAGGAAACTCAAAAGGGGACATTGAGTTATATCAAATGGGTAGAAATTCACGATCCATGAGTGAAGAAGAAATATGCCCACTTATAGAAGTGCCTAATCCTCAGGCAGGACAAGAAGGTCAGGACCCAACTATTCTAGTGTATAGACCCTGGACTCTGGAAGACATCCGGAAGGCCACTGAGGGAATTCCCCATCCAAAAGTTAATTTTAGAAAGTGTTTAGAAGATTTGCAAGGAATGAGGCTAAGTTATAATTTAAATGGAGAAGAGATAGAAAAAGTAGTCAGACAAATTGTGGGACCAGATTGGCACATGATTAGTGGCGACTGGAATCCCCGTGACGCTGCGCTCAGGCCCCTCCCACATAGCAGCGCAGAGCTAGACAACAGAGTGAAAGGTTTTACAGACCGAATCTCTGAGAAATGGAAGCCTAGGGCAGACTGGACTTGCATTAATCAATGCATCCAACAAGAAGGCGAGACTGTTGACAGATATTATGCCAGACTGTTGGAATGTTTTAATAACCATCGTGGAATGCAGGTTCCTGAAGATCAGACACAAGATTCCCCATATGAACAGCAGTTAAAGAATGCATTTTTGAAAGGCAGTATTGCACCCATAAGCAGTTTTATCACAAAGCACATGGTAGATCATCGTACAAGCAGGTTACAGTCACTACTTGAATATGCTAGGCATGCCGAAAGACATTTTAATAGCAAGAAGAAAAAGAAAGCCCAAGTATTTTCTGTAGAAGATGGAGCAGAAGTTTATGTAGTACAGTCCGGGAAAAAGGGCAAGAGAAATGCCCAGGGAAACAAACAATCTGATCAGCGATCAGAGGACTTTGAAGGGCGAAAGAAAAGGGGGTGAATGTTTTAAATGCGGTAAAAAGGGACACTTGGCAAGGGATTGCAAGAAAAACAAGAAGGCAACCACGGAAGACAAGGAGGGTGAGAACTGACTATATGATAGTCAGGAATCACTAGAAGGGGATAGCAGAGAAAAAACAAATGAGAATGTGATAGAGGGAGTAGAGAATGTGACAGAAGAAATAGAGGAAGTGCAGAAAGTCACGGATAGTGAAGAAAATGAAATATTGGATTTGGCTTTATTGAGCTTAGAGCTCTATTTAGCAGGCACAAAACCAGAAGTTACACTCCTGATAGAAGGGAGGGAAGTCAGATTCTTGTGTGACTCAGGGGCATCAGGGACCCTGATACATCCCTCCAAACTGCCTGAGAACTCAGAGTCACCTGATTACATACTAGTGAAAGCAGCTAATGGACAGCTGTATCGGGAGCCCCTCTCCCATAATATTGCAATAACTGATCCTGTTTCAGGATTGACCCAGAAAAGCAAAACTGTTGTTTCTGCAAAATGCCCAGTAAAGCTCTTGGGCAGAGACCTTATGCAGCTATTCGGTATAGCAGTAGTTCCGACTATGCAGGGTATGGAAGCACAGTGACAAATTGATACCTTTGCAGTACAATCAGAGGGTGAAATGTTTTATTGGTACAGCCAGGACTTGGTTACGACTGGTCCAGGGGCAGTGACCGAAGAATTGATGAACATAGCCATCAGCAAGTTCCCCTCCCTTGACATTGATAAACAACATTTGTTGCACTGTACTCTATTATTGTAACACACCAGGACCTGATAAGGAATATGAGCAAGAATTGTTTACAAATCGTGCAAACAGATTGATATCACGTAATCTGTACTGGGACATAGAAGGGAACAGTGTAGCCAGCGGTTCATTGCCCCAGGAGTTCTTTGCACTTTATAAATCTAATCGATTACCACGTTAGCTTAACTAAGGACAAAAATGTGAAATGGGTAGACTTAGGAGAAAAAGTCACGAGATGGGAAAAACAGACAAAGTTAAAACTGTCAGAAAGTACAGTTTTGTACCTACCATAAATGTAGATGTTCGAGTGCTAATACAGCTGCAGTCATAACAGATGGGTTCTCCTGCCATCAGGCGGGTCCTCGGTCGGCCGAATTCCAAAGTCTAGGTCCGGCGTTGGTTGCCGTCGCTTCTTCCCTGACGTCACTGCGACAGGGGTATAAAGGAACCAGCCGACGCCATATTCTTCAGTTTTTCTTGCCCCAGATGTCAGGTGCCCCCAGAAGGAAGGCAATACATAAATTTGTGTAATAATGCAGTGCAATATAATCAAAATACAGTAGTTGCAAGCAAATACATCATAAATGAATACCCCAATCAGGTTGTATGAGGATGTGCTAGCCTATAGGCCTGTCCCAAGAGGGGAAGGAGGGAGGGAAACCTGGACTGCAGCTGTATTAGCACTCGAACATCTACATTTATGGTAGGTACAAAACTGTACTATGTTCATCGTGCATACAGCTGCAGTCATAACAGATGGGTAGAATCCCAAAGCTAAGAAAGGTGGTAGGCACTAGGTGGAACTAGGAGGAGCCAAAATGCCCTGCAAGACTGCAGTGGTAAAGCCTGCTCTAGATTTGGAGTATAATGGTAGGTTGTAGTGCTTGGAGAAGGTATGCACAGAACTCCAAGTGGCTGCTTCCAAAATATCCTTGGTAGGAACTCCTCTGAGGAAGGCTGCAGAGGTGGCTGTGGCCCTGGTGGAATGAGTTCTAATGCCTGTAGGTACAGTTTTGCCATGAAAGGAATAGCAAAAGCGTATACAGTGGGCTATCCATTTTGAGATTGTCTGTTTGGAAACTGGCTTTCCTTGAGCTCCTACCGCATAGGCCTACCGCATAGGCCACAAAGAGCTGTTCTGATTTTCTGAAAGGCTTTGTTCTTTCCAAATAGTAACGCAGTTGTCTGTGGATGTCCAAGGAATGTAGTAATCTCTCCCCTTTGTTTTGAGGATTAGGATAAAAAGTAGGTAAATGTATGGCCTGATTTAAAGCTACCCTGGATACCACTTTAGGCATAAAGGACGGGTTGGTTTGTAAGGAAAAACTGTCCTGATGGAAGATGATAAAAGGCTGGACAGCCATGAGAGCCTGTAATTCTGAAACTCTACGAGCTGAGGTGATAGCCAGAAGGAAAGCTGTTTTCCAGGACAAATATTGTAAATCTGATGAGGCAGCTGGCTCAAAGGGAGGCAAGGTCAGTTTCTCCAGAATGAAATTAAGATCCCAAGCAGGTATTGGTTGTTTCCTTGGAGGTCTTAAATTCTTAGCCCCTCTGAGGAACTGTCTTAAGAGAGGGTGAGAGAATAAAGGTGGATCAGTGTTGTATTCTGTAGAAATGGCTGAGGCATGGATTTTGATGGAGGAGAAAAAAGTCCACTGTTTAGCAGTTCAGCCAAATATTGTAGTATTTGAGGTAAATTCAGTTTTCCAGGGTCCTGGTCCTTTTTCTCATTCCAGACACAAAAACGTTTCCATTTTGCGGAGTAAGCTTTTCTAGTTGATGGCCTTCTGGCCTCCAAAATGACATCCTGCACCTCCTTGGAGAGTAGCGCCTGCTGTGATGCTAAGGAATCTTCCATGTGGCTAGATTGAGTGTTTTTAGCTGACTGTGAAGAGTTTTGAAGCTGTGCTGAGTCAGAAGAAGAGGCATTAGAGGCAGGGTCCATGGTGGGGAATGCGACAGGCTCCTCAGGAGTAGGTACCAGTGTTGCCTTGGCCAGTCCGGAGCAATGAGGATCATCTTTGGTCTGTCTGCTCTGATCTTCAATAGAACTTTGGGCAGCAGAGGAAGAGGTGGGAAGGCATACACTGTCATTGATGTCCAACTGAAAGAGAGAGCGTCCACTCTCCAGGCCTTTGGATGGAAGATCCTTGAGCAGAATTTTGTCAATTGATGATTTTTGTGGGAGGCAAAGAGATCTATGTCTGGCCTTCCCCATTCTTGGATTATTTCTGTAAAAACTTTTGGATGCAACTTCCATTCGTGTGGGTCTGTCATATTCCTGCTTAGGTTGTCTGCCAGCGTGTTTTCCTTGCCTGGCAAGTACTGTGCTTGTAGTTCCATTTGTAAGTCTATGGCCATGTTCCAAAGTGACATGGCCAGTCTGCATAGGGGGTAGGAATGTGTTCCTCCCTGCTTGTTTATGTACCACATAACTGTGGTGTTGTCCATTCTTATCAACAGCTGACCTGGTTGTAGAAGGTCCTTGAAAGCTATAATAGCATTTATTACTGCTAGCATTTCTTTTTGATTGATGTGAAGGTGCTTTTCTTTTTGGGACCATTGGCCCTGAATGCACCGATCTGTCATGTGGGCCCCCCAGGCGTAGTCCGAGGCGTCTGTTGTGATGACTTGATTTGCTTGAGGCTTGCTGAATGGAAGACCTGTGTTTGTCTGACATGCTTGAGCCCACCACAGAAATTCCTTTTGCAGACATGGAATTAGTGGTATTATTGTTTCCAAACTGTGGCTGTGTTGAGACCATATGTTTTTCAGGTACCATTTTAGTTTCCTCATATGCAGCTTTGCACATGGGATTAGTAAGATGCAAGATGCCATGAATCCCAGAGCCTGCAGGATTTTCCTTGCAGTCAGCCTGGTGCAATTTGCTAGTGTTCTGAAGTATTGAATTAGTTGCCCCTGCTTCTCTGGCGTGAGGTAGGCAATCTGGGTGTTTGTGTCCAAATTGGCACCCAGAAAAATTATCTTCCGAGAGGGTATTAGCCTTGATTTCTTTTTGTTGACTGTGTATCCCAGAGAGTTCAATAACATTATTACATAAGCCAGATGTTTCAGAAGAATGTGCTTGCTGTCCGCTTGGATCAGGCAGTCGTCCAAATAGGGATATATTTGTATCCCTTGAAGTCTGCAGTAGGCAATTACTGATGCCAGGCATTTCGTGAATACTCTGGGCGCAGTAGATAAGCCAAAGGGCAATGCAGAGAATTGATAATGGGTTGAACCTGCAAGAAATCTGAGGTACCTTCTGCAATTTTGTCTGATTGGGACATGCAGGTATGCCTCCTTGAGGTCCAATGTTACCAGCCAAGACTCCTTGCCCAGCATGGGAAGAAGTTGCTGTAGACTGAGCATCTTGAATTTTGGTATGAGTAGAAATGTGTTTAGGATGGATAGATCCAAAATAGGTCTCCAATCTTTTCCCTTCCTTGGCACCAGAAATAGCCTGGAATAAAAACCTGGACCTTGTTCGTGCGTAGGTACCTCTTGAATAGCTTTCATGTTTATGAGATCTGTAATTTGCCTTTGTGCCCTCTGCCCTTTGATTGTGTGGCAGGTTTGGCATGCCTCTCATTTTTGGAAGGGTATGAAAATGGAATTTGTAGCCTCTGTTTATAATGTCCAGGATCCATTTGTCCTTTGTGACGATATGCCAATTTTTTGAAAATAATGCCAGCTTTCCTCCCAAGGGGGCTGCCATTTGAGACCTGGTTGGCATGCAAAGGGGAAAGTCATTGGGTTTGCTTTCTGAAAGATTGTGAGTTGTCCTCACCACCTCTTTGTGTAGGAGCTTGCCATTGTCTGCATCTATACGATCCTTGGGATTGTCCTCTGCCACTAGGGCGCCTGTATCTGCCTCTTTGGGGTCTGTCTGTGGCAGGAAAGGACCAGTTTTTGGAAGGCCAATTTCTACTAAAATGTGGGGGTTGAACCTCTAGAAATTCTTTCACAGTTTGCATTGATTTAGCCTTTTCCTCCATTTTCCTTAATACCTCCTCAGCATTAGCACCAAATAGTACATCCTTTTGAAGAGGGGCGTCTAGTAATTTAGCTTTGACATGATCAGGCAAGGCTTGTTTCTTGAGCCAGGCATGCCTACGTATGACTGATCCTGTAACAGCTGCTTTACATGAGGCCTCTAGAGCATCAAAACCACATTGTAGGGTATGCTTACCCACTTGTTCTGCACTATGCATCAAATCCTGCAACTCCTTCAAGTCTGGTTGTTCAGGTTGTGACATTTTACTTTTCAATTGTGATAACAAAAACTGTTTGTATTTTAGCATATGAAACTGACAGTTTAAGGCCCTCATGGATAAAGTAGCCGAGGTATAAACCTTTTTCCCCACCTTTCTAAGGATCTGGAATCTCTCTCGGAAAGCAATGGATTTTTAGCAATGGAGGCCTTAACTCCCTTGGGGCCCTGTGAGATGGTCTCTGGGTCAGCAGCATGGCTTTTGTATAGAAATTGGTGTGAGTCAGGGACCCTGTAGTACCTGTCAGGCTTAACTGGAGCTGGAGGTAGAGAGTCCGGGTTAAGGCAGGCCTCCGAGTAAACATCATCTAGGATGTCCAAGACAGGAGGTATAGCCAGAGGCCTGTGCTGAGGAAGCAAGAGAAATTCCCTGAGCCTTTTCTTGGAATCTGAATAATCCTGGCCTTCCCAGTGGAAGTGTTCCCTTAAGGTATGCAAAGTTTCCCCAAATGAGTAACCCTCAGGGGGGGATACAGAAGGGATGGACTCCTCCGCATCAGAATCTTCAAAAGGGGAGTAAGAATGTTCCTGATCATCAGAGTGCTCTGAAATAATGGAGCCCTGATCAGAGGAGGGGGAATCTTCCTCCACTCTAGGGCTTTGGTCCGGAGGGGGCTGAGAACCTCTGATAAGAGTAATTAAATCCTCAGCCATTTTAAGCATCTGTTTCTTAGGCATGGGGCCTGGAGATGGGCCCTGTGTAGCTGGTCTCAGAGTGCATGGTTGCTTTAGACTTTGTGAAAGCCTTGATGGAGAAAGAAGAGGAAGGCCTGAAGACACCCTGAGTGGAGGTGGACCTGTCCACATTCTGAGTTTCAACGCCAAGAGTGGCTTCAGTATCTGTAGTCGGGTGTGCGAGGAGCCTGTGACCTCGGGCACAGGAGACACCGTCAAAGACAGGTCGTCGGTAGTCAGGGGCTGTGTAGGCGCCTCGCTGAGAACCGGACCATGTGTAGTCGGCTTTGGCGTGGTGTCGGTAGAGGCCGCGGACCTCATGTGTCGGTACTTGTCTTTGCGTTATTTAGACAAAACCGGAGTCGGAGTATCCGACGACATAGTATAGTTAAATGCTTTCCCAAAATAATGCTGGGCGAACTCACCGACGCTTAATAGTGCGTTTGTTGAATGTAGCACAAAAGTGACAGACCGAGACATCGTGGTCTGGGCCTAAACAAGGTATGCAGAGGGAATGGAAATCCTTATGCGGTATTTGCTTCCCACAAGAAATACAATTATTAACTTTGTCTGACATCGGTCTGAGGCAAGAAAAGTTTCCCCAACGGGGTACTTAGCTTTTAAGAAGACTTCGGTTTCCAAATTTTCGTAATCTCAGGAGCTGGCCGACTGGCATTGCGAACTGCTTCTGCTTCGGGCACCGCACAGCAAGAAAGACTGAAGAATATGGCGTCAGCTGGTTCCTTTATACCCCTGTCGCAGTGACGTCAGGGAAGAAGCGACAACCGACGCCGGACCTAGACTTTGGAATTCGGCCGACCGAGGACCCGCCTGACGGCAGGAGAACCTATCTGTTATGACTGCAGCTGTATGCACGATGAACATCAAGGAATACAAATGCAGAAGATGAACTGAATAACTCAGACCCACCCAGCTGTACACTTGCAGTCTAGCAAGGACAGCTGATTAGCACTCCTATTGAAGGAGGAAGACAATGCCTTACAGAATATACCAGAAATTCTTTGGTCAACAGGAAAGTCAGATGTAGGACTTATTCGTACAGCGGGACCAGTTACTATTACGCCAAAGTCAGCATTTAGACCACAAAAAAGACAGTATATCCCTTAAGAAAAGATGCAGAGGTAGGAATCAAACCTATTATAGCAGCTTTACTTAAGGAAGGGGTGCTGGTTGAAATCTCCTTATTCACCATGTAACACACCCTTATTTCCTGCTAAGAAAGCGAATGGAGAGTGGCGTATGGTCCAAGATTTACAAGCTGTAAATGACGCAGTAATACTAAGGGCACCTACGGTGCCAGACCCACACACACTGCTGAATGATTTAAAACCTCAACAGAAATATTTTTCTGTGGTAGATATCAGCAATGCGTTCTTTTCGATACAGATACATCCTGACAGCCAGTATTGGTTTGCATTCACATTTCAGGGGAAAAGGTATACATATCCGCAACTACCACAGGGATATTGTGAAAGTCCGACAATATTCTCACAAGAAATGGCACGTAACTTGGCAGGATTTACCCCACCAAGTGGTAGTCAGATTTTGCTTTATGTTGATGACATCCTGCTGGCGGCCCCCACCCAGCAAGATTGTAAAGAAGATACCATAGCACTATTACAATTTTTAGCCACGGAAGGACATAAAGTAAACAAAAATAAACTGCAGCTTTGGAAAAAACAAGTTAAATACCTGGGATATGTAATATCCAAGGAGGGTAGGACATTACATGAGGACAGAAAAGTAGCGATTTTGCAAGCACCAAAACCCACTACCAAGAAGGAAATTATGTCCTTCCTGGGTACGACTAATTTTTGTCGGAGCTGGATTCCAAACTATGCCTTGGAATCTGCACCGCTGACTAACCTGATTTATAAAAAGCCTATGGCAGCACAGGATTTGTTACAATGGACACCAGAAGCAGAATCTGCTTTCTGCAAACTGAAACACTTAATAGCGTCCTCATTAGTTTTGGGATTACCAAACTATCATAAACGTTTTTTCCAAACTGTAGATTGTAAGCAAGGTTATATGACATCAGTGCTAACACAGCAGCATGGGGACAAGCAATGCCCTATCGCTTATTATTCATCACAACTGGACCCAGCGGCACGGTCTTTACCTCACTGTGTACAAGCAGTAGTTGCAGCTGCAATGGCAGTACAGGCTTCGGCCTCAGTAGTTTTGTTCCACCCTCTCACATTGAGAGTGCCTCATGCAGTCGCGATTATTTTACTGCAAGAGAAGGTAGCATATCTTTCCCCTGCTAGGCATCTTTCCTGTATGACTATATTGTTGAGCCAACCTCATATGACAATTAAACGATGTATGACTTTGAACCCTTCTACTTGCTCCCAACCCCTGCAGATGGCACACCACACAGCTGCCTGCAGGTGATTGAGCAAAAGACACTGCCTAGAAAAGATCTTACGGATGTTCCCTTGGATGATGCCGAGGTGACATACTACGTGGATGGCTCGTGCAAAAGGGGTCCTGCAGGACAGAACCTAGTAGGATATGCTGTAGTTTCTGATACTGACATTATAGAAGCAAAATTTTTACCACACAATTTATCTGTACAAGCAGCAGAATTGATTGCCTTGACACGGGCATGTACCTTAGCAAAGGGTAAATGTGTGAACATTTTTACTGACAGCCAGTATGCTTTTTGTTGTGGCCTTTCCTTTTCTCAGCCACACAGACTGAACTGAATAAACGTGAAGCGTTACTCATAGACTGGCATCCAAACTTTAACACTTACCAGGCAATTAAATATGTGTATGCTGAGACTTTGTGTTTCAAATTGCTGGATTTGCACAGCTTTGCCGACAGCATACGGGGGGTTATTAATGACTACAGTCCCCCTAGGGATCAATGAGACCTGGGAAAACTTGATTTATGATACCTCAACCATTACATCATAAGATAAAATAGCATTGCACTTGTCTGTTCCACAAAAGGGAACTGTGTGTTTTTATAAAAATGATACTGTTCAGGTGGGTTGGAGCAACTGCAATGTGACTGTTCCTTATAAATGTTACACTAAAGGTAACAATGCAGATTTTTATTGTAATACAAATTATGATTCATTTCTTGGATTGATGCACAGAACACTTGATGAAGTAAAACATAATTCTGTTCTTTATAAGCAACTGTCTATAATTGATAGAAAAATGTTTCATGCAGGGCGAGTGTATATTCATAGCAAGGTTACTACTAAAGTAGAGGACTGTTATTTTGTGTGTGGCAGAAAGGCATACAAATGGTTACCTGAGAATTGGTCCGGCAGTTGTTTTTTGGGTTACCTGGTTCCGGCCATACGACACACTGCAGTTTTGCCTCGAGGGAAAATTCGGAATGTCCGAGAAGTCGTCAAGAAACCTGTAAATCCAGTGGGGCAAATCGATGCGCGTTGGAAAAACCATCATTCTATAGGCAATGGACTGACACACATGGACTTGAGTGATAGTGTTATATCGTGGGCAGGCATATTACCAGCATATGGAGCAGTGAAATCGATCTGGGAGCCGAGAAAGCTGTCTAAACTTCTCGAAGTGATGAGCAATGCAACTTTTTCCGCCCTCGAATTGGTGACTGATGAACTAAATGCCATGAGAACTGTAGTGCTTCAAAACCGCATGGCTCTCCCCTAGCGGTGAGAGGTGGTACTTCCGCTTTAATCCAAGAAGAATGCTGTTCATGTATTCCTGACCATAAACACGAGATAGACAATCATCTTGAGGTAATTCAGCAATTGTCGGCCATGACCAAACCAGGCCCAAACCCACTGACGGACTTTTTCCAGAAATGGTTTGGGAGGGGTGGGGTACCATCCTAATGAACATCCTGATTGCCATTTGCGTAGGAATGCTCCTATTGGGAGTATGTGTTTGTTGTGGTATCCCCCGACTGATTAAAGACTTTGTAGACATGTCAGTTTCTGAAACCTTATATCAATGACTCTCTTAACTGCAAATCCTGAGTGGGAAGAGGTTAGGAGAAGAAAACAAACTGTTTATGCTTATTTCAAAAGTAGAATAAAAGTATTAATAGGGGGGGGTCAGAAAAATATGTATTAATGTATGTATTAGTAATATGCTTAGTGAATTTAGAGCTTGAAAAGGGTTAACACATTTATTCTATTTCATACTGCATACATCTGTGCAAACTGCAGATGCTTTCTGACCTCGTATTGTCAGCTAAAATCTTTGCTTATGCTTGGAAATTTACCGGGAAGCAGATGATTTCTGCTTGTGTTAGGAAAATAATGAATAGAACAATACTACTTGTATAAATGTTATGAGGCTTAGACAAGAAGATCTGCTTGTGCTGTGAGAAAATACACAGCTGCAGAAGCTATAGATAATTAAAACAAAGACTGCTTGAAAATATGAACTGTAATCAGCATTTGCTTATGCCGGAGTTAGAAAAGTACCTTGAAATATAACACATGTATTAGAATTGTACAATAGGGGCCTGTAACGGGTTAGTGCCCACCAAGGCCAGGTTGTTTTTCTCAAAAAGTTTCTCACAAATCGTCATGTCAGCAGAAAATCTGAGTAACATCTGCTGTAGAACAATACCGAAAGTTGTGTTTGATTACATCAGCCATAGAAGGCCGTGTCTTGTAAAACAGTATAAGAATAGCATACTTCCTGTTAGTAGTTAGGCAAAATCTTGTATTTGCATGTTTTTGTCTCCTTGCTGCAAGTTATTAAAAGTGCCTTAACTGAACCTTACGTGTATTGGTCTTTGAAGTTTTTTCCTTTGACACTAAGCCTCTGGTATTCGAGCCAGCCGAGAGCTACCCTGGCAGGGATAACCTAAATATGATGACTGCATGAGTGAAACACGAAGAACATGTGGGGAAGTTGTCTTACCTGAAGAGACCATTTAATCAAGCAGGGGCTTCAGATGCTCAGAACTCAAAAAACTTTACTAGTTTTTGGCACCAAAGGCAACTGTCTCCGAGATGATGGGGTCGATATTGTTGCGAGGGACCAGAAAGTTGTGGGACGTTCGGGTCCTTCGAACCCAAGGGAGCAAGGCCAGAAGTAGAAGATGAATAGGATCTCTTATGATCCCCTTTGAAATGTCTGGAGTCTCACTGTTGGGGTTTCTTGGACCCAGTCTTCAGATTCAAGGGAGAAGCCACCCCAGAAACAGAGGCAGAAATAGAACCCAAGGTTAGAAGTCCTTTCAACATCAACTTGTTTCTATGCTCGATTACCCTAGTACCAAAACTTTCACAGTAGGAGCATCTGGAATCAATAAACACTGATACAAACAATAAACCCACTTTAAGTGCATCCTGGGAAGGCAACTTGTGCACACAGGAAATGCACTCTTTAAAATACCTATATCTAACACTAAACAAAGCTAAGCTACTGTAATGACACATGATTCCACACAACACACTACACAGCAACACTACAACCCAACAAAAGGGCAGGAAGAATAAACAGACAATGCAAAAGACACTATCTACCCAACTACTTTAGAAAAACAAAGAACAGAAATGGATACAAACCAAGGCTAAGGGGAACAACAAACTCTCATCAATTCACTAAGCTAACTTTCTGAAAAGGAGAAAGTAAAGCGGAGTCAAGATAAAGCTGCAAACCCAAATGGCAGCAAACTAGATCTGGGGAACTGAAGGAGAATCAGGAGCTATGTGTAAGGGAGGCAAAGCCAAGTGGACTAAAGGACATCAGAATTGGCCAGTGTCAGATCTGAGTTGGATCCGAAGTTCCACATGTTGAAGACAGGCGGAGCAGACAACACTGAATCTGTAGATAAAACATTCCTCATGCTTTCACAATTTGTCAGAACAAACTTTTAACATATAACACCTGACAATTTAAAATTCTGAAAATCAAAGTTGCAGAAGCATACACCCCCCATACCTATCAGTAAATTCCCCATCCTTATTAGAAAGAATAGGATTGGAATTAACTAAGTGCTTAGCAGCAGTAGAGTTAACTAAGGCTATAGCTACTGGGTCAGGTTTGGGAATAGTGTACAAACATTTAAAAGACTGAGGAACTTTATACATCCTACCTGAATTTTAGGGCCACTTAGCTATCGGGAAAACTGCAGGTAGTTAACACACACATCCTCTAATACAGACAGAAAGTACAGTTATGTACACTTATCATAAATGTAGATGTTCGAGTGTATTCACTGCTGCAGTCATTACATCTGGGGTAATCTGCTGGCAGGTTGCCCTCAGTCACCTGAATTCCAAAGTCTTGGGTCTTGCATCGTTTGTTGTCTTCTCTTCCACGACGTCAGATCATCAGGGGTATAAAACATGCAGCCGATGCCATTTTCTTTAGTTTTTCTTGCCCCCGATGTCAGGTGCCCCCAAAAGGTAGCAACATTATATATATATATATATATATATATATATATATATATATATATATATATATATATATATATATATATATATATATATATATATATATATATATATATATATATATATCTATATATATCTATATACATGCATCAATAAAACTTTACCTTCATCTACAAGCAAATACACCATATAGGTTGTAGAAGATAGAGCAGGAAAGATAAACTGTAGAATGACAGGAGGATGGTGGGAGGGTAACCTGGACTGCAACAGTGAATACACTCGAACATCTACATTTATGGTAAGTGTACACAACTGTACTATGTTCTTCGTGTTTCACTGTTACAGTCATTACATTTGGGTAGAATCCCAAAGCTATGGTTGGGAGGCTGGAGTTAAACAGCATTAGGTGCGGCTATAAGGCCCTGCAGCACTGCAGTGGCAAAGCCTGCCCTGGCCTTAGAGTAGAGAGGCAAATGGTAAAGCTTTGTAAAGGTGTAAACAGAACTCCAAGTAGCAGCCTCTAAAATGCCTTTGGTTGGTACTCCTCTGAAAAAGGCTGCCGAAGTTGCTGCAGCTCTGGTGGAATGAGACCTAAAGCCCTTGGGCACAGGTTTACCATGGTGTAAGTAGCAGAAACTGATGCAGTGGCTTATCCACTTTGAAATTGTCTGCTTTGAAATAGCCTTTCCTTCTGATCCTGCAGCATATGACACTAGTAATTGCTCAGTTTTTCTTAGAGCTTTTGTCCTGCTCAAGTAAAATCTTAGCTGTCTGTGCACATCCAAGGAATGCAGAATTCTCTCCCCTCTCTTCTGTGGATTTGGATAAAAGGTTGGCAGATAAACTGTTTGGTTAAGAGCCACACTGGAAACCACCTTAGGCATAAAAGTAGGATTTGTCCTCAGAGACACCTTGTCTGGGTAAAATATGATAAAAGGTTCTACAGCCATGAGGGCCTGTAGCTCTGAAACTCTTCTTGCTGAAGTAATTGAGTAGCAGAGCTGTCTTCCATGTTAAGAACTTTATATCAGCAGTAGCGGCTGGTTCAAATGGAGGCAGGGGCTGGTTCAAATGGAGGCAGGGTGAGTTTTTCCAACACATAATTGAGGTCCCATGCAGGTAATGGTGATCTTCTAGGAGGCCTTAGGTTTTTGGCTCCTCTAAGATACTGCTTTAGTAAAGGATGTGAAAAGATTGGTGGCTCTGTATTGTAATGAGCCGAAATGGCAGAGGCATGGATTTTAATTGATGAGAAAGATAGGCCTTTGTCTCAGTTAAGTATTGTAATATCTGAGGAATATGTGGTTCCGCTGTATCAGTTCATTGTGCTCGATTCCAAGCACAGAATCTCTTCCGTTTGTCAGCATAAGATTTTCTAGTACTAGGCCTTCTTGCTTCCAAAATGACATCCATCACAGCTTTACTGAGATGTGTCGTTTGTATGATTACATGATTAGCCATGCCCACAGGTTCAGAGTCTGTAGCTGATTGTGCAGGATCTGATTGTTTTGCTGGGACAGTAGTTGTGGTCTTTGAGGCAAGGTCCAAGCTCGGTATTGAGACAAGTTCCTTAGGATTGGGTACCAGTATTGGTGGGGCCAGTCCGGGGCAATTAATATCATCGTTGGTTTCTCTAGTCTGACTTTTAGGAGGACCTTTGGTAGAAGAGGCAGAGGAGGAAAGGGGTAAACTGCCAGGTTTTTCCAACTGAAAGATAGGGCGTCCACTTTCCATGCTTGTCTGTGATAAGTCCTTGTGCAGAATCCTTTCAATTGATAATTTTGAGGAGAGGCAAACAGATCTATGTCTGGGCTCCCCCATTTCTCTGTTATCATGCTGAATACCTGTGGATCTAGTTTCTACTCGTGAGGATCCAGAAGGTTTCTGCTTAAGTCGTCTGCCAGAGTGTTCTGTTTTCCTGGCAGGAATTGAGCTTGAAGATTTATTTGGTAGGTCAAAGCTGTGTCCCACAGTGCCATGGCTAATCTACAAATGGGGTATAAGTGTGTGCCCCCTTGCTTGTTTATATACCACATGACTGTGGTGTTGTCCGTCTTTATCAGTAGGTGTCCTGGATGAAGTAAGTCCTTGAAGGCTGTTAGGGCATTTTGAACAGCTAGCATCTCTTTCTGGTTGATATGTAGATGCATTTGATTTGGTGCCCAATATGCCCTGAATGCATTTTCCTGCCATGTGGGCCCCCCAGGCATAATCTGATGCGTCTGTTGTTAAGGTTTGGCTGGCAGGTGGTAGACTGAAGGGCCGTCCCATGTTTTGGTGACAGGCCTTTGCCCACCATAGAAACTCCTGTTGCAGGCAGGGGATGAGAGGAATCAGTGTTTCCAGACTGTGTGAATGTTGACTCCATAAACTTTTTAGGTACCATTGAAGTTTCCTCATATGCAGTCTTGCATATGGAATTAGTAGGATGCAGGATGCCATGAAGCACAGAGCCTGCAGAATTTGTCTTGCAGAAGATTGGGTTTGTGTTGCCATCAGTTTGAAGTAAGTAGTCAGTTGCCTTTGTCTGTCTGGTGTGAGTTACGCCATCTGGGCAGTTGTATGCAAGCTTGCACCCAGGAATTTTATCTTTTGGGAGGGTACCAGTTGTGATTTCTTTTCATCTATTGTGTACCCTAGGCATTCTAGAAGCCTTTTCACAAACACCAGGTGACGTAGAAGAGTGTCCTTGTTCTCTGCTTGAATGAGACAGTCGTCCAAGTAAGGATATATTTGAAAACTTCTTTGTCTGCAAAATGCAATTACTGGAGCCAGGCACTTTGTAAAGACCCTGGGTGCAGTAGATAAGCTATAGGGCAGTGCAGAGAATTGGTAATGCACTAAGCCAGCCTTAAATCTGAGGTATCTTCTGCACGACTGCCTTATTGGGACATGCAGGTACGCCTCTTTTAAGTCTAAAGTCACCAGCCACGCATTCTTGCCCAGCATGGGCAGAAGCTGTTGCAAAGTGAGCACTTTGAATTTTGGAATGTCCAGGTATGTGTTCAAAATCGATAAATCCAGTATTTGCCGCCAGGCCTGGTCCTTTCTGGGTACCAAGAACAGTCGAGTAAAAACCTTGTCCTTTTTCCTGTTCTGGTACTGTCTGAATGGCCCCCATATCCATGAGGGACTTAACCTGTTTCTGAGCCTCTGCCCATTGTTTTTTTGGCAGGTCTGGCCAACCATTTGTCATTGGCAGAGTGTGGAAATGGAATCTGTATCCCTGTGATACGATGTTCAGTACCCACTTGTCCTGGGTTAACTGCCAATTTTGAGCAAAAAGTGCTAATTTTCCCCTTATGGGTGCTGCCAAAAGATAAGTGCTTGGTGTAGGCAGAGAGAAGTCATTGGGATTACTTTCTGAAGGTTTGCGCTTTATCTCCTCCAGATTTGGAGGTGGATGCGCCCCATTGCTTTGACCTGTATGAGTCTTGAGCCTGGTACCTGGAACCCTTAGGGCGTCTGGATTTGCCCCTTTGAGCTTTGTCTGACACAAGAAAGGACCAATTTTTTTGTAGGCCAGTGTCTACTGAATCTAGGTGGTTGCAGTTGTAAGAAATCATAGACTTAGCTTTGTGTTCCATTTTCTTTAAAACCTCTTCTGCCTTAATACCAAACAGAAAATTATGCTGTAAAGGTGCATCTAGCAATTTAGCTTTAACATGATCAGGCAAATTTTGTTCCTTTAACCAGGCATGCCTCCTAATCACAGATCCAGTAACTGCGGCCCTGCAGGAGGCCTCTAAATAATCAAAACCACATTGCAAAGTATGCTTTCCAACTTGTTCAGCTGCATGCAATAATTCCTGCAATTCCTTATTTTCTGCACATTCTGAAATCAACATCATTTTCTGTTTCAGCAATCCCATAACATGTTGTCGGTACTTAAGCATATGAAATTGACAGTTTAAGGCCCTGATTGCCAAGGAGCAGATGTATAAACCTTTTTTCCCCATCTGTCCAGTGCCCTTGATTCTCTGTCAGAGGGGGTAGGAATTTTTGCTGTTGAGGCCTTAACTCCCTTTGGGCCCTGTGAAATAGTTTCAGGATCAGCAGCAGGGTTTCTAAATAAAAATTTATGAGAGTCAGGAAAGTACAGTTTTGTACCTACCATAAATGTAGATGTCCGAGAGGAATGCATCTGCAGTCTTTACAAATGGGTTGTCCTGTCGTCAGGCAGCCCTTCGGTCGGCCGGATTCCAAAGTCTGGGTCTGGCCGCTGGTGTCGCACTCCACACGTCATTGCAGCAGTTCTTCGGTATAAAGGCATCAGCCGCCATTTTCCTCAGTGTTTCTTGCCCCAGATGCCAGGTGCCCTCTTGGATGGCTAAATTTGGATAAATGCCAAAGTTTCCAAATAGTAGAGAGCAAACACACAAAATAAACATGTATGTACATATATACAAAACAAATACACCATAATAGACCCCCCCCAAGCTAGATGAAGATTGGTAAATACCCTAGGAGTACCTCAGAGGGGAAGGAGGGTGGGTAATCCTGACTGCAGATGCATTCCTCTCGGACATCTACATTTATGGTAGGTACAAAACTGTACTATGTCCTTCAAGGATGCATCTGCAGTCTTTACAAATGGGTAGAAAACCATAGCTAAACTAGGGGAGGAGGAAATGAGAATAGATTATGGTGTAGTTAGGATCCCTTGCAAAACAGCAGTGGCAAAACCAGCACGGGATCTAGAGTATAGAGGTAGGTTGTAATGCTTGGCAAATGTATGCACGGAGGTCCAAGTAGCAGCCTCTATAATGTCCTTGGTAGCCACTCCTCGTAAGAAGGCTGTGGTAGTGGCTGTAGCCCTTGTGGAGTGAGGCCTGATGTTCTCTGGAGTTTTCTTTCCATGGTAGGAGTAACAAAATCCAATGCAATTTCCTATCCATTTGGAGATTGTCTGTTTAGAAATTGGTTTTCCTTCTTTTCCTGTTGCATATGCTACCAGAAGCTGGTCAGTTTTTCTATTGTTTTTTGTCCTGTCCAGGTAGTAGCGTAATTGTCTGTGTACATCCAAGGTATGTAAGAGCTTTTCTCCCTGTTCTGTGGATTGGGAAGAATGTAGGAAGGTGGATAGCCTGATTTAAAGAGACTCTGGATACCACCTTAGGCATAAATGTAGGATTTGTTCTCATGGACACTCTATCTTGATGGAAGATCAGGAAGGGTTGTACTGCCATTAATGCCTGTAGTTCAAAGACCCTTCTTGCTGAAGTTATTGCCAGCAGGAAGGCAGTCTTCCAGGATAAGTATTGCAATTCTGCTGTAGCTGCTGGTTCGAAAGGAGGTAGAGTCAGTTTCTCCAGCACAAAGTTCAAGTCCCATGCTGGCAATGGAGGTTTCCTGGGAGGTTTTACATTTTTAATTCCCCTCAGAAACTGTCTGAGCAGAGGATGCGAGAAAACAGGAGGATTCAAGCTGTATTCTGCTGAAATGGCTGATGCATGTATTTTGATGGAGGAATAGGACAGGCCTGCATGGAAGAGCTCGCCAAGTACTCCAGGATGTTGGCTATGTTCATCAGTGTCACATCTTGCCCCTTTGCAGTACTCCAGATGAGACATCTTTTCCATTTTGCTGCATAATTCTTTCTTGTTGAAGGTCTACGAGCCTCCAGGATAACGTCTTTAACCCTTTGGGATAAATTTGGGTTAATTGCTGTTATGTAATGTTCCAGGCAGTCAACTGCAGAGTTTTTAGGTTTGGATGCAGAATGTTGTAGTTGTTCTGTGTCAGCAGTAATGGGATCAGGGGCAGTGTCCATATGTGTTCCCGGGACATGCTCCTCAGCAGTGGATACCAATGTTGCCTTGGCCAGTTTGGGGCTATCAGAATGATCTTCGGACGTTCCTCTTTGATCTTGTGAAGCACCTTGTGTATCAAAGGAAGTGGTGGGAATGCGTATGCTGTCAGGCTTTTGCAACTGAAGGATAGGGAGTCCACCTTCCAAGCAAGTGGGTGGTAAGTCCTTGCTTTCTCTTCCATCTTTTTTAGTACCTGCTGTGCGGGGGCACCAAATAAATTGACCTTGTCCATAGGTGCATCCAAGAGCTTAGATTTGACATGGTCTGGTAATGCCTGTTCTTTCAACCATGCATGCCTCCTGATAACTGTGCCAGTCATGGCTGATCTAAAGGAAGCCTCCAGTGCATCATAGCCACATTTCAAAGAATGGTTACTAACCTGCTGTATGTTATGTAACATTTCTTGAACATACTTTTTATCTAAAGATTCTTCAGAGGACAGCTTTTTAGTCAACTGGTCAAGCATAAACTCTTGATATTGAATCATATGGAATTGGCAGTTCAATGCTCTAGCTGACAAAGTAGCAGAGGTGTAAACTTTTTTACCCCATCTCTAAGGACCTGGATTCCCTTTCAGAGGGAGGGTTTTAGAAGAAGTAGCTGCTACAGCTTTAGGGCCCTGGGAGATAGTCTCTGGATCTGCAAAGGGGCCTTATATAGGTGGTGATGAGTGTCCGGGACCCTGTAGTACCTATCGGGCTTAGCAGGAGCCGGAGGTAAAGTATCAGGAGCAGTGCAAGCATCATTAAATGCATCATCAACAACAGATAGAACTGGAGGTATAGCTAAAGGCCTATGCTGTGGCAAGTGTAGAAAGGTCCTAAGCCTTTTCTAGAGTCTGAGAAATCTTGGCCCTGCCACTGAAATTGTTCCCTCATAGCATGCAAGGTTTCCCCAAAGGAAAATTCCTCAGGAGGAGAGGCTGAAGGGATGGACTCCTCAGCATCAGAGTCTTCGAAAGGAGAATAAGAAGCCTCAGGGAGATCTGTATGATCTGAGTCATCAGAAGAATCATCCGTGGCTACTGGCTCAGGGGGCTCTGTTCTAGGCCTCTTTTCTGGAGGAGGGAGAGAGGCCCTGTCTGGATGAGGCTGGGCTCCACGAATTAAAGAGATGAGATCCTCAGCCAAAGAAAGCATATGGGAGCTGGTGCTGGGCCTGTGAGAGGGGGGCTTGGCAGGCACAGGTTTTGATGCTTTGGCTGCTTTAGCCCTGACAAAGGCCTTAATAGACATAGCTGGAGGAGGCCTAGCAGCTCCACGTGCAGGGGTAGAAATATCTAGGGGAATGGTGTCTGATAAATCCTGTGAAATCGCAACAGAAGGTTGGATTTCAGAAGCCGTTTCTACCAGGATAGAAGAGGCCTCGGTAGAAGGCAAGTTATCGGCTGAAGAAAGAACCGCTTGCTCGGTTTCGCCAAACGAGACACTCGTGGTTTGCTTAACAGCGGTTTCGCGAAACCGCGGACCGCGAGTGTCGGTCCTTTTCTTTGCGTTTTTTGGTTATTTGCGTAGTCGGAGGATCCAACGGCATAATGTAGGCAAAATCGGAGCTGAAAATCTGTTCAGCGAAGTCCGAACGGCGTCTAAGCGTCCGTCGGTTAAAAGAAGCACAGGCTAGACAAGCTGCTACGTCGTGGTCTGGGCCTAAACAATGTATGCAGTAGGAGTGGAAATCTTTATGAGGTATTTGTTTCCCACAAGATAAACAGTTATTAACTTTCTCTGACATCGGCTAAGGCAAGAAAGAGTCCCCAACGGGGTACTTAGCTTTATAGAAGTCTTCGAAGTAGTATTCGGTAGTAGTAATGTCAGGATCTGACCGGCACTTGCGAACAGCTTCTGCTTCGGGCGCCACGCGGCAAGAAAGACTGAGGAAAATGGCGTCGGCTGATGCCTTTATACCCGAAGACCTGCCGCAATGACGTTGGGTGGAGTGCGACACCAGCCGAAGCCAGACCCAGACTTTGGAATCCGGCCGACCGAAGGGCTGCCTGACGACAGGACAACCCATTTGTAAAGACTGCAGATGCATCCTTGAAGGACATCCCTGTAATACCGGTCAGGCTTACTGGGAGCCAGAGGTTAAGAGTCAGGCGTCAGGCTCGACTCCGAAAAAACATCATCCACAATGTCTAACACAGGGGGAATGGCTAAAGGCTTGTGCTGAGGGAGAAGGAGGAAATCCCTGGGCCTCTTTTTTGATGCTGAGAAGTCTTGACTCTCCCAGTGAAAATGCTCCCTCAAAGTATGCAAGGTTTCTGCAAATGAATAATCCTAGGAGGAGATGCAGATGGAAAAGACTCCTCCTCAGCATCAGAATCCTCATAGGGAGGTAAAGATAATTCCTGATCAGAAGAGGAATCAGAAGAAATAGAAACCTGATCTGAAAATTCATAATCAGTGTCTTGCATAGGCCTCTTATCTGAAGGGGGATGGGTACCCCTGATCAAGGTAATAAGGTCTTCAGCCATTTTGATCATCTGATTTTTAGGCATAGAGGCCTGTGCACGTGGCTCAGGCATCGTTTTTTTAGTTTTAGAAGGTGTCTTTGCTCAGCGGCTCCGGACCCATCCGAGGGAGATACATCCGTCGGTCCAATACCTTTAATATCTTGTGGCATGCCGGACTCCACATGGGTGTCGGTAGAGGCCTGTGACTCGAAGGTAGCGGGTATCAGGGGCTGCAAAAGCACCTCACTGAGTACAGGCGAACCGGCGACTGGCTTAGGAGAAGCTTTGTCATCGGTTTTGGATCTCGACTGCCTTTCTCTGTGCTTTTCTTTGCATTTATGTACTCCGGTAGTCAGATTGCTATCGGATGACATCTCTGAGTAGTTAAATCTGTTTCCAAAATACTTAGATGCAAAAATATACAGACGCTTAATAGTGAGTTGGTTAAATCTAGCACAAAACCAACAGCCAGGCACGTTGTGATCACGGCCTAGGCAAGGAATACAGTATAAATGGAAATCCTTATGGAGGTATTTGCTTCCCACAAGTAATACAATTATTAACTTTTTCTGATGTCGGTAAAAAGCAAGAAAAAAGTTTTTCCAACGGGGTACTTAGCTTTATTGAAGACTTCGGTTCTGAAACTCAAACTCGAATATTTCAGTAGTTGGCTGACCGGCACTTGCAAAATGCTGCTGCTTCGGGCACCGCGCGGCAAGAAAGACTACAGAAAATGGTGTCGACGGCATGTTTTATACCCGACAACCTGACGTCATGGAAGAGAAGACAGCAACCGACGCAGGACCCAAGACTTTGGAATTCAGGCCGACAGAGGGCAAACTGCCAGCAGATTACCCCAAATGTAATGACTGCAACAGTGAAACACGAAGAACATCAGAAGGAATGGGTATAGATTCTGGAAAATCCTTCTGTAAAAACTTAAAGGATTTCCTGAGGGACTCCATGTTCTTCTGAAAACACTGGCATATTCTAGCAATAGTTTCAGGAGAAACAGAAACCCCCAGAGGGATAACCAGAAAATTGAGCTCCTATCTGAGTGTAAACCAGAAATCTGAGGACTAAATCATGAACTATCTCTGCATCTTTCTGTTCAGATTTAGAATCTTGAATCTCTTCAAGAAAAAAGGAATCCCTTTTTCCTTTTATGACACTACTTTACAAGAAGGATCAACAGACTGAATTAAACCCTTAGCCAGTCCCAGTAAACTACTCCAAAAAATCTGAGGAGAAGACACTTGCTTGGTTTTCTGTTTCTTTTTGACAGAATAAAATGGGAAAAACTGAGTTACTACTGGTAGCAGCTGTTTCCCTAGGGATGGGCACAACATTTGACAAAACAGGGAAACCTTTCTTGTTCCATCTCTCAGTACGGACAAGAGCAGCTTTCCCTTGCACACTGAGGGAAGTTCAGCAGCTGAAGAGAATGTGGCTAACCCCTGGTCCAAAGAGGCTGTAGGTGCTACACCAGAGGTGATCTGAGGTACAACAAATGACCACAGCAGAGCCACCCTCCTGAGGCTAAGGCAAACTGCTTGCATGCTGTGGTGACAAGGCTGCTTGCCTAACTTTTTCTTCTTGTGGCTGGAAGAAGTATCAACTGTGAGACTATCAATCTGTTCCATGGTCAAGATGAAAATGGTGCCTCTTTCCCAGGGTAGACAAACAGCAAATGCTGGTAAAACTATCAGTCCACAAAAGTTACTTTTTTTGACACAGTAACATGCACTTTAAAACACTATGGTAGCCCACAACTGAAAGGTAATTTCCTCACAGAAAATATGCTGTTACTCTACATTTAAACTGACAGAAAAAAACAGGCACTCCGTTTAAAAGAATGTTAGTCTCAAGACAGTCTGTTAAAACACAACACTCCTAGCTTTAAAATAACTTTCCTGAAGAGGAAAGTAATAAATCTATAACAAATTTAAGAAAATTAAAGTTTTTTCCACCAAAGGAAGCTTATCTGCCCAGCAAAGGAAAACAGAAGCCGACTGTATCCTCAAATGCCTCATAGTAGCATACTGTTTGGCAGCAGTAAAGCTCTGAATGGCTTTGCATGCAAACTTATCTTTTATTCAGTTCAGCTCGAGCTGCCTGACAGTTTGTGCACATGGAAGGTACCCTAAAGCTTTAGGAGTTTGCCAGCTGTTATTCCCTTGGCAGAATGTAATCCATACTAAGGCTAATGCAGAAGTGATCAATATGAAGAACATCTATGAGGTAGAATTAGGGGTCACAGATACTGAAGGGAAAACATCTTGAACACTGAAACCCTGATGTGATGACTCGGCAAATAAAGATTTAGAACTCATCTCCAAGTCCCTACTTCTTTCTTTGGTACTACAAAAACTCTTAAATAAAACCTTTTCCCAGTCTTTTTTGGGGAACTGGTCTTGTGATCCCCTAGAGACAGTATATGATCAAAGAGACAAGGAAACTGGGAAATGTGGTTTTGCAGGAGGAGGAATCCCCTGAATATGAGAAAGGGACTCCACACATTCTGAATGACTGTCAATATACACTTGCCTGAAATTATCTGAAATCACTGAGGTAACAGAAGACCTAGACTTAAGGGAAGGTTTACAGGACCGCTAAGGTGGGAAAGAGAAATTATCTGATGGGACATATAATCAGTCTGCTTTATTTGTGGACTGCTCTTTGTTATGAGAGACTCCCCGACCTTTCCTTTTTGAGCCTCTTTGCCATTGCTTTGTGAAATTACACTTCCCTGAACTTTGCTGATACTATTTTGTTTCCTATAAATGGATCCTGAACAGGAAGTAAACTTTTTGTTAAAACTTTAGTAAGGAAGGTTAAAAATGTGAGTGACCTCCTGAATTAACTTTGTTCTTTCATCAAATCTTTTAAGGACTTCAGCAGAGATGGGTCCAAACAAAACATCTTTATCCAGGGGAGCATTCAACATCTCTGCTATATCTTCTGAAAAATTCAGAACTTGTAACCAAACAAACCTTTACATTACTGATCCTGCAGTAGCTGCTCTGGATATAGCACCAACACAGTCATAAGCACACTTCAGAGCACCTGGTTACCTGAGAAACAAAAGCAGAGAAACAGAAACAACTAAATTTCAGAGAAACCTTAAACCCTAAGAAGAGGGGAAAGCTACCAGTAAACTTTTGCATATTTTCCAAAGAAACAAGTATGAATTTAGACATATAAACCTGACAATTTAGAATTCTGAAGGTAAAGACAGAAGAAAAGTACAAATTTTTATGCAAATCAAAAGCTTTCCCATCCTTGCCAGAGGTAATAGGGTTAGCATTCACATGTTTGGGCACATATGACTTTTACCAAGGAAATAACTGCAAGATCTCACATGGGTTTAGAAAAAAATTGTATTTTTGAGTCTGTAGGACTTTTATAATTATCAGAATTTTTAGAGGCAGAGGCTGACTGTCAGGTAAACTGCAAGCTTTTAAAAAACATCCTCAAAAGCTGGTAAGACAGGAAGAATAGCTGCAGTTTGAGGAAACTCCATCTGTAATATTCATTTACTTAACATTTGTTGACTGGGAAAGTCCGACTAGGTCAGAGCCTATTTTCAGAGGAGGCCCGGGGAGAAATGCTCCGGATGCATGTCTTTGAAATGTGGGAGGAAACCGGAGTACCTGGAGGAAACCCACGCGAAAGCAGGGAGGACATGCAGACTCCATACAGAGGGCACCACAGCCAGGAATCGAACTGGAGAACCTCTTGCTGTGAGCCAACATTAACTGCTGCGACATCCAGTAAGTCAAAAAAGCTTTGTTGATATGATGTAATTTTATTCTCTTTCCACGGAAATGCTTCTTTCATTTTGGCTATAGTTTCAGAAAAATATAATTCTTTGCGGAGGTGGGAGGTGGAGGGTGGCATTGGGGATCTCAAGAAACACTTTCTTCAGAATCTGATTTTCAGAATCTGATTTCTCCACTTTTGGTATGGGTACTAGAGAGAAACCTATCCAGACTAATTCTCCCTCAGAGCGGGAATCAGAAGAATCTGAAGGAGAAGAAATTGTCTCTGTTCTCTGTGCTCAGTTCTTATAAAGTTCTTATAAGGAAACACTAACTAACTAAAGCACTACACCCTCCTAGACTTCTCATAAGTACTAGGCTCCCGATTGGTCCTTCCTGATCAAGTGTAAAATCAGTTCCCTTTACTAATCTGATCAGTGAAAAACCAGTTCCCTATACTAATCTGATATGTCCAAGGGTCAGTTTCAGGGTTACTCTCCAGTCCAGCTGGTAAATCTGGGAATTTTGAGGCAATGTTACAATTGCCTTATGTACACAGACAACCCTCTCCTCCTTCCAACAAACTCTAATACATGTGAGAGATGCAGTTACACAGCCAAACTGGAGGCAAAGCTCTCTCAACCCAAGACTAGCACAGTCAGTCAGGAGGAAAAGGTGATCACTCGCACCACAAATCCAGTCTCACATAGACCTACTGCATCTGCATACCCAACACAAACACACAAAAACATACTCGGAGGCTCTAAATAAAAACCTGCCTAAGCAGCAAAGACCTCCAAAGCAGATATCCAAGCAACAGCCACCCCTCAACAATACCCACAAATCACATATCTCACAAAGTCAGTGTGCCTCACAGTCACAGCCCTTAAGGCTAAACAACGCACCAAATACACTCGTTATAGGGGACTCTATTGTCCGGCACACTGACGTCCCGCTCACCAGACTGAGCAAGGAGAAGGTCACTGTAAGCTGCCTGTCGGGTGCCAGGATCCGCCACATAACGCAAGCACTCAAGTCACTCCAAAGCAAGTACAAATATGACTCCATCATTGTCCATGCTGGTGTGAATGACCTGAGATGTACCTCCCTGGACTACATGAAAAGAGACAGAGGAGCTCTCTGATCATGTAGCCCAGGCTGGTATGACCCTGACCTCGAGTAGCATCTTGCCCTCACCAAGAATGATACCACAGTATAAAGACAAAATGATCAGTTTCAACAATTGGCTAAAGTATTGGTGTCATTCAAAGGGGATCCAGTGTTTGTCAGCCTGGGATGACATGCTCGAGACAAGCCACGTTGCTTTGCTAGGGACGGCTTGCACCTGTCACCCTTAGGCTTTCATATACTGGCCAAGGCTCTTGCCACCCCCATAGTGCCTTTTTTAGGCAAGGCTCAAAGGACAAACCAAGGATAAAAAAACTAAAGGTAATGCTACTCAATGCCAGAAGTCTAAACCTCAAGATGCACGCACTCGAGGCTCTCCTCAGTATGGAGAAAATCGATGTCTGTGCAGTAACAGAAACCTGGTTCAAGGCTCCTGAGAGCACCCAGCACTACCAGGTTATAACTCATACCATGATTTTCGGCCCCAAAACTCGGATTGAAGCACAAAAGGAGGGGGAGTATCTATATTCATCAAAGATACCTACACCTCCAGGTTAGTGGCACTGCACGAAGCATTGGAAAAGTACAGTTTTGTACCTACCATAAATGTAGATGTCCGATAGGAATGCATCTGCAGTCCTTACAAATGGGTTGTCCTGTCGCCAGGCCAGGCCAGACGGGTTCCAAAGTCTGGGTCTGGCCTCGGCCCTGTCGCCTTCACCCGACATCATAGCTGCAGTTATTGAATTGCTTGGTTATAAAGGCATCAGCATTTCCCGCATTTTTCTTGCCCCTCTTGCCCAGGTGCCAGCCAGGGAAGGCTAAATTTAAGCAAAACCAATGATAGCAAATAAATAGATTCAAACAAAAAAATAAATATGTATGTACATATATATAAACAAAATACCCTGCATAGACACTAGCCCAGCTAAGCTATAAGATGGGCCAAGAACCCTAGAGAGGGACAGAGGGAAAGACTGTGGGTGCATTGGCTACAGATGCATTCCTATCGGACATCTACATTTATAGATGCGTACAAAACTGTCTAGGATGCAGATCAGGGGATGCATCCTGGTAGAATACCCTAAATAAATTATACCACTGGATACCAAAAGGGAATTGGAAGTAATAAGTTTGTAGTTAGGAGGATGTATAAAAAATAACAGTGGCAAATCGCTTTATAGGATCTAAATTAAATGAGAAAAAATGGCAATGTGAGTTCAATATGCAGACTAGCAGTAGCAGCTTCTCTCCAAAATGTCCTTGGTTGCTTCACTGGCTGGAAAGAAGGAGGCTGTTCTGGTGGCTGTTGCTTTGGGGGTTTTTCTTTCCATCTCCTTCTTTTCTTCTTTTGGTACCATAACAAAATCTGGTACATTTCCTATTTGATTGGAGTTGTCCTTCCTGATATTGCTTTATGTTCCCTTCCTGTTGCATATGCTTCCAATAGCTTTGGTCCTGTCAGGTGGTAAGCGTAATTGTCTATGAGCGTAATTGTCCTATGTAGTCCCAAAGGTATGCATGATTGGAAATGTTCTGTGGGTTGTTAGGGGAAAAGAGAATGGTAGGTAGGAAACTCTAGGGATTTAAAGAAATCTTAAAACCTGTATACACATAAAGGAAGGATTTGTTGAGGGAAGATCAGACCTCAAGTGGAAGATCAGGAAGGGTTCACGCCATTAATGCCTGATTGCCAGATACCCTTCTTGCTGGAAGTGATTCTTCAGCAGGAAGCAGATCTTCGCTGGGAGTATTGCTGGTCTGCTGCTGAAATTCTGTGATTCGAGAAACAAGGAAGTGTCAAGTGTCTATTACAAGTTCAAGTCCCAGGCTGGTAATGGGTTTAATCCTAGGAGGCTAAATTTCTGAGCAGTCTCAGAAAAGAAGGAGCAGAGGGATGTAGAAGACAGGAGGATCAAAATTAATTCTGCTGTGGAGGCTGGTCATAGGATTAATGGGAAGCAATGACGAATAATTCATGAATGTTGGCCTCTGTCAAATTATTCTTGAATGTTGGCTATGTTTACCAGTGACCATACTAGCATTACCGTGATTTGCACCATTTGCTGAATAATTTTTTTCTTGTTGAGGGGGTCCTCCCTTTTGATCTTTTTGATAAAATTGGGTTTGATAGAATTTGGGTTAATTGGTCTTATAGTCAATTGCATGGTTCAGCTGGTTTGTTTGCAGAGGTTTGGATGCAGATTGTTGTAGTTGCAACTGAATTAACAACCAGGAACCAGGGGTAGTGGCCATGTTGGATCACCAAATGTCACTCCTCAGTAATGGAACACAGTCTGGGCCTTGGCCAGTCTGAATTGGGCCGGTGATCTTGATCTTTCTTTGATCTTCAATAGCACTTTGTGCATCAAAGGAATGCATGTATGCTTTCATGCTGTCAGGATTTCCAACTGAAGGATGGTGGGGAGGTAGAAGTTCAAAAACAGTCCAGATTGATGCGTCCTTGTGCAGAATTTTAAGTGTTGTTGATTGCGTGGGGATTTAAATAGTCATTATGACTCTGGGAGGATGCATTTCCTTGTAATGGTTTTGAATTTGTTCAGGATACATCCGTGGTAGTACCTTGGGCATCAAGTGGTAGTCCTGTTTGATGTTCCTAAGGATGTTTTTCTTTCCTGGTGCATGTTTGCTTTTAACTAGTGTCGCAAAAGCCATGAATACATTCCAGAGATCAGTGCCATCCGGCCTCCAGATTGTGGTGTGTGCCTCCCTGTTTGTTGATGTACTGTTAACTGTGGTGTTGTCTATTGTTTCATCAAATGGTTTTCTGTTGAAGGAATGGTGTGAATGCTGTGTAGGTAAGTTTACTTTATGCATAGGTGCCAGATTTATGAGACCATAGCTGGTTTTGAGACTTGTAGGTAGTGCATGCCTGTTTTGAGTGTACCCCCAAGTTGAGGTCTGAAGCTCTGTCAAGATGGTTTGGCAGTTTGAATACTGTCTTTGGCAATCCTGTGTTTTGATTGACAAATATGGGAATAAGCATCTGGTATCTTTGCTGAGCATGGGAATAATGGAATCTGTTCTTGTAACTTTATTGCTTGTGGTAGTTATAAATTTATAGGTACCCTGTATGCAGTCTGGCATGAGTCTGGCATGAGGAACCAATATTATGCTGGATCTGCCAGGCCAAGGCTTGCAGTACTTTTCTTGCTGTCCAGATGCCAGGTAGCTGTTAGTTTGCTCCTGTTGGAGGTAGCTTAAGAATTTTTTCTACTGTTAGAATGCCATTCTGTTGCCAACATTTAACTCTGCACCCAAAGGTTATTCTTGAGGATGGTATCTAGTCTTGACTTTTTATATTGACTGTATCCCAGGCTTTTTAACGAATTCATTTGTTTTTGTTTTGTTTCTGCTAGTTTATCAGGTGTTGTCAGCTTGTATCAGGCAGTTTGGATTCTAGGGGTAGATTTGGATTCCCTGAAGCCTGCAATGATAGATTACTGTGACTGGGCATTTTCATTGAACACTCAGGCAATGCTGAGCCTCAAAGAGGGCTGATCTGAGAATTGATAATGCTCTGAATCCTGGGAGAGTGCTTGTATCTTCTGCAGTTTGGTAGATGCAGGGGACGTGCAGGTAGTGCCCCTTGAGACTCGTGCAGGGGAGCCAGAAGAAGCTGCCAGCATGGGAAGAAGCTGCTGTGGCGTCCAATGACTTGCCCAGAGGAACCGTGAGGAGATGTGTTCTGTCTCCATTTGCGAGAGAATAGGTCTCCCAGGAATTTCCTGGGTAAAGTACCAGGAAGGTCTGGGTAAAATCCCTTCCTCACAGCCATAGATGAATTTTACCTTTTCTGGAACTCTCATCCTTAATCTTTGGATGGTACCTTTAGTTTGGTTGTCTTTTGATTTGGAGTGGGGTTTGGCATTCCTCTCTTCCCTGGTAAGTATGGAAGTGAAACCACATAACCTTCATTTATTAATGGCTTCCCACTTGTCTCTTGTTATGTAATGCCAGTTTGTTGTAAATAGTTTTAGCTTTTCCGCCTAAGGGTGCTTGCAGTTGTTCCCTGGTGGCGTAGCCAGAATAAGTCACTGTTCTTGACCTGTGCCTGTAGTGTTGGCAGCTGAGTCTGTTGCTCCTCTTGCAGCTGGTTGTTGCCCTGCCTCTGGCGTTGTCTGGCAAGAGCACACCCCATATTGGTTGGAGGCCTCTTGAGCGCCCTATTCACTGGGACTCTGAGTTCTGGAGGAGTCTGGTTGGACCAATTCTGAATCTTTAAATTCCCTGCCTAAACCTTGGAGGTTGGACCAAACAGAAATCTTTTATCCAGCCAGAGCCAAACAAATTTTGAAAATCTTCTTCCAGCACTTGTGTGCAGAGATTTAACAGAATTGATCTTATCCTAGACATCTAATAGTTTTGATTTGACAGGGTCTGGTAAAGGCCTGTTCTTTTAAAAGGAAGGACCTTTGTTGGCTAGCATTTTGTTGGCTGATCTAAAAGGAAGCCTTGTTAGCATCATCATCCCATTTTGGGAACTGATTTACTGTTGTTGAATGTATGTACCATTTCCTGCTCATCTTTTTGTCTACTGTTTTATCTGAGCTGAGGACACTTTTTTGGTTAGTGATCTAGCAGAAATTCTTGATTTCTGCTCATGTGGAAATTGAGGACACAATCTGTTTTGGCAGAGAGTAGCAAGTGTTGAATTTTTCCCATTTACAGCCTTAGGTGATTCCCTTTCAGGGGAGGGGTTCAAGTGGAGTGGCTATACCCCTGTTAATGTCTTGGAGATGGTCTCTGGATCTATCGGGGCCTATAGAAGTGGAGGCACAGAATCGGGACCCTGTAGCATCATCTGTTTGGAGAAGGGGGCGAGGAGGCAGAGGCCTGGAAATGTGTCATCCTACCATGTAGTAAGAACCGAAGAACTGGTCGAAAATGGCTAGGCCTATGTCTGAAATAAGTAAAGAAGAGCATGTTCATTGTTCTTTCATTGAATGCAGGGTTTCCTGGCCCTGCCAATGAAATTGGCGGAGGTAGAGTGGGGTTTTTAAGGAATTCAGAAAGTGAAGGAATGGGAGTATTACACCATCAGAGTCTTCCTTAAAGGTGAGTCATGGGCCTCTGGAGGGTCTGTATCAATCTCTGGGCGGAAGGAGAGGCCTCTGTAGACACTGCCTCAGGGAGGCCTGCTCTAGGCCTTGGGTTCCCTGGGTGACTGGCCCTGTTGTGCTGAGGTTGTGATCCTGGAGGATTAAAGAAATGAGAGGTCTGCTGGAGGCCTAAACATTTGGCTGAACTAGAGCTAGGTCTGTGCTTTAGCCTGAGGCACAGATTTAGTAGTTTTAGCACTGCTTTAGCCCTGGCAAAAGGCAGCAAGTGACATGGCTGCAGGTGGCTAGCAGTCTGATCCATCCATGTGCAACTAACAACGGGCAAAACTGCCTTTCAGTTTGTAGCCTGCTACAGATCACCCTCCCTTTCACAGGCACCCCACTTGGCATTCCTGAGAACACTGGAGAATATGAAGGTCTCTCCAAACACTATGTTATTGGGTGACTTCAACTACCCAAACATTGACTGGGAAAACTACTCTAGCTCAAACACCCTCGCCCAACTGTTCCTTGAATTTATAAATTCTAACGCGATGGAACAACTGGTCACCACTCCCACAAGAGGGAACAACATATTGGACCTGGTCATCACCAACATGGGGACTCTATGTTCCACACCAGAGGTAAACCCCTCATTGGTAAGATCAGACCATAAACTAATTTCCCTGGACATCCATATCCCGTCCCCACCCCCAGCCAAGGAAATCACTGTAAAGAATTACTCAAAAGCTAACTTCACACTTCTCAAGACTGAGGTGGAATCCTTCAAAGCCCCCGGGCCAGAGGATAATACAGCCCAATCCGCAGAATCCTTTACAATTGCATTCTATGAGCACCTGCAGGAATGCATGGATCGTGCTATCCCAAAATAAAACCAAGACTCACTCCTCCAAAAACAGGAGACCTGTCTGGTGGACCCCGGCCATAAATCAGCTATACAACAGAAGGAGGAAGCTACTACATGACAGAGCAAAATCCCAAAAAGGGAAGGCATCTCTGATCAGTATTAGCAAGAAACTACGAGCCCTCATAAAATCATGAAAGGCCAGTTTTGAAAGAAAAATTGCCCTAGACACTAAAGATAATCACAAGGCCTTCTTTAGTTATGTCAGGAATATGGGTGGAAACTCCCAGATATGCTCTGAATTGTTGCATAACGGTACAAAATATACCGAACCTACAGACATAGCCAACATCCTGGCAGACAGATTCAGTGCTAACTTCTCCCCCCCCTTCCCCCTCAAAGGAGCAAATGCCTATCCCACCTGAATGCAACCTCCCTGACATCACAGATGCACAGGTGAAAGCTGCCCTCTCCAAAGCAAAAAACACAGCATCTATGGGACCGGACGGTGTCCCAGGCTGGGTCTTACACGAGCTCCAAGAAGAACTGAACCCTCACATTAAGTCACTGTTCAAACTCAGCCTTACTACAGGATATGTACCCAAAGAATGGCGTACAGCTACAGTGGTCCCACTCCACAAAGGTGGCGCGAGAACGGACCCCGGGAACTATCGCCCCATAAGCCTGACTAGTCTGGTCTGTAAAGCTATGGAGCATATTATCATGGAACTCAAACAGACATTGGGAACCTCCAGACACTGGACCCTACCCAATTCGGCTTTAAGGGCAGATCTTGCCTCTTAAACCTAATTGATTTCTTTGAAACAGTTACCAAAGCCATAGATGAGGGCAAGGTAGTCCACACAGCCTACCTGGACTTCGCAAAAGCCTTCGACACAATACCCCACTCGGGCATCATAAATAAGCCTACCAGCTTAAATATCAACCCCTATATCACAAGATGGGTTGCAAACTGGCTCAGGGATAGAACCCACATGGTCAGAATCGCAGGTGCCACGTCCGAATCCAAACCAGTTACAAGTGGCGTCCCACAAGGCTCAGTTCTGGGACCTCTCTTATTCGGTATATACTTCTCTGAGGTTCAGGCTAACACGGGGGGACTATGGCTGACAAAGTTCACAGATGACTGCAAACTGGGAGCCATAATCGACTCTCCAGCTGACACAAGCATCCTCCAAAAGGGTATCACGGAGATGGATGCTTGGTGCCAGAACCACGGCCTCAAGCTAAATGCTAAAAAGTGCATAGTCATCCCCTTTGGGAAAAACAAACTGCTCACAAATTACCACATAGGTGGTAATCCATTATGTACGAAGAAGTAATTAGAGATTTGGGGGCCAACGTAGATAGTAATCTCTCCTTTGATAATCACGTTGCCAAAGTGGTTAGAAAGACCTTCTATATAGCCCACCTTATCACGAAAGGGTTCGCATCTAGATCGAGAGAGGTCATTGTGCCCCTCTACTCGTCACTCATCAGGCCCATAATTGAATACAATGCCCGACACCTGCAGCAACTGGAGAGACCCCAAAAGTACCTCACCAAGAGGATCATGGGCTACAAACAGATGTCCTATGCAGCTAGACTAAAGAAAAGTACAGTTTTGTACCTACCATAAATGTAGATGTTAGAGTGCTAATACAGCTGCAGTCATAACAGATGGGTTCTCCTGCCGTCAGGCGGGTCCTCGGTCGGCCGAATTCCAAAGTCTAGGTCCGGCGTCGGTTGTCGTCGCTTCTTCCCTGACGTCAGTGCGACAGGGGTATAAAAGAACCAGCCGACGCCATTTTCTTCAGTTTTTCTTGCCCCAGATGTCAGGTGCCCCCAAAAGGAAGGCAATACATAAATTTGTGTAAAAAAACAATGCAGTATAATCAAAATACAGTAGTTGCAAGCAAATGCACCATAAATGAATACCCCAATCAAGTTGTATGAGGAGGTGTTAGCCCATAGGCCTGTCCCAAGAGGGGAAGGAGGGAGGGAAACCTGGACTGCAGCTGTATTAGCACTCGAACATCTACATTTATGGTAGGTACAAAACTGTACTATGTTCATCGTGCATACAGCTGCAGTCATAACAGATGGGTAGAATCCCAAAGCTAAGAAAGGGGTGGTAGGCACTAGGTGGAACTAGGAGGAGCCAGGATGCCCTGCAAGACTGCAGTGGCAAAGCCTGCTCTGGTTTTGGAGTATAATGGTAGGTGGTAGTGCTTGGAGAAGGTATGCACAGAACTCCAAGTGGCTGCCTCCAAAATATCTTTGGTAGGAACTCCTCTGAGGAAAGCTGCGGAGGTAGCTGTGGCCCTTGTGGAGTGAGATCTGATGCCTGTAGGTACAGTTTTGCCATGAAAAGAATAGCAAAAGCGTATGCAGTGGGCTATCCATTTTGAGATTGTCTGTTTAGAAATTGGCTTTCCTTGAGCTCCTACAGCATAGGACACAAAGAGCTGTTCTGATTTTCTGAAAGGCTTTGTTCTGTCCAAATAATAACGTAGTTGTCTGTGGATGTCCAAGGAATGTAGTAATCTCTCCCCTTTGTTTTGAGGATTAGGATAAAAGGTAGGTAAGTGTATGGCCTGATTCAAAGCTACCCTGGATACCACTTTAGGCATAAAGGACGGGTTGGTTCGTAAGGAAACTCTGTCCTGATGGAAGATGATAAAAGGCTGCACAGCCATGAGAGCTTGTAGTTCTGAAAGTCTACGAGCTGAGGTAATAGCCAGAAGGAAAGCTGTTTTCCAGGATAAATATTGCAGATCTGATGAGGCAGCTGGCTCAAAGGGAGGCAAGGTCAGTTTTTCCAGAATGAAATTGAGATCCCAAGCAGGTATTGGTTGTTTCCTTGGGGGTCTTAGATTCTTAGCCCCTCTGAGGAACTGTCTTAAGAGAGGGTGAGAGAATAAGGGTGGATCAGTGTTGTATTCTGCAGAAATGGCTGAGGCATGGATTTTGATGGAGGAGAATGAAAGTCCACTGCTTAGCAGCTCAGCTAGATACTGTAGTATTTAAGATAAATTCAGTTTTCCACGATCCTGACCCTTTTTCTCATTCCAGACACAAAACCGTTTCCATTTTGCGGAGTAAGCTTTTCTAGTTGACGGCCTTCTAGCCTCCAAAATGACATCCTGCACCTCCTTGGAGAGTAGGGTCTGTTGTGATGCTAAGGAATCTTCCATGCGGCTAGATTGAGTGTTTTTAGCTGGCTGTGAAGAGTTTTGAAGCTGTGCTGAGTCAGGAGAAGAGGCATTAGAGGCAGGGTCCATGGTGGGGAATGCGTCAGGCTCCTCAGGAGTGGGTACCAGTGTTGTCTTGGCCAGTCTGGAGCAATGAGAATCATCTTTGGTCTGTCTGCTCTGGTTTTCAGTAGAACTTTGGGCAGCAGAGGAAGAGGTGGGAAGGCATAAACTGTCATTGATGTCCAACTGAAAGATAGAGCGTCCACTCTCCAGGCCTTTGGATGGAAAATTCTTGAGCAGAATTTTGTCAATTGGTGATTTTTGTGGGAGGCAAAGAGATCTATGTCTGGCCTTCCCCATGCTTGGATTATTTCTGCAAAAACTTTTGGATGCAACTTCCATTTGTGTGGATCTGTCATATTCCTGCTTAAGTTGCCTGCCAGCGTGTTTTCCTTGCCTGGCAAGTACTGTGCTTGAAGTTCGATTTGCAATTCCAGGACCATGTCCCAAAGTGACATGGCCAGCCTGCACAGGTGGTATGAATGGGTTCCTCCCCGTTTGTTTATGTACCACACTACTGTGGTGTTGTCTGTCCTTATCAATAGTTGACCTGGATGCAGAAGGTCTTTGAAAGCTGTAATAGCATTTGTTACTGCTAGCATTTCCTTTTGATTGATGTGAAGGTGCTTTTCTTTTTGGGACCATTTGCCCTGAATGCACCGATCTGCCATGTGCGCTGCCCAGGCGTAGTCCGAGGCGTCTGTTGTGATGACTTGATTTGCTTGAGGCTTGCAGAATGGGAGACCTGTGTTTATTTGGCATGCTTGAGCCCACCACAGAAATTCCTTTTGTAGACATGGAATTAGTGGTATTATTGTTTCCAAACTGTGGCTGTGTTGAGACCATAGCTTTTTCAGGTACCATTGAAGTTTCCTCATATGCAGCTTTGCACATGGGATTAGTAGGATGCAAGATGCCATGAATCCCAGAGCCTGCAGGATTTTCCTTGCAGTCAGCCTGGTGCAATTTGCTAGTGCTTTGAAGTATTGCATTAGTTGCCCCTGCTTCTCTGGCGTGAGGTAGGCCATCTGGGTGTTTGTGTCCAAGTTGGCACCCAGGAAAATTATTTTCTGAGAGGGTATTAGCACTGATTTCTTTTTGTTGACTGTGTGTCCCAGAGAATTCAATAACCTTATTACAAAAGCCAGATGTTTCAGAAGAATGTGCTTGCTGTCCGCTTGGATCAGGCAGTCGTCCAAATATGGGTATATCTGTATCCCTTGAAGTCTGCAATAGGCAATTACTGATGCCAGGCATTTCGTGAATACTCTGGGCGCAGTAGATAAGCCAAAGGGCAATGCAGAGAATTGATAATGGGTTGAACCTGCAAGAAATCCGAGGTATCTTCTGCAATTTTGTCTGATTGGGACATGCAGGTATGCCTCCTTGAGGTCCAATGTTACCAGCCAAGACTCCTTGCCCAGCATGGGAAGAAGCTGCTGTAATGTGAGCACCTTGAATTTTGGTACGATTAAGAAAGTGTTTAGGATGGATAGGTCCAATATAGGTCTCCAATCTTTTCCCTTCCTTGGTACCAGGAATAGTCTGGAATAAAAACCTTGACCTTGTTCGTGCATAGGTACCTCTTGAATAGCTTTCATGTCTATAAGATCTGTAATTTGCCTTTGTGCCTCTGCCCTTTGATTGTGTGGCAGGTTTGGCATGTCTCATTTTTGGAAGGGTGTGAAAATGGAATCTGTAGCCTCTGTTTATAATGTCCAGGATCCATTTGTCCTTTGTGACAATATGCCAATTTTTTGAAAATAATGCCAGCTTTCCCCCTAAGGGTGCTGCCATTTGAATCTTGCTTGGCATGCAAAGGGGAAAGTCATTGGGCTTGCTTTCTGAATGATTGCGAGTTATCCTCACCACCTCTTTGTGTAGGAGCTTGCCATTGTCTGCCTCTAAACGATGCTTGGGATTGTCCTCTGCCCCTCGGGCGCCTGTATCTACCTCTTTGGGGTCTGTCAGTGGCTGGAAAGGACCAATTTTTGGAAGGCCAATTTCTACTGAAACGGGGAGGTTGAACCTGTAGAAAATCTTTCACAGTTTGCATTGATTTAGCCTTTTCCTCCATTTTCCTTAATACCTCCTCCGCATTAGCACCAAATAATACATCCTTTTGTAGAGGGGCATCTAGTAATTTAGCTTTGACATGATCAGGCAAGGTTTGTTCCTTGAGCCAGGCATGTCTACGTATGACTGATCCTGTAACAGCAGCTCTACATGAGGCCTCTAGAGCATCAAAACCATATTGTAGGGTATGCTTACCCACTTGTTCTGCACTATGCATCAAATCCTGCAACTCCTTCAAGTCTGGTTGTTCAGGTTGTGACATTTTACTTTTCAATTGTGATAACAAAAACTGTTGGTATTTTAGCATATGGAACTGACAGTTTAAGGCCCTCATGGTTAAGGTAGCCGAGGTATATACCTTTTTTCCCCACCTTTCTAAGGATCTGGAATCTCTCTTGGAAGGTAATGGATTTTTAGTAGTGGAGGCCTTAATTCCCTTGGGGCCCTGTGAGATGGTTTCTGGGTCAGCAGCATGGCTTTTGTATAGAAATTGGTGTGAGTCAGGAACCCTGTAGTACCTGTCAGGCTTGACTGGGGTTGGAGGCAGAGAATCCGGGTTAAGGCAGGCCTCCGAATAAACATCATCTAGGATGTCCAAGACAGGGGGTATAGCCAGAGGCCTGTGCTGAGGTAGCAAGAGAAATTCCCTAAGCCTTTTCTTGGAATCTGAATAATCCTGGCCTTCCCAGTGGAAGTGTTCCCTTAAGGTATGCAAGGTTTCCCCAAATGAATAATCCTCTGGGGGGGATACAGAAGGAATGGACTCCTCTGCATCAGAATCTTCAAAAGGGGAGTAAGAATGTTCCTGATCAGAGTGCTCTGAAATAATGGAGCCCTGATCAGAGGAGGGGGATTCTTCCTCCACTCTGGGCCTTTTGTCCGGTGGAGGTTGAGAATCCCTGATGAGAGAAATTAAATCCTCAGCCATTTTAAGCATCTGTTTTTTAGGCATGGGGCCTGGAGATGGGCCCTGTGTAGCTTGTCTCTTAGAATGCATGGCTGCTTTAGACTTAGTGAAGGCCTTAATGGAAAAGGAAGAGGAAGGTCTGAAGACACCTTGAGTGGAGGTAGACCTATCCACATTTTGAGGTTCAACGCCAGGAGTGGCTTCGGTATCTGTAGTCTGGGTGTGGGCCGAGGAGCCTGCGACCTCGGGCACAGGAGACACCGCCAATGAAGTGTCGTTGGTAGTCAGGGGGCTGCGTAGGCGCCTCGCTGATAACGGGACCACTTGTAGTCGGCTTTGGCGTGGTGTCGGTCCTTATCTTTGCGCTTTTTAGACAAAACTGTAGTCGGAGTATCCGACGACATAATGTAGTTAAATGTTTTTCCAAAATAATGCTGGGCGAACTCTGCCCGATGCTTAATGGTGCGTTTGTTGAATGTAGCACAAAAGCGACAGACCGAGACGTCGTGGTCTGGGCCTAAACAAGGTACACAGAGGGAATGGAAATCCTTATGCGGTATTTGCTTCCCACATGAAATACAATTATTAACTTTGTCTGACATCGGTCTGAGGCAAGAAAAGTTTCCCCAACGGGGTACTTAGCTTTCAAGAAGACTTCGGTTTCCAAATTTTCGTAATTTCAAGAGCTGGCCGACCAGCACTTGCGAACTGCTTCTGCTTCGGGCATCGCGCGGCAAGAAAGACTGAAGAAAATAGCGTCGGCTGGTTCTTTTATACCCCTGTCACACTGACGTCAGGGAAGAAGCGACGACAACAGACGCCGGACCTAGACTTTGGAATTCGGCCGACCGAGGACCCGCCTGACGGCAGGAGAACCCATCTGTTATGACTGCAGCTGTATGCACGATGAACATCTCCTGCTCTACTCACTTGCTTGCTTACCGCCTACTCGGCGAGCTATGACTGACGTACAAAGCCATGTCTAACCCAGAATTAATGGACATGCTCCACCTCAAAAAATCCAAATCCCTTGGAGCTACACGCTCCAGGGACTTAAACCTCAGCACAAAAATAAATAGGACATGCTGGAGGGACAGATTAATTTCCCAGAGGCTCCCCTCACTCTGGAATAAAATACCAATTCATGTTAGACATAGCCCCTCGCTGACCCTCCAAGCGAAATCTGGATGCGTGGATGGGAAATCGCAAATTCATCCCTGGGATCTCTTCTGTGTCCCTGCTCAACAGAGGCATGGTAAACTAATCTTAAAGGGCTACCTTCTGTGACCTACTATACAGAGGCACAGTAGACTAATCTAATAGGGAGGCGAAAGCCAAATACACTCGGGCTAGGCTTATAAATGCCCTAGGGCAGATAGCCTAGTATCTACCTATGAACCTATGTTTTAGCACTCAGTAAGGGATCAGAATTAAAAAAAAAATGAAAGGCTTGGAATAAGCCCTTTGCAAAACCCAACCAGTCTTTCATGTCCAGCTTGTCTGGAACACGAGAAGAAAAATGCCTAACTTTATGTTCTCTCATTCTAGCAGACTCCCTGGAAAAAGACTAATAAAAAATATGGGACTGTTCTCCAGGAATCAAGTACAGAAGGTTGACTCGGCAGCAGATCAACCCCTACCTCCACCTATGCAGACAAGAGCCACAACAGTCACAAAAGATGTGGCTAACTCCTTGTCCTTAGTTTCTTGAGAAGCAATTCCACTGGGATCAAGGAAAGATAAATCCAATCTATTTTATTTGGCCACAGCAAAGTCATCCTTCAGGAGCTGAGGCAGTGAGGAAGCTGGCCTGTCTACAGAAGGCAGAAGTGAAAGAGTCTTCGTCTTCTTGCAGAAGATGGAGGGAAGAACTAAAGAGCCCAAAGCCTGCTCCATGGTTAGCCCACAAAGAGTGCCTGATAAGTGGGCAGAGGAGCAATAATGAGTCAGTGGAGCCTATGAACCTCATGAAAGGAAAAATGTAGTCTTGAGATAAGAATTCAGTGACAACTCCCAAAACCACTAGGCTAAGCCCTTGTCAACATTTTTCTATACAATTTTTTTAAAACAAAAAAGTGAAACCACCACTAAAACCATATTTTTAGCTTAAATAACATTTTTGCAGGAGTTAACTTTTTTTTCTTAGAAAAACGATAAAGTACAAGATTTTCCACAGTAGGGTACGCATCAACTCAAGTCTTTGTGAAGTGATAGCAAACAGATCACTTGAAACACACATGGAGAGTGTACTTTGATGGCAAGAAAGTTCTGAAGATTTGGTGTCCTTTTCATTAATTTTACATGGCTCTCTCGAAGCACTTCTAAGATTAGGGCACAGGAAGGTGCCCTACAGATTTGGTGGCTGTACAGCTGGCACATCCTTGGCACTACATAATCCATACTGCCTAGACTACTGCAACAGTGACCTAATTATGAATACTAATTATTACTTAGCAAATTAATGTTAGTTAACAGTATTACACAACAATGAATTCAAATCTCATATACACTCACAATATATTACACTTAACAAGTAGTGAATCACACAGAATTATAGGAAGGTTGACTGAACCAAGGCAGGAGTACAGAGGAAGGTGATACTGCAAGAATATAGGAAAGACAGGGGTTCAGCAGAACAGGACAGCAAGAAATGGAACATACAAATGAGCAAGTGTCACAACATCCCCTTGAGTTTACATACAGTCTGAATGGGAGACCATCTACGTAACGGGCAAGAGTGACAAAGAAGGCCCTGGAGCCAAATACCACCATTTGGATAGCAGAAAAAAGACAGCCCCAGCCCTAAAGCTAATGCTACTTTATACTGCTGCAAAGGTGTAGCCTCATTTATGACACATGACCTTAGACAAGGTGCTCAGCTTTCAGAACCCTAAAAGTACCCTGGTACTCACAGGGTCAAAATAATTCCTTCCTCTGCATTCTAGGCTAACTGGATGAGACCTACAGACTCACTGGTAACTATAGAGCTGTCAGACTATGCAGATGAAAGGAGAAAAAGAAGTTGTGTCTTACCATAATGTTCCATCTCTTCATTCAATCATTACTGATGGGTTATCGGTTCCGTCCTCAGAACAGAGCTGGCCATATATCAAGCTCGCGTCAGCCAAAAACTCTCAAGCCAAGGTCTTACCCAGAATGCTCTGCTACCTCGGAGTTTGCAAGTTGATAGACAAAGTAGAGGCTACCTCTGATCATAACAGACCTACAAAAAAGGAGTATATGAGATCAAGCAGGAACCTCTGGAGGGGGAAGGAGGGTGGGGACTAATGAATGAACGAAGTTCAACAACACAGCTGGAACGTTATGGCAAGACATAACTTCTTTATCGGATGTTAATCTTCGTTCATTCCTTACTGATGGGACAGAGTCCCTAGCTACCTGTACCCCTGGGTGGCCCTCATGGAAGGATATTCCTGAGCACCATGGAGCCAAAAGAAGCTGTACCTCTGGAGGCCAAATCCAATTTGTAATGAAGAATAAAGGTATGAGGTTTGGCCCAAGTCGCAGCTGAGCAAATATTATTGAGGGAATCCTTAGCATGGAAAGCTGCTGAAGTTGCCATATACCTTGCAGAATGTGCTTTCACTCTGTGAGGCAAGGTGATATTGTTCTTGTTGTAGATAAAGGTAATGCAATTTCTCAACCATGATGCCAATGTAACTTTTGAGACAGGATAACCTAGTCTTGGTCTAGAAAAAGTTGATCTGATTTACGGGTAGATTTAGTTCTGTCCAGGTAGAATCGCATTTGCCTATGAACATCTAGAGAGTGCAGGCAATACTCTCCCTTATTAGAATGATTAGAAAAAAAATACTGGAAGGTCAATAGACTGGTTGATAGACCACTCTGACACCATTTTTGGTAAAAAAGGAAGAAATAGTTCTCAATGATACCCTATCCTTATGGAAGACAAGATAGGCACGTTTGATGCATAAGGCTTAAAGTTCTGACAAGCGTCTGGATGATGTGATTGCAATCAGAAACAAAGTTTTCCACGAGAGATATTTATATCACATGAAGACGCAGATTCAAAGAGGGGAGCTGTTAGGGCTTGCAGGACCAAGGCCAAATCCCAAGGTTGTACTGGTTCTCTAAAGGGAGGTTTTAGGTGAAGAACCTCTCCCCCTCAAGAAAGTTTTACAGAGTCTATGTGACATGAGCGAAGAATCCTGAAAACCAATGTGGAAATTTGAAATGGCAGCTAAAGGCACACGAATAGTAGAGGCAGACACCCCAGAGTTGAAAAGATGTGATAAGTAATCCAAAACCACCGAAACTAGGGCTGACAAGAGGTCCAATTGTTTATTCGCTGCCCATAGAGAAAACCTTTTCCATTTATTGAGATAGATTAGTCTGGTGGACGATTTATGAGATACAATAAGAATATTCCTCACTGGGGACGAGAGGTTTTCCTGCCTGGCAATCATTGGAAGTGGAGCAACCAAGCTGTCAGTTTCAGGATTGTTACAATGGGGTGAGTCAGACCCTGTGGATGGGAGATCAATGTTGGGGATGGATTTTGAATCCATGGTCGATTTAGCAGGTGAGGCCAGAGGAAGGGGAACCAGACTTGTGGAGGCCAATATGGAGCAATGAGGATCACTTTGCTTTTCAACTGCTGTTTTATCTTCAGCAATTGGGAGATGAGGGAGAGAGGAGGATAAGTATAAAGTAGACCCGAGGGCCAAGCGTGGACTACAGTGTCTCTCGGGGGGGGGGGGGGGGGATCAGGGCAAAATAGTTGCTACACTTGTAGTTGGTTGGGGAGGCAAACAGGTTGCAGCAAGGTTGGCCCCAGCAGCTGAAAACATTTTTGCCGCTATCACAGGGTTGAGGGACCACTCATGAGGTTGTAGGAAGCACCTGCTCAACTTGTCTGCTATCATGTTGGAGCTCCTGGGAATGTGCATTGCAACTAGAAAGCGGTCAGAAGCTACTGCCCATTGCCATATTCTTAAAGCCTCTTAGCATAACGGATAAGTGGTGCCCCCCTTGCTTGTTGATGTACCAGACCACTTACATGTTATCTGATTGGCTCGCAACAGTCCCTGACAGAAGGATAGAATGGAATGCTTGCAACGCTAGTAGCACCGCCCTCAGTTCCAGGACAATGACATGCAAAAGGGCCTCTGTCTCTGACCAGGTGCCTTGGACTGAGTTTCCCTGACATAGCCACCCCCCCACCCCATCAGGGAGGTATCTGTGGTCACTGTGGCTTTCGGCTGATGGAAAGAGACCATTGTTGGGGACTTTGAGACGTCCACCAGAGTAAATCTTGCCTGCATCTCTGAGTTACACTTATCTGAAAGGACAAAAGATGCTGAAGAGGGTACCACTAAGTGAGAAGTAACCACTGAAGGAGTCTTACGTGAAATCTGGCTAGAGGAACAATGGTGATCGAGGCTGCCATTGACCCCAAGAGTTGGAGTATGTACCGAGCAGAAGATTTGTGGTGACAGACCAGCAGCTGAACCTGTTGCTTTATTCTTTGAAGTCTGTTGTCCGGGAGAGATGCTGTGCAACTTCTCATGTCCAACAGTACCCCGATGAATTCTAAAGACAGTGCTGGGGTCGTGTTGGACTTCTCCCAGTTTAAAGTGATTCCCAGGCATTGTGCTGCGAGGAGGGTGTAGTGTAGAGCTTTCTTCCAGTACACGCTTGGTTGGGATGGTGAGGAGCCATTCTAGATATGGAAACGCCTGCAATCCTTGAAGTCGCAGGTGCGCGATAACCACTGCCATGCATTAACACTCTGCGGGCTGTAGAGAGACTGAAGGGCAGTGCTCGAAATTGGTAGTGACTGGCTCCTATGCGGAAGCAGATGTATCTTTTTGAGTGTTTGTCCATTTTTATGAGGTAATACGCATCCTGAAGATCTACAGAGCACATCCAATCGTCTTCTTCCAGAAGAGGAAGGATAGACTGAACCGTGACCATCTGGAATTTCTCTGTTTTTACAAATTTGTTCAGTGTGCTGAGATCCAGAATTGGTCTCCAGTCCCCTGTCTTTTTTGGCACTAAAAAGAACCTTGAGTAAAAACTGGATCCTATCTCATCCGGGGGACAGTTTGGATGACTCTTTTTTGTAGCAGCTTTTGAATTTTGTGTGTTGCTGCTTCCCTTTGACTGGGTGGAACATTGGGTAACACTCTGGATGAGGTTGCAGAAAGATGGAAGGGGATGCGATAGTCTCGGAATATTATCCGTTGAACCCAAGAGTCGGTGGTTATGTTTCACCATTCAGTGGGGTACAAGGGAAAATGACCCCTGACCTCTTCCAGAGGTGAGCAGTCGGACAACGCTTCATGAGCGCTGACAGGGCTGGCCAGAGAAAGAATCTCTGGAACCCCGGTTTCAGGGACCTCCTCTGCCCTGAAAAAGGAGTCTTCCATTGGAGTTTCCCCCTCTGCCTCTAGGGGGACAAAGTACAGTTGTGTACACTTACCATAAATGTAGATGTTCGAGTGTATTCACTGTTGCAGTCATTACAATTGGGTTATCCTGCTGGCAGGCTACCCTCAGTCGTCCTGAATTCCAAAGTCTAGGTCCGGCATTGGTTGCTGTCGCCTCTTCCCTGAGGTCAGTGTTCCAGGGGTATAAAAGATGCAGCTGATGCCATTTTCCTCAGTTTTTCTTGCCCCAGATGTCAGGAGCCCCCAAAAGGGTAAGCTAAAAATATGTCAATAAAGCATGCATGCACCAAAGTATATATTTTGCCTTCATCTACAAGCAAATACACCACATAGGTTGTATAGAATAGAGAAGTACAGATAAGTTCCAGCAAAGAAATGGGGGATGGTGGGTTACCAGGACTGCAACAGTGAATACACTTGAACATCTACATTTATGGTAAGTATACACAACTGTACTATGTTCTTCGTGCTTCACTGTTGCAGTCATTACAATTGGGTTGAATCCCAAAGCTAAGGTTGGGAGGCTGGAGCTAAATAGCATTAGGAGCGGCTATTAGGCCCTGCAGAACTTCAGTGGCAAGGCCTGCCCTGGATTTAGAGTAGAGTGGTAAGTGATAGTGCTTTGTGAAGGTATGCACTGAACTTCAAGTAGCAGCCTCTAAAATGTCTTTGGTTGGTACTCCTCTGAGGAAGGCTGCTGAAGTGGCTGCTGCTCTGGTTGAATGTGGCCTAATGCCCTTAGTTACTGGCTTGCCATGTTGTGAATAGCAGAAACGAATGCAGTGGCCTATCCACTTTGAAATGGTCTGCTTTGAGATAGCCTTTCCTTGTGATCCTGCAGCATATGCCACTAGTAGTTGCTCTGTCTTTCTGAAAGCTTTGGTTCTGTTCAAATAGAAGTGTAGCTGTCTGTGTATGTCCAAAGAATGCAGAATTCTCTCCCCCTTATTCTGTGGGTTTGGATAACAGGTAGGCAGATGAATAGTTTAGTTAAGGGTCACACTGGACACTGCCTTAGGCATAAATGTCGGGTTTGTCCTCAGAGAAACCCTGTCTGGATAAAAAATGATAAAAAGTTCCACAGCCATGAGTGCCTGTAGCTCTGAAACTCGTCTTGCAGAAGTTATTGCAAGGAGCAGAGCTGTTTTCCAAGATAAAAACTTTATATCAGCTGTAGCGGCTGGCTCAAAAGGAGGCAGGGTGAGTTTTTCCAAGACATAATTGAGGTCCCATGCAGGTATTGGTGATCTCCTTGGAGGCCTTAAATTGTTGGCCCTCTGAGGTACTGCCTTAATAAAGGATGAGAAAAGATTGGTGGCTCTGTATTGTAATGAGCCGAAATGGCAGAGGCATGAATTTTTATAGATGAAAAGGATAGGACTTTGTCCAGCATCTCAGTCAAGTATTGCAAAATCTGAGGAATATTTGGAACAGCTGTGTCAATTCCTTGTGCCTGGTTCCAAGCACAGAATCTCTTCCATTTTCCAGCATAGTATTTTCGCATACTAGGCCTCCTGGCCTCCAAAATGACATCCATCACCGCTTTAGTAAGGGTTGTGTTTTGTATGACTACATTATCCACCACGCTGTCAGATTTAAGGTCTTGAGTTGGCTGTGCAGGACCTGATTGTTCTGCTGGGACAGTACATGAGGCACTTGAGGTAAGGTCCAGGCTGGGCATTGAGACAAGTTCCTTAGGATTGGATACCTGGGGCAATCTGGGGCAATCAGTATCATTTTTGGCTTCTCCTGTCTGACCTTTAGGAGTACCTTGGGGAGGAGAGGCAGAGGAGGAAAGGCATATACTGTTAAGTTTTTCCAGCTGAAAGATAGGGCATCCACTTTTCCATGCTTGTCTGTGAGGAGCCCTTGTGCAGAATCTCTTTAGTTGGCAGTTATGAGGTGAGGCAAATAGATCTATGTCTGGGCATCCCCATTTCCTTGTTACCATGCTGAAGACTTGTGGATTCAATTTCCACAAGTGGGGATCCATGAGGTTTCTGCTTAGTTCGTCTGCCAGAGTATTTATCTTTCCTGGCAGGAATTGTGCCTGCAGATGTACTTGGCAAGTCAATGCTGTGTTCCACAAAGTCATGCCTCGTCTGCAAAGGGGGTAAGAATGAGTGCCCCCCTGCTTGTTTATATACCACATGACCGTGGTATTGTCTGTCTATCAGTAGCTGTCCCAGATGAAGTAGGTCCTTGAAGGTTGTCAGGGCATTTTGAACAGCCAGCATCTCTTTTTGACTGATATGTAGATGCATTTGGTTTGCAGACCATGTGTCCTGAATACATCTTCCTGCCATGTGGGCTCCCCAAGCATAATCTGATGCATCCGTTGTTAATGTCTGTGTGGCTGGGGATAGAGTGAATGACTGTCCCTTGTTCTGGTGACAGGCCTTCGCCCACCATCGAAACTCCTGTTGCAGGCAGGGTATGAGAGTAACTATCGTTTCCAGGCTGTGGCAATGTTGAGTCCAAACACTTTTCAGGTACCATTGAAGTTTCCTCATATGCAGTCTTGCATATTTAATTAGTAGAATGCATGATGCCATGAAGCCCAAAGCTTGCAGAAGTTTTCTTGCAGATAACTAGGCCTTTGTTGCCAAGAGTTTGAAGTAGGTAGTCAGTTGCCTTTGTTTGTCTGGCGTGAGATAAGCCATCTGGGCAGTTGTATTTAAGCTTGCACCCAGGAATATTATCTCTTGAGAGGGTACTAGTTTTGATTTTTGTTTGTTGACTGTGTACCCTAGGCATGGTAGTAATCTCTTTACAAACGCCAGATGCTGTAGTAAATGTCCTTGTTCTCTGCTTGAATGAGGCAGTCGTCCAAGTAAGGATATATTTGTATTCCTCTTTGTCTGCAGTATGCAATTACTGGTGCCAGGCACTTTGTGAAGACCCTGGGTGCAGTAGATAAGCCAAAGGGCAGTGCAGAGAATTGGTAGTGCATTGAGCCAGCTTTGAATCTGAGGTATCCTTCTGCATGTTTGTCTGATTGGGACATGCAGGTATGCCTCTTTTAAATCTAAAGTCACAAGCCAAGTCTTCTTGCACAACATGGGCAGAAGCTGCTGTAGCGTCAACATTTTGAATTTTGGAATATCCAGATATGTGTTTAGAATAGATAGGTCCAGTATTGGTCTCCAGGCCTTGTCTTTTCTGGGTACCAAGAACAGTCTTGAATAGAATCCTTGTCCCTGCTCTTGCTCTGGTACCTGTTGAATGGCCCTCATGTCCATGAGGGATGAAACTTGTTTTTGTGCCTCTGCCCACTGATGTTTTGGCAGGTCTGGCCAACCGTTTGCCCTTGGCAGGGTATGGAAGTGAAACTTGTGGCCTTGTGACACTACGTTTAAGACCCATTTGTCCTGGGTTATTATGTGCCAATTTTGAGAAAAAAGTGCTAGTTTTCCCCCTAAAGGTGCTGCCAGAAGATAAGTGCTTGGTGCAGGCAGGGGGAAGTCATTGTGACTGTTTCCTGTGTGGCTGTGATTGGTCTTCTCCAGTTTTGGAGGTAGAAGCACCCCATTGTTTAGACCTGTACAAATCTTGGGGCTGGGATCTGCCTCTAGGGCGTCTATCTGCCACTTTGTGGCCTGTCTGACACTGGAAAGGACCAATTCTTTGTAGGCCAGTGTCTGCTAAATCTTGGTGGTTGTACCTGTAAGAAATCCTTGACTGTTTGCATAGACTTAGCTTTGTCCTCCATTTATTTTCTTTAACACCTCTTCTGCTTTAACACCAAACAAAACATCAAGCTGTAATGGAGCATCTAATAATTTTGCTTTAACATGATCAGGTAGAATTTGTTCCTTTAACCAAGCATGCCTCCTAATGACAGAACCCGTAACTGCGGCCCTGCAGGAGGCCTCCAGAGAATCAAAACCACATTGCAAAGTATGCTTTCCAACTTGTTCAGCTGCATGCAATAAATCCTGCATTTCTTTGTTTTCTGCACATTCAGAATTTATCAATATTTTCTGTTTAAGCAGTGACATAATATATTGTTGATATTTGAGCACATGAAACTGACAATTTAAAGCCCTTATAGCCAAGGTAGCAGAAGTGTAAATCTTTTTTCCCCATCTGTCCAGTGCCCTAGAATCCCTGTCAGAGTGAGTAGGGTTTTTTTTGCAGTGGAAGCCTTGACCCCTTCGGGACCCTGAGAGATAGTTTCTGGGTCAGCAGCAGGGTTTTTGAATAGGAATTTATGAGAGTCAGGAACCCTGTAGTACCTGTCCGGCTTAACAGGAGCTGGAGGTAAGGAGTCAGGGGGTCAGACTGGACTCTGAAAATACATCTACAATGTCTAACACAGGTGGGATAGCTAGGGGCCTGTGTTGTGGTAGTAAAAGGAAGTCTCTGAGCCTTTTCTTAGATTCTGAATAATCTTGCCTCTCCTAGTGGAAATGCTCCCTCATGGTATGTAAAGTTTCCCCAAAAGAATAATCCTCAGGAGGAGAGGCTGAAGGGATAGATTCTTCAGCATCAGAATCCTCATTGGGAGGAAGAGAGTATTCCTGATCAGAAGAGGAATCAGATGAAATAGAAACCTGATCTGAAGATTCATATTTTGTCTCTTGCCTAGGCCTCTTATCAGGAGGGGGATGGGAACCCCTAATCAAAGTAATTAGGTCTTCGGCCATTTTGAGCATCTGTTTTTTTAGGCATGGAGGCCTGTCTATGAGGCTATTGTACTTGTTTCCTTGTCGTTAAAGGTGCTTTAGTCTTTGCCTTTGAAGATGAAGTTGTTTTAACATATAATTGAGTAGGTCTGAAAACACTGTCAGAAGCCGATGCCTGCTAAGCGGCTCCGGACCCATCTGAGGGAATAGTTTCCGAAGGTCCAATAACCTTGAGCTTCCAGCGGGCTGGTCGACTCCACGTGGGTGTCGGTAGCGGCCTGCAAGTCTAAAGTAGCGGTCGTCAGGGGCTGCGAAGGCGCCTCACTGAGAACTGGCGACTGGCTTAGAAGAAGCCTCGTCGTCTATTTTGGACCACGGATGCCTGTCCTTTTCTTTGCGTTTCTTGTGAATTCCGGTAGTCGGATGGTTATCCGATAACACTGTATAGTTAAATCTTCTGCCAAAATAGTGAAATGCAAAGTCGTACTGACGCTTAATAGTGCGTTGGTTAAATCTAGCACAAAACCGACAACTAGCAACATCGTGTTCAGGGCCTACTAGGCAAGGAATACAGTAAGAATTAAAGTCCTTATGAGGTATTTGCTTCCCACAAGAAATACAATTATTAACTTTTTCTGACATCGGTCTGGAGCAAGAAAAAAAGTTTCCCCAACGGGGTACTTAGCTTTTAGTGAAGACTTCGGATCTGAAATTCGAACACGAAAATCTCAGGAGTCGGCCAACCGGCACTTGCAAACTGCTTTTGCTTCGGGCACCGTGCGGCAAGAAAGACTGAGGAAAATGGCGTCGGCTGCATCTTTTATACCCCTGACGCACTGACATCAGGGAAGAGGCGACAGCAAATGACGCCGGACCTAGACTTTGGAATTCAGGCCGACTTAGGATAGCCTGCCAGCAGGATAACCCAATTGTAATGACTGCAACAGTGAAACATGAAGAACATCTCGGCAGGTGTGTCACGGAAAGAGCCCTGTGATTTCCTGTGCCACATCTTCCTGCTCCACTGATTTCTGGAGTAGAATCGTTGCGGAGTGGAGTGTCCGACACCAACGGCAGATAGGGTCCTGGCACCTTGCCAACGTATCTTTAGCTTTAGGGCCAAATAAAGAAGTGGCCTCGATGGGGGTATTCATAAAAGAAGCCTTAAAGGAGTCTGCAATGTCACAAAGGCACATCCAGGCATGTCGTCTAGTGACTACACCTGTGCCTGCTGCTCTAGCCACTCCTTCTGTTGCGTGTGAAATAAGACACATGGAAGAATTGGATATGGCTTTTGGGGTGGCCATCTGAGAAGCTACGTTGTCACGGACATCATCAGAAACAGCTCCTGTCAAGGTTTCAGAGAGCTGGTTGATGAGATCCCTCTGGAGACTCGTAAACTGTGCCAAATCGTTCAAAGACCTTACTGCAAAGGTCAATGAAGCAAACACATGCTTCCAGAGTCTATCGCCCGGGACTCCTTGTTGGGTGGCTGTACAGTTTGGCTCTCTTTTGCCAAGTCTTTTTTGGTTGCAGCTGCCAACCACCATGGCATCTACTGGAAGACCTCTTGACCAATGGGGATGCTCAGCTGGGAGAGATAATATCTTGCCAGGCCTCTGTGGTATAGCTTCCAGGGTGTCAGGAGCCTTCCATGCTCGTTGGACAAGCTCATGGGCCGGTGGAGTAACCCAGGCGGTAGGGGGCCGGGCACGAAAGGCCTGCAGGAATACGGATTCCTCTGAAGAAGGATTGGAAGACTTCCAGTCACTCTCTGTCTAAGGAACTTGAGGATGTCACCAAGGACACCTCATCAGAGGCTGACTGTGGGGGCCCTTCCCCGTCCATCAAAGTCCATACCTTCTGTCAAGGACTCCTCAGTGGAGTCCATGTGCTTCCTTCTGCATGAAGCCTTGTGAGGTACTTCCTCAGTGGGAGGTTCTGGGGAAGACTGCAAAGAAGGGGTCTCCTGAGGGGGGAGAAACCTGAGGCCCTTGTGCCTGGTGTCCAGCGGTTGTGGCTTGAGAGAGTTGCGGCACAGCGGGGGGAGAGGACTCTAACATGTGGGGTTTGCCAGCGGAGGCAAGCGCCCCCTCCATGGCCTGGAAGGCCAGCCTGGCCAAAGAGGGATGGAAGCTTGGAACAGAGCACGACAACCTCAGAACCGGTGTCACACCCCGCTCCGATGAGCCGACCCCCAGACCAGGAGTTTCAAGAGGACTATGAATCGTGAGAGAGGGGGGATTCCTGGAGGGTTCCATAGAAAAAATAGTCATGGAACCAAGAATGCCCTCCCCCACAGCACAGCCACTAGCCTGAGAAAGTACACTTGTGTACACTTACCATAAATGTAAATGTTCGAGTGTCTTCACTGTTGCAGTCATGACTGTAGGGTTCTCCCCTGCTGGCAGGCAGTCCTTGGTCGGCCAGAATCCCAAAGTCTGGGTCCGGCGTTGGCTGTTCAGCCATGCTCCCTGATGTCAGAGCGCCAGGAGTACAAAGCTGACAGCCGACGCCATGTTCTCCAGTTTTTCTTGCCCCAGATGTCAGGAGTTCCAAAACGAGTAAGGTCCCATACCCTTTGCAAATACACCTCAGAAGAAGGGTGAAAAAAGGAACCACACAAAAGAAAAAATAAGAGGGGACAGGAGGGAGGATAACCAGACTGCAACAGTGAAGACACTCTAACATCTACATTTATGGTAAGTGTACACAACTGTACTATGTTCGTGTTTCACTGTTGCAGTCATGACTGTAGGGTAGAATCCCAAAGCAGAATAAAAGGGAGGTGTTCATAAAGTAGAGGGGGCGGCTAAAAGGCCCTGCAAGACTGCAGAAGCAAAGCCTGCCCTAGACTTAGAGTAAAGAGGTAGATTATAGTGCTTAGAAAAAGTATGCACTGAACTCCAAGTTGCAGCTTCCAAAATGTCCTTGGTAGGAACTCCTCTGAGGAAGGCAGCTGAGGTGGCAGCAACTCTGGTAGAGTGACTCCTAATAGTCCCTGGTATTTGCTTTCCATGGTGTGAATAGCAAAATCTGATTCCATGCGCAATCCATTTGGAAATGGTCTGTTTAGAAATAGCTTTACCTTGGGAACTTGAAGCATAAGAAACAAACAATTGCTCTGATTTCCTGATGTCCTTGGTTCTGTCCAGGTAAAAACGTAGTTGTCTGTGTACATCCAAGGAATGCAAGATCCTTTCCCCCTTATTTTGAGGAGTGGGGGAAAAAAGTTGGCAAGTGAATAGTTTGATTTAAAGCCACTTTGGAAATCACCTTAGGCATGAAAGAAGGATTAGTCCTTAAAGACACCCTGTCTTGATGAAAAATAATATAAGGTTCCACAGCCATGAGAGCTTGCAACTCCGAAACTCTCCTGGCAGAGGTCAGAGCTAACAGGACAGCTGTCTTCCAAGATTGATGTCAGATGTGGCAGCCGGCTCAAAAGGAGGTAAGGTGAGTTTTTCCAAAACATAGTTGAGATCCCAAGCAGGAATGGGAGGAGATCTAGGGGGCCTTAAGTTCTTAGCTCCTCTGAGAAACTGTCTCATGAGCTGGTGGGAAAAGATTGGAGGGTCTGTATTATAATGAGCAGAAATAGCAGAGGCATGTATCTTTATGGAAGAGAAAGTGAGACCCTTATGTAAGAGGTCTGTCAGGTAAAGTAAAATCAGAGGAATGTTAGGAATAAGAGGATCAGAATCCTGAGCCTGCATCCAGGAACAAAATCTTTTCCATTTTCCTGCATAAGATTTTCTAGTGCTAGGACGTCTGGCTTCTAAAATGACATCCATAACCTGCTTGGGTAGGAGAGAATGAATCAAAGACCCTGGATTAACCAGGCCGCCAGGCTGAGAGTTTTGACATGGGAGTGCAGAACCTGACCCTGGTGTTGGAATAGAAGGTTCGGAGTCTGTGGTAAAACCCAGGGGGGCTCCAGCCAAAGGTTTTTCAGTGTTGGGTACCAAAACTGTCGAGGCCAATTTGGGGCCAGCAAGATTATCATCTTGGGCTTGTCCTGTTTGATCTTTAATAATACCCGTGGAAGAAGAGGAAGAGGCGGAAAGGCATATCCCGAGAGGTTTCTCCAACTGAATGATAGTGCATCCACTTTCCAAGCTAGTTCGTGGAATGTCCTGGTGCAAAAAATCTGTAGTTGATGATTGAGGTGGGATGCAAAGAGGTCTATGTGAGGACATCCCCAGACTGCTGTAATCATCTTGAATATTTTGGTGTCCAGCATCCATTCGTGTGGGTCCGATAGGTTTCTGCTCAGACTGTCTGCCAGGAAGTTTTGCTTCCCTGGTAGAAACTGAGCTTGAAGGTCCAGATTGCAAGCTAGAGCTGTGTTCCAAAGATCCATGGCTAGTCTGCAAAGGGGATAGGAATGAGATCCCCCTTGCTTGTTTATGTACCACATAACTGTGGTGTTGTCTGTCCGTATCAGTAGTTGTCCTGGTTGTAGAAGATTCCTGAAGGCCAATAGAGCTTTCTGAACGGCTAACATTTCCTTTAAATTGATATGCAGGTGCTTCTGATCCTTTGTCCAAAGGCTCTGCAGACAGTTGCCCTGAAAATGGGCTCCCCCATGCATAATCTGAGGCGTCCGTGGTTAGTATCAGAGTGGCAGGAGGCAAACAGAAGGGTTTTCCTTTGTTTAGAGTACATGCCTTGGACCACCAAAGGAATTCCTTTTGAAGACAAGGCAGGACAGAGATCTGTATGTCTAAACTGTGGCAATGCTGAGACCATACACTTTTTAGGTACCACTGTATTTTCCTCATATGTAGTCTTGCATATGGTACGAGAAGGATGCAGGAAGCCATGTAACCCAAAGCCTGCAGGAATCTCCTTGCAGAAAGCTGAGTTAATGATGCCAAGGTTTTGAAAGTTGAAGCCAGCTGTAATTGTTTTTCGTATGTCAGAAATGCCATCTGGGTTGTTGTGTTTAGAGAAGCACCTAGAAAAATTATCTGTTGTGAGGGTGTCAAATTTGACTTTTTTATCTTTACAGTGAATCCCAGGAACTTGAGAAGATTCTGAACAAACTCTAGATGCTGGAGTAAGACATCCTTGCTGTCTGCCTGAATAAGACAGTCGCCCAGATAAGGGTAAATTTGAATTCCCTTCAGTCTGCAATAAGCTACTACTGGAGCCACGCATTTCGTGAAGACCCTGGGCGCAGTAGACAATCCAAAGGGCAGCGCAGAAAATTGAAAGTGCCTCGATCCGGCCTTGAACCTGAGGTATTTTCTGCGTTCCTGCCTGATGGGAATGTGTAAATATGCCTCCTTTAAATCCAAAGTTACCATCCATGCATTTTTGGTCAGCATTGGAAGTAGCTGCTGTAGAGTAAGCATCTTGAATTTTGGTATCTCGAGAAAAGTGTTCAAGACTGACAGATCCAGAATGGGTCTCCATGAATTTTGCTTCCTGGGGACTAGAAAGAGCCTTGAGTAAAAACCTTGTCCCATCTCTGAAAGTGGAACTAGTTCTATGGCTTTCATAGCCAAGAGAGCTTCCACCTGGTTTAAGGCCTCTGACCATTGATGTTTTGGAAGATCTGGCCATCCGCTTGGCCTTGGTAGGGTATGAAAATGGAATTTGTAACCTCTTGAAACCACATCCAGAACCTACTTGTCTTGGGTTATATGAATCCAATTTAGGTGAAAAAGAGAAAGTTTTCCTCCGAGAGGGGCTTCCAGGCAAGAAGTTCCTGCAGCCCAACAGAGGGAGTCATTGAGTCTGTTTTCTATGAGCTTGCGACCTGTCCTCTCCTCCCCTAGGGGTGGAAGCAGTCCACTGTCTTAGTCTATAAGAGGCTTGCGTTTGAGGCCTTCCTTGGGAGCGTCTGTATCTATCCCTCTGAGGCCTGTCTGAATTGGGAAAGGACCAATTTTTTGTAGGCCAATTCCTACTAAATCTGGGTGGCTGTACTTGTAAGAAATCTTTAACTGTTTGCATGGATTTTGCCTTGTCCTCCATCTTCTTAATCACCTCTTCAGCTTTAGATCCAGACAAAACATTATGCTGAACAGGAGCATCCAATAATTTAGCTTTTACTTGATCTGGCAAATTTTGTTCCTTTAACCATGCATGCCTTCTAATTATTGTGTCAGAGTCAGCAGCCCTACAAGAAGCCTCCAAGGCATCAAATCCACAGTGTAAACCATGCTTCTCAACTTGTTCAGTGGCATGCATTAAGTCATGTAATTCCTTATCATCTGCACAGGCGGAAATGGAAGTTAGCTTTTGTTTTAAAACAGACAGGAGAAATTGCTGGTATTTCAGCATATGAAACTGACAGTTTAAAGCCCTAATAGATAAAGTAGCAGAAGTGTACACTTTTTTGCCCCATCTTTCTAAAGATCTGGAATCCTTCTCAGTGGAATGGGGTTTTAGCAGAAGCGGCCTTAACCTTAGGACCCTGAGAAATGGTTTCAGGGTCAGCAGTAGGATTCTTGTATAAAAACTGGTGGGAATCAGGAACCCTATAATATCTGTCTGGCTTAACAGGAGCTGGAGGAAAAGAGTCAGGAGTTAAGTTAGCCTCCGAAAAAGCATCATCCACAATATCCAAAATAGGAGGAATAGAGAGGGGTCTATGTTGGGGAAGAAGAAGAAAATCCCTTAGTCTTTTCTTAGATTCCGAGTACTCCTGACCTTCCCAGTGAAAATGTTCCCTCATTTCATGCAAAGTTTCCCCAAAAGAGAAATCCTCAAGGGGAGAAGCTAAAGAAATGGATTCCTCAGCATCAGAATCCTCATAAGGAGGGAAAGAATATTCCTGGTCAGAAGAAGAAACTGAAGAAAAGTACAGTTTTGTACCTACCATAAATGTAGATGTTCGAGTGCTAATACAGCTGCAGTCATAACAGATGGGTTTATCCTGCCGTCAGGGGGGTCCTTGGTCGGCCGAATTCCAAAGTCTAGGTCCGGAGTCGGTTGTCGTCGCTTCTTCCCTGACGTCAGTGTGGCAGGGGTATAAAAGAACCAGCAGACACCATCTTCTTCAGTTTTTCTTGCCCCATATGTCAGGTGCCCCCAGAAGGAAGGCAAAACATAAACTTATGTAATAATGCAATATAGAATAATCAAAAAAACAGTAGTTTGCAAGCAAATACACCATGAAAGAATACCCCAATCAGGTTGTACGAGAAGGTGTTTGTCATAAGGCCTGTCCTAAGAGGGGATGGAGGGAGGGAAACCTGGACTGCAGCTGTATTAGCACTCGAACATCTACATTTATGGTAGGTACAAAACTGTACTATGTTCATCGTGCATACAGCTGCAGTCATAACAGATGGGTAGAATCCCAAAGCTAAAAAGGGGTGGCAGGCACTAAGTGGAACTAGGAGGAGAAAGGATGCCCTGCAAGACTGCTGCGGCAAAGCCCACTCTACATTTAGAGTAAAGTGGAAGGTGATAGTGTTTGGAGAAAGTGTGCACAGAACTCCAAGTGGCTGCTTCCAAAATGTCCTTGGTAGGAACCCCCCTGAGGAAAGCTGCAGAGGTAGCTGTGGCCCTTGTGGAGTGGGATCTGATGCTTGAAGGCACAGTTTTTCCATGAAATGAGTAACAAAAGCGTATGCAGTGGGCTATCCATTTTGAGATTGTCTGTTTGGAGATTGCCTTTCCTTGAGCACCTGTAGCATAGGACACAAAGAGTTGCTCGGATTTTCTGAATGGCTTTGTCCTGTCCAAATAATAACGAAGTTGTCTGTGAATGTCCAAGGAATGTAGTAGTCTTTCCCCTTTGTTTTGTGGGTTAGGGTAAAAGGTAGATAAGTGGATAGTCTGATTCAAGGCTACACTGGATACTATCTTTGGCATAAAGGAAGGGTTGGTTCGTAAGGAAACTCTGTCCTGATGGAAAATGATGAATGGTTTCACAGCCATGAGGGCCTGTAGTTCCGAAACCCTGCGTGCTGAGGTGATAGCCAGAAGGAAGGCTGTTTTCCATGACAAATATTGTAGTTCTGTTGAAGCAGCTGGCTCAAATGGAGGAAGGGTCAGTTTTTCCAAAATGAAGTTGAGGTCCCAAGCAGGTACTGGTGGTTTCCTTGGGGGTTTTATATTCTTAGCCCCTCTGAGGAACTGTCTTAAGAGAGGATGAGAGAATAAAGGAGGATCTGTGTTGTATTGTGCAGAAATGGCTGAAGCATGGATCTTGATGGAGGAGAAGGAAAGTCCACTGTTTAACATCTCAGCTAGGTACTGTAATATTTGAGGTAAATTTATTACCCAAGGACTCTGGCCCTTTTTCTGATTCCAGGCACAAAACCGTTTCCATTTGGCGGAGTTGTCTTTTCTAGTAGAAGGTCTTCTGGCCTCCAAGATTACATCCTGCACCTCCTTGGAGAGGAGGGTCTGTTGGGAAATCAAGGGATTCTCCATGCGGCTCGATTGAAGGTTTTTAGCTGACTGTGAAGAGTTGTGAAGTTGTGCTGGGACAACAGAAGAGGCACTAGAGGCAGGATCCATGGTGGGGAATGCGTCAGGCTCTTCAGGAGTGGATACCAGTGTTGTCTTGGCCAGTCTGGAGCAATGAGAATCATGTTTGGCCTCTCTGCTCTGGCTTTTAATAGAACTTTGGGCAGCAGAGGGAGAGGTGGAAAGGCATAGACTGTCAATGTTGTCCAACTAAAAGAAAGTGCGTCCACTTTCCAGGCCTGTCGATGATAGGTCCTTGAGCAAAATTTTTTCAGTTGGTAATTTCTGTGGGTAGCAAAGAGATCTATGTCTGGCTGTCCCCATGCCGGAGTTATCTTTGCGAAAACTTGAGGATGCAACTTCATTCGTGTGGATCTGTCATATTTCTGCTTAGGCTGTCTGCCAGTGTGTTTTCCTTCCCTGGCAGGAATTGTGCTTGAAGTTGGATTTGCAATTCCAGAGCCGTGTTCCAAAGGGACATGGCTAGTCTGCACAGGGGGTATGAATGAGTTCCTCACTGTTTGTTTATGTACCACATCACTGTGGTGTTGTCTGTCCTTATCAATAGCTGGCCTGGATGCAGTAGGTCTTTGAAGGCCATAATAGCATTTTGCACTGCTAGCATTTCCTTTTGATTGATGTGTAGGTACTTCTCTTTTGGGACCATTTTCCCTGAATGCACTGATCTGTCATGCGCCCAGGCGTAGTCCAGGCGTCTGTTGTGATGATTTGATTTGCTTGAGGTATGCAGAAGGGAGACCTGTGTTTCTTTGGCATGCTTGAGCCCACCACAGAAATTCCTTTTGAAGACATGGAATGAGTGGTATAATTGTTTCCAAACTGTGGCTGTGTTGAGACCATAAGCTTTTTAGGTACCATTGAAGTTTCCTCATATGCAGCTTTGCACATGGGATCAGCAGGATGCAAGATGCCATGAATCCCAGAGCCTGCAGGACTTTCCTTGCAGTCAGCCTGGTGAAGGTTGCCATTTTGCTGAAGTATTGAGATAGTTGCCCTTGCTTCTCTGGCGTGAGGTAGGCCATCTGGGTGTTTGTATTCAAGCTGGCACCCAGGAAAATTATTGTTTGAGAGGGTATTAGTTTTGATTTCTTTTTGTTGACTGTGTATCCCAGAAAGTTCAACAGTTTTATTACAAACGTCAGGTGTTTCAGAAGTATGTGCTTGCTGTCCGCTTGGATCAGGCAGTCGCCCAGATATGGGTATATTTGTATTCCTTGAAGTCTGCAGAAGGCAATTACTGATGCCAGGCATTTCATAAACACTCTGGGCACAGTAGATAAGCCAAAGGGCAATGCAGAGAATTGATAATGGGTTGAACCTGCAAGAAATCTGAGGTATCTTCTGCAATCTTGTCTGACAGGGACATGCAGGTATGCCTCCTTGAGGTCCAATGTTACCAGCCAAGACTCCTTGCCCAGCATGGGAAGAAGCTGCTGTAATGTGAGCATCTTGAATTTTGGTACGTGTAAATATGTGTTTAGGATGGATAGATCTAAAATAGGTCTCCAAACTTTGTCCTTCCTTGGTACCAGGAATAGTCTGGAATAAAAACCTTGACCTTGTTCTTTTGCAGGTACCTCTTGAATAGCTTTCATGTCCATGAGAGCTGAAATTTGTTTTGTGCCTCTGCCCTTTGATTTTGTGGCAGGTTTGGCATGCCTCTCATTTTTGGAAGGGTATGTAAGTGGAATCTGTAGCCTCTGTCTATAATGTCCAGGATCCATTTGTCTTTTGTGACAATATGCCAATTTTTTGAAAATAATGCCAGTTTTCCGCCTAAAGGTGCTGCCATTAAAGCTTTGCTTGGCATGCAAAGGAGAAGTCATTGTGTCTGCTTTCTGAATGACTGTGATCTATCTTCTCCACCTCTTGGGGTTGGTGCTTGCCATTGTCTGGCTCTGAATGATCCTTGAGATTGCCCTCTACCCCGCGGGCACCTGTATCTGCCTCTTTGAGGTCTGTCCGTGGCTGGAAAGGACCAATTTTTTGAAGGCCAGTTTCTGCTGAAACGTGGAGGTTGTACCTGTAGGAAATCTTTCACTGTCTGCATTGATCTTGCCTTTTCCTCCATTTTCTTTAGTACCTCCTCAGCTTTAACACCAAACAATACATCTTTTTGAAGAGGTGCATCTAGTAATTTAGCTTTGGCATAATCTGGTAAGGTTTGCTCTTTGAGCCAAGCATGTCTACGTAAGACGGGCCCTGTAACAGCAGCTCTACATGAGGCCTCTAAAGCATCAAAACCACACTGCAAGGTATGTTTACCCACTTGCTCTGCACTATGCAACAAATCCTGCAACTCCTTTAAATCTGGTTGCTCTGGTTGTGTCATTTTGCTTTTCAACTGAGATAACAAAAACTGTTGATACTTTAACATATGGAACTGACAGTTTAATGCCCTCATGGTTAAAGTGGCAGAGGTGTACACCTTTTTCCCCCACCTTTCTAAAGCTCTGGAATCTCTCTCTGAAGGTAATGGGTTTTTAGCAGTAGAGGCCTTAATTCCCTTGGGACCCTGTGAAATAGTTTCTGGGTCAGCAGCATGGCTTTTGTATAGGAACTGGTGTGAATCAGGAACCCGGTAATACCTGTCAGGTTTAACAGGAGCTGGAGGTAAAGAATCTGGGTTGAGGCTGGCTTCTGTGTACACATCATCTAATATATCTAAGACAGGAGGGATAGCCAGAGGCCTGTGCTGAGGAAGCAAGAGAAAATCCCTGAGCCTTTTCTTGGACTCTGAGTAATCTTGGCCTTCCCAGTGAAAGTGTTCCCTCAAGGTATGTAGGGTTTCCCCAAAAGAATAGTCCTCAGGGGGGAGACTGAGGGAATGGGACTTCTCTGCATCAGAGTCTTCAAAAGGGGAATATGAATATTCCTGGTCCTCAGAATGTTCTGAGGTAATAGAGGCTTGATCTGAGGAAGGGTAGTCTTCCTCCAATCTGGGCCTTTTGTCCGAGGGGGGTTGAGAACCCCTGATAAGAGTAATCAAATCCTCAGCCATTTTGAGCATCTGTTTTTTTAGGCATGGGGCCTTGAGAGGGGGTCTGTGGTCCTTGTTTTTTAGTTTTCATGGCTACTTTAGATTTTGTGAAAGCCTTAATGGAAAAGGAGGAAGGCCTGAAGACACCTTGAGAGTGGCAGGCCTGTCTAAACTCTGAGTTTCCCCGCCAAGAGTGGCGTCGGTATCTGTAGTCGGAATGGCGGCTGAGGAGCCTGCGACCTCAGGCACAGAAGACACCGGTAATGAAGCGTCATTGGTACTCAGGGGCTGCGTAGGCGCCTCGCTGAGAACCGGAGCACCGGTAGTCGGCTTTAGCGTGGTGTCGGTAGAAGTCACGGACCTCGTATGTCGGTCCTTATCTTTGCGTCTTTTACTCAAAACTGGAGTCGGAGTATGACATAATGTAATTAAATTTTTTAACAAAATAGTGGTGGGCGAACTCCGCCCGACGCTTAATAGTCCGTTTGTTGAATCTAGCACAAAAACGGCAGGCCGAGACGTCGTGGTTTGGGCCTAAGCAAGGAATACAGAAAGAATGGAAATCCTTATGCGGTATTTGCTTCCCACATGAAATGCAATTATTAACTTTGTCTGACATCGGTCTGAGGCAAGAAAAGTTTCAACGGGTACTTAGCTTTCAAGAAGACTTTGGCTGAAATATTTTCGTAAATCTCAGGAGCTGGCCGACCGGCACTTGGCGAATGCTTCTGCCGGGCACCGCGCGGCAAGAAACACTGAAGAAGATGGTGTCGGCTGGTTCTTTTATACCCCTGCCGCACTGACGTCAGGGAAGAAGTGACGACAACCGACACCGGACCTAGACTTTGGAATTCGGCCGACCAAGGACCCACCTGACGGCAGGATAACCCATCTGTTATGACTGCAGCTGTATGCACGATGAACATCAGAAGCCTGATCAGAGGAGTCATAATAAACTTCCTGCCTTGGCCTTTTATCTGGAGGGGGATGTGAACCCCTAATCATAGTAAGTAAGCCCTCTGCCATCTTAAGTAACTGTTTCTGAGACTTGGGAGCTGGATCAGAAGAGGCCTGGGCTGCAGTCTTTGATTTGGTAGGAGTCTTTGCCTTTGTCTTTGGCTTTGCCTTTATTAGAAGCTGAGTAGGCCTGAAAACCCCTTCGGAAGCTGGTACCTGCACAGCGACTCCGGACCCATCTGAAGGAGCATTGTCCGAAGGTCCTGCAACAGAAATATTCAAAGGCCTAGTTGGTTCCTCGCGGGAGTCCGTTTCGGCTATCGGTTCCGAAATGGCCGACAGGGGCTGCAAAAGCGCCTCACTGACGACGGCCGAACCTGAAGCTGGCTCTGCTTGTACAACATCATCTGATTTGGACCTCGGAGGCCTGTCTTTATCCTTGCGTCGTTTGTGAACTCCAGTAGCCGGAACCGTATCTGACGACATTTTATAATTAAAACGCCTACCGAAGTAATGAAATGCAAAATTGTACCTTTGTTTAATCGTACGTTGATTGAATCTAGCACAAAACCGACAACTAGCTACGTTGTGGTCAGGGCCTAAGCAAGGAATAGAGTAAGAATGAAAATCCTTATGAGGTATTTGCTTCCCACATGAAATACAATTATTAACTTTTTCTGACATCGGACTGGAGCAAGAAAAAGTTTCAACGGGTACTTAGCTTTGAGTAGGAGAAGAAAGTCTTCGGACTGAAGTACGTTTATAAAAAATTGTCAGGAGTCAGCCGACCGGCACTTGCGAACTGCTATCACCGCACGGCAAGAAAGACTGGAGAAGATGGCGTCGGCGTCAGCTTTGTACTACTGGCACTCTAGGGAGCATGGCTGAACAGCTGACGCCGGACCCAGACTTTGGGATTCTGGCCGACCGAGGACTGCCTGCCGGCAGGGGAGAACCCTACAGTCATGACTGCAACAGTGAAACACGATGAACATCAGCCCAATGCCCAGTGCACTGAGGGCCACAAGGACGACTCCAACTCCAAAGTGAGATCCACTATTGGGGTCGGAGGGATGGAAGCTGCTAATGGAAGAAAGGGCTTCGATACTTGGGTGGAAGTCGAAGGAGGAGTGTACGTTGGGAGACTGATGAGAAATATGTTCACCTGAAGGAGGGAACTTAGGTTTAGACAGTTGAGAGAGACCCCTGGCCACAAGCAACTGGTCAACAAGCCGCAACACATTTTGTTCAGGGAGGCTCCTGGTCGACCTCATAGAGAAACCTGAAGGCGATTCTGGCCTTTCTAGAAAAAGCTAAATTGGTTACTAACGAACGGATCCAAGGAAGGAGAGTACTTGGGTCCTTGCTAATTTGAGTGGTGCAGAGCCCGGAACTGAGGATGTCTGCACCGAGGAAAATGGTGTTGAGGTAATCTGTGCCGATGAGCCATAGAAGTCCAAGGTGTCTGCACTGTAAATGCAAGTGTCTGCACCGATGGGTATGGTGCAGTCGAGGAAGGTGTCTGCACTGGTAACAATGATGGTGCCGAAAAGAACTGCACCGAAGAGCATGTTGGTGCCAAAAGTGTCTGCACCGTGGAGGACAGTATTGTCAGACTCAGGGATGAAGGGGATTGTACCAACGATGCTGAAGGAGACTGTACCTGCAGGGACGGTGCCGGTAAGTGCTGTGACATAACTGTCGGAGCCATAAGTGTCTGCACCGGGAACTCCGGTGACGGTGTCAATAAGGAGGACATGGCTGGAGCAAGAATCAACTGGGGCGGGGCAGTGCCATGCCTGGAGCTGAGAGGGTCACAGGTGTCAGCGCCGGAGTAGTAATTTTCACTTTCTTGTGAGTCGACTTCCTGCGATCTCCAGAGGAAGATGAAGTGAGCGACCTTGATGAGGAAGACTGCGACTGCCTCTTACGGGGTGTAGCAGGAGGGGTGAGCCCTCCGACCCGGAGATAGCCTCACAGAAAGGAGATTTGAGACCACCTTTCAGGATTAACTTGTTGTTTTCTCTTATTAATAGTCCTGGTTGAAAGATTTCTACAAATCCCACACGGGGGATCCACAGTAAGGTGGGAGACATTCAAACAATAGACACACAAGTCATGGCCATCGGAAAGTGGTAACTTATGGCCGCTATACTTACACTGTTTAAAATCAACACTACTTTTCTTGTCTGACATAATGATGTGGAGAAGAACGACAGCACAAGAATAAGAAAGGCTACCCAGAAGGGTAAGATGAGAGAGAGAAGGAAGGATTACCAATGATGGTAATGAAGAATTACCTCAAAAGTAAGAAAAGGGTAATAAAGGGAAATAGACTAAAGGGAGAGAGTCTTAAAGATACGATAGGGTTGGAGAATAATAGAAGTAACAGACTGAAAAACTTTTAAAGTAGAGACAATATATAAACTTTCAAAAATTATTCACTTAGCTGAGAGAGACTGGCTTGACATGGCTGTACAGCAACGCGGCAAACGAGATCTGAGGTAACAGGGAGCAGAGCAGTCTGGGTAGGACCTTGGCTTGAGAGTTTTTGGCTGACGCGAGCTTGATATAAGGCCGGCTCAGTTCAGAGAATGGAACCGATAACCCATCAGTAAAGAATGAACGAAGATTAACAACATCAGATGGGTAGTTTCAATAGATTTCTAAAAGGGACATGGAAAAAATGAAAGCAAATTTCTCAGTAGTAAAGGCAAAGGTGCACAACACAGAGAGCTTATAAAGACACAATGATGCTTGTCTAATCCACAATTTAGATTCTGTCTTCTATAGGAACAAAAAAGTTTGCTCTAACCTTATACCGTTTTAGTGCTTCCATTATTCCTGAATTACAGAATAATGTACCTTCCTGATGGGATGGTGTTGGTTTGCAGCTAAAAAGCTGTTTGAACTTGTAATAAACTAACCTAAAATTATCTGTCCAAAGACCTCCAGGATGCTAGTGCAACTAACATCAACAATTCTTCTATGTTACTATGACCATACTATAAATAATAATTTGTGGTATCACGGTCTGTACCTGTAAAACAAGGTGGATAATCCTACAGTTTCACATATCATGAGATTTACATACAGCCCTGCAAAATTAGCACAAGTTGCACATACCCTCAAAGCTTGGAAATAATGAGAAAAAAACATTAGCCAATAAGCCATCGACATATCTTCAAACCCTTACCTGGTGGTAGTACATATGGGTATCCCATGGGCTGAGGAGCACCATAGTAGCCATTCATATCAGGGGTGGGATATGGGTATGGTCCATTGGCAGGTTGTGGTATGTAAGCAGCTGGTGGAGGTACTGGAGCTGGTGCTGGCATATAACCTTGAGCAGCGGGCTGTGCAGGAGGTCTGGCGGCTTGAACAAAGAGGAAAGAACAATGTTGAAGTCAAATCTGATGGTCATCGGTTCAACACAATTGACTGCTTCCTTCTTCTAAATAAATGATTTGCTTAACACATCTGGAAAGTTTTTTTATTTACTTCAAGAACATATAAATATTTACCACCCTTCCTTGAAGCAGACAGTGTGCATGTTACCTCTGCTGCAGCAAACCATCATCATCTAAGACTGTAAAAACATTCTTGACTGTATGGTACAGTTGTAATTTGCACTTGCCCATTACAGTAGATGTTCGAATTCCTCACTGCTGCAGTATCCTCTAGACTATATGGGTTGTATCTTGCCCAAAATACAACAAGCATAGCTCTCAACCTCTTAGAGCAAGAAATATGGACAAAGCCATATATAAAGGTGGAACAAAGGCCCAAAAACAGGGACAATTTTTAAATACTGCTCTTACAAACTTAGAAAGTTGATAAAATAACAGGTTTTGTATTAGTGTGAATTTTCTGAAGGGTATGAAGTTTGAAACTCAAATGTCTGTCACTTTCTAACTTCAATCTTTAATGATTTGTCACAAATTTGCCAGAAAAACACAACTTTATGTAAAACGGACCAAAAGTATGAGGAAAAAATCTGGACATTCTGCGAAAATATGAAAGCCAGCTTCTAAAGCACCAACTCCCTCCCACATTAACACCTTGACTGCTGATTAGAGGTAAAATCAGCAGTCAAGAGTGGAAAATCTTCACAACTTTCTTGCCTTAAAGTTGAGAAAAGTACAGTTGTGTACACTTACCATAAATGTAGATGTTCAAGTGCATTCACTGTTGCAGTCATTACATTTGGGTAATCTGCTGGCAGGTTGCCCTCAGTCTGCCTGAATAACAAAGTCTTGGGTCCTGCGTCAGTTGCTGTCTCCTCTTCCATGACTCCATGACGTCAGGTCATCAGGGGTATAAAACATGCAGCCGACGCCATTTTATTCAGTTTTTCTTGCCCCAGATGTCAGGTGCCCCCCAAATAGGGATCAAATATATATATATAAATAAACAGTAAATATTTATATGCATTTTTAGAAACAAACTTTACCTTCAACTAAAAGCAAATACACCACAAAGGCTTTTGAGTATAGTGAAGGAAAGAAAAGGTATACAATGGGGGATGGCGGGTGGGTAACTCGGACTGCAACAGTGAATACACTCGAAGATCTACATTTATGGTAAGTGTACACAACTGTACTATGTTCTTTGTCTTTCACTGTTTCAGTCATTACATTTGGGTAGAATCCCAAAACTATGGATGGAAGGATGGAACTAAACAGCATTAGGAGCAGCTATAAGGCCCTGCAGGACTGCAGTGGCAAAGCCTGCCCTGGATTTTGAGAAGAGAGGTAAATGATAATGCTTTGTAAAGGTATGAACAGAGCTCCAAGTAGCAGCTTCTATAATATCTTTGGTTGGGACCCCTCTGAGAAAAGCTGCTGAAGTAGAGGCAGCCCTGGTGGAATGTGATCTGATCCCCTTGGGCACAGGTTTACCATGGTGCACATAGCAGAAACTAATGCAGTGGCTTGTCCATTTAGAAATAGTCTGCTTTGATATAGCCTTCCCCTCTGATCCTGCAGCAAATGCTACCAGTAGTTGCTCAGACTTTCGTAGAGATTTGGTCCTGTTTAAGTAGAATTAGTTGTCTGTGTACATCCAATGAATGCAGAATCTGCTCCCCCTTGTTCTGCGGATTTGGGTAAAATGTTGGCAGGTGAATGGTCTGGTTAAGAGCCACACTGGATACCACCCTTCGGCATAAATGAAGGATTGGTCCTGAGGGACACCCTGTCCGGGTAAAATGTAATGAAAGGCTCCACTGCCATGAGGGCCTGTAGTTCAGAAACCCTTCTCGCTGAAGTGATTTGCCAAAAGAAAAGCTGTTTTCCAAGATATAAATTTTATATCCGCAGTAGCTGCTGGTTCAAAAGGAGACAGGGTGAGTTTTTCCAGTGCAAAATTGAGGTCCCCATGCAGGAATTGGTGCTCTTCTGGGAGGCCTTAAATGTTTGGCCCCTCTAAGATACTGTTTAAGCAGTGGATGAGAAAAGTGGGGAGACTCTGTGTTGTAATGAGCCGAGATGGCAGAGGCATGGATTTTTATTGAAGAAAAAGATAGGCCCTTGTCAAGCATCTCAGTTAAATATTGTAAAATCTGAGGAATATTGGGCTTTGCTGCGTCTATTCCTTGTGCTTGGTTCCAAGCACAAAATCTCTTCCATTTATCAGCATAAGATTTTCTAGTACTAGGCCTTCTGGCTTCCAAAATAACATCCATCACAGATTTACTGAGAGGTGTGGTTTGAATAATTAGTTGATTAGCCATGCTGCAAGATTCAGAGTTTGGAGCTGAGTGTGCAGAATTTGATAGTTCTGCTGAGACAGCAGATGAGGTATTTGAGGCAAGTACCATGGAGGAAGATGTGACATGTTCCTTAGAAGTGGGTACCAGTGCTGGCGACGCCAGTCCGGAGCAATTAGGATCATTTTTGTTTTTTCCTGTCTGACATTTAGTAAGACCTTGGAGAGAAGAGGCAGAGGGGGAAAGGCAGAGACTGATAGGTTTTTCCAGCTGAAGGATAGAACATCTACTTTCCATGCTTTTTTGTGATGAGCTCTTGTGCAGAATTTGTCCAATTGATAATTTTGGGGAGAAGCGAACAGATCTATGTCTGGCCCCCCCCCCATTTCTGTGTTAAGATGCTGAAGATTTGTGGATCCAGTTTCCATTCATGCGGGTCCATAAGATTTCTGCTTAGGTCGTCTGCCAGAGTATTTTGCTTCCCTGGCAGGAATTGAGCTTGGAGATGTATTTGGTAAGTCAAGGCTGTGTTCCGCAAGGCCATGGCTAGTCTGCAAAGGGGGGTAGGAATGTGTACCCCCCCCTGCTTATGTACCACATAACTGTGGTGTTGTCCATCTTTATCAGTAGTTGTCCTGGATGAAGCAAGTCCTTGAAGGCTGTCAGAGCATTCTGAACAGCTAGCATTTCTTTCTGGTTGATATGCAGATGCATTTGGTTTGGGCTCCATTTGCCCTGAAAGCATCTCCCTGCCAGGTGGGCCTCCCAAGCATAGTCTGATGCGCCTGTTTTTAGGGTTTGGGTGGCAGGGGGTAGAGTGCAGTGCATGACAGTACCTTGTTTTGGTGACATGTCTCTGCCCACCAAAGAAACTCCTGTTGTAGGCAGGGAATGAGAGGAATCATTGTTTCCAGGCTGTGACAATGTTGACTCCATAAACTTTTTAGGTATCATTGAAGTTTCCTCATATGCAGTCTCGCATATGGAATTAGTAGAATGCAGGATGCCATGAACCCCAAAGCCTGCAGAATTTGTTTTGCAGATAACCGAGTTCTTGTTGCCATTTGTTTGAAGTATGTTGTCAGTTGCCTTTGTTTGTCTGGTGTGAGGTAAGCCATCTGGGCAGTTACATTCAAGCTTGCACCCAGGAATGTAATTATTTGAGAGGTTACCAGTTGTTATTTCTTTTCATTTATGGTGTACCCTAGGCATGCCAGAAGCCTTTTTACAAATGCCAGATGTTGTGTCCTTGTCCTCTGCTTGAATGAGACAGTCGTCCAGATAAGGATAAATTTGAATGCTTCTTTGTCTGCAGAATGCAATTACTGGTGCCAGGCACTTTGTAAAGACCCTGGGGGCAGTAGATAAGCCAAAGGGCAGTGCAGAGAATTAGTAATGCAAAAAACCTGCTTTGAAGCGGAGGTATCTTCTGCATGATTCTCTTATTGGGATATGCAGGTATGCCTCTTTTTTTAAGTCTAGAGTTACTAACCAAGCATTCTTTCCTAGCATAGGCAGTAGCTGTTGTAAAGTCAGCATTTTGAATTTCGGAATGTCCAGGAACGTGTTCAGAATCGATAAGTCTAGTATTGGGTGCCATGAATTGTCTTTTCTGGGTACCAGAAAAGTCTTGAATAAAAACCTTGTCCTTTTTCCTTTTCTGGTACCGGTTGGATAGCCCCCATATCCATGAGGGACATGACTTGTTTCTCGGCCTTTGCCCACTGATTTTGTGGCAGATCCAGCCATCTGTTTGGAATTGGCAAAGTATGGAAATTAAATCTGTAGCCCTGGGATACTATATTTAATGCCCACTTGTCCTGGGTAATTAACTGCCAATTTTGAGCATGAAGTGCTAGTTTTCCCCCCAAGGGGGCTGCCAAAAGATAAGTGCTTGGTGATGGTAGAGGGAAGTCATTGAGACTGCTTACTGTAGGGTTGTGCTTGGTTTCCTCCAGATTTGGAGGTGGAGGCACCCCATTACTTTGACCTGTAAGAACCCTGTGATTGATATCTGGAGCCTTTTGAGCACCTGGATTTGCCCTGACTGTCTCTGTTGGACACAGGAAAGGACCACTTTTTAGTAGGCCAGTGTCTACTGAACCTGGGTGTCTGCACTTGCAAGAAATCTTTTACAGTTTGCATAGATTTAGCTTTGTCTTCCATTTTCTTTAAAACATCTTCTGCCTTATTACTAAACAGAGAATCATGCTGCAAAGGGGCATCCAACAATTTGGCTTTAACATGATCAGGCAGATTTTGCTCCTTGAGCCAGGCATGCCTTCTTAATCACAGATACAGTAACGGCGGCCCTACAAGAGGCCACCAAGGAATCAAAACCACATTGCAAAGTATGCTTTCCAACCTGTTCTGCTGAATGCAATAAATCCTGTAACTCTATTTTCCACACAATCAGAAATCAACATAATTTTCTGTTTCAGCAAGCCCATGACATGCTGTTGATATTTAAGCATATGAAACTGGCAGTTTAAAGCCCTGATTGCCAAGGTTATAAACCTTCTTATGCCATCTATCCAGCGCCCTGGAATCTCTATCAGAAGGGGTAGGATTTTTGGCTGTAGAAGCCTTTACACCCTTGGGACCCTGAGAGATAGTCTCAGGATCATCAGCAGCAGGATTTTTGAAAAGACTGGCTTAGGAGAAGCTTCGTCGTCGGTTTTGGACCCCGACAGTCTGTCTCTCTCTTTTTCTTTGCATTTTTTGTGAACTCCGGAAGTCGGATTGCTAACAGACGACATTTCAGGACAGTTCAATCTTGAACCAAAATATTTAGAAGCAAAGATATACCGAAGCTTAATAGTTTTGTTGTTGTTTGTCTTTTCGGCTTTTCTCGGTTAGGGGGTCGCCACAGTGGAACGCCAATCCACTAATGACTGGCAATCGATTTTTATGGTGCCAAGTTGCCTGCCCAATGTCCAACCTTCAGCGAAGGCATGCCCATTCACTCATGTCTTTCGAAGGCCACTTGACCGGGGAGGACATGCAGACTCCACACAGAAGGCACTCCAGCCGCTTAATAGTGCGTTGGTTAAATTTAGCACAAAACCGAGAGCAAGGCACATTGTGATCAGGGCCTAGGCAAGGAATACAGTACAAATGAAAATCCGTAGGAGGTATTTGCTTCCCACAAGTAATGCAATTATTAACTTTTACTGACATTGGTAAGGAGCAACGGGGTACTTAGCTTTAGCTTGAAGACTTCGGTTCTGAAACTCGAATGCGAAAAGTTCAGGAGTCGGCCGACCGGCACTTGCAAACTGCTTCTGCTTCAGGCACCTCGCGGCAAGAAAGATGGAATAAAATGGCATCGGCTGCATGTTTTATACCCCTGACGACCTGACGTTATGGAAGAGGAGACCGCAACTGACGCAGGACCCAAGACTTTTGTTATTCAGGCCGACTGAGAGCAACCTGCCAACAGATTACCCAAATGTAATGACTGCAACAGTGAAACACGAAGAACATCAGCATAGTCATCATGAACTAAACAGTGAAGAAATAACCCTAAACACCACAAGGAGGATGGAGGGTAGGTGCGGTTACTGGAGCAGTGAGGTACTTGAACATCTAAAGTCATGTACAACTTGCACAACTGCGCTATTTTCACTATTCTCACTGCTGCAGTAGCTTTTAAGTTATAAGAGTTGACTACCAAAGCCTATTCAACCTGAAAGGAGGAAGGATATGGCCCAAGAGCCAATAGCATAACGGTTCTAGCAAAGCCAGTCAAAAGAATCCAGTGTGTGTGTGTGTGTGTGTGTGTGTGTGTGTGTGTGTGCGTGTGCGCGTGTATTTACACACACATACATACACACACAAAAACATTATATGTATACATAGAGAGACAGAGATAATTATTTACACACAGACAAATGAAACATATGTACTTGCCATGATGTTTGATTTGTGTTGTCTTCTTCCATCCTGCTCAATAGATGGGTTATCAGATCAAATCAGACCAGACCTCAGCAGGTTTTTTCAAGCTCTTGGATCCAGGCCCTGTCTCCTTCCCTACCCACAGTCCTCTTCTGCCCTATAATACCCTCAGATTGAGTGTGTCCATCTATACATAGTACTTTATCTTAGAAAGACCACAAAATATGGAACAACATAAGACAGAAAGATGGGGAATCAGCTGTATGCTGAATTAAACACAAGGTCAGGTGCATTCAATCAGATGAGAGCCACTATTTCACAATTCAGGTAAGGGGGGAGGGGTTGAGCCAGACGGAAGAGGACAACACAGAACTATCATTATGGTAAGTACATAACTTTTGTATCCAATGTTGTCGTTTCAGTCAGACTCAATGGATGGGACAGATTCCCCATCTACTAATAACCCCAGGTGGTTATAGCTGCTAGGTGAATCTTAACTGTTGAGAAACTACCTCTTACCTATAACAATCCACCAAAAAGTCCAAAATGTATGGCAAAGGTGCTGAAAAACAGTCTAAAACTTTGAAGGATGCCCAGACAGAAAAACCTCTTCCATTTGCTTTTAAACTAAGCTTTCCTCTTATTTGGTTTCTGTGATGAAAATAAAATGTAGACAACTTAAGTGGAAAACCTGGCATTCCTGGCCATCACTACAATTGAAGGAAAAGTGGTTAATTTCAGGGCTTTCAAGTCACATTGAGGCTTTCTGGACGGATAAGACAAAGGGTCTGGAAGGGGATCTAGCACCCAGTGAGGGTGTTTCAGATAGGCCAGCAGAAGGGGAATCAGGCCTGCAGAGGCAATGAGGAGGCAATGTGAATTACTGTCGCCTTCCACCTTAAGGCGTTCTGTAGAAATCTAGACGAAGGGGTAGAAATGCATACAGCGGACCATCTGTGGACAAGAGCATCCACCAGTACCTGTTCCTTTGGGCAGATCAGGGCAAAGTAGCTGCTGCACTTAGTGTTCAGGTGAGAGGTGAAAAGAACGCAGGATAGCCAGCCCCGGTGACTGAAGATCATAACTGCCACTGACTGTTTGACAGACCACTAATGAGACAGAAGGATTGACCTAATCAGTTTGTCTGACAAGACAATGGAACTCCCTGGGATGTGCAATGCTACTAGAAAGCAGTGAGAAGACATTAACCACTACCATACCTTCATGGCTTCCCAATGGGTTCTCCCTTACTTGCCAATATACCAGACTACTGCCATGTTGTCCATCCGGATGGATATCACATCCTTGAGGAGGAGTCCTGGAATGCCTACAATGCTAGGAAGACTACCTTCATCTCCAAGATACCGATACCTGGCCTCTGTCATCACCCATGTGCCTTAAAACATCTTCCCTTTTTAATGCCCCACCCCCACCATTCCAGAAATGAGGCATTCATAATTACAGTGGCTGCTGGTGGAAAAAGTTTAGGGCCAACCCGATCATACTATCAAAGAGGTCAACCATCAAACAATGCAACTCTTGCATATCCATGCAAGATGTATGGGGAAATTGAAGAAGGTGATTCATCATCGATCACTGGACAGAGTTCACTGCAGGACTCTCATGTAAAATCTTGTCTGAGACACCAATGTGACTGAAGCAGCCATTGAGACCATAAGATGGAGGATTAACCTTGCTGAAAGGTTTGAAGAAGATAGAACCTTGGAAGCTTAGTGACAGGAACAAAGAAAGTACAGTTGTGTACATTTACTGTAAATGTAGAGATTCAAGTGTATTTACTGTTGCAGTCCTGACTTGTGGGATTTCCTGCTGTGAAAGCCCTTGGCTGGCCCGACTACCAGAGGAAAAAATCTCCCTCCTCCAACAGCTGACAGATGCCCTGACTGACAAGTATATAGGGACAGCCACAGTCATGATATCAGTTTTTTCTTGCCCCCCCCAAAGATAGGAGCCCCTCCCCAAGATGGGTCAAAGTAAAGTAAAGGACCTACGACAGAGAACCTAAGCAAGGGAAGAGGCAAATAAGGAGGGGAGTCCCTTTTCTTCAGAAGAAGTTAGTACCAGACTACTCTGTAGACTAAGGGGAGGAGGAGGGTAAGAAGACTGCGACAGTGAATACACTTGAATATCTTCATTTATGGTAAGTGTGCACAACTGTACTATTATCTTCATGTTTCACTGTTGCAGTCCTGACTTGTAGTATGATTCCCAAAGCTGAAATGGAGGGTGGAAGATAGATTAGGGAGAGGACACGATGCCCTAAAGAATGTCAGTGGTGAATCCTGTTGTAGACCTGGAAAAGGGTGCTAAGTGGTAGTGTTTGATTAAAGTATGCACAGATGACCAGGTAACAGCTTCCAAAATGTCCTTGGTAGGGACTTTGTTTAGAAAGGAAATAGAGGTAGCAGTAGCCCTAGTAGATTAAGTCCTGACAGCCTTAGGTGGCTTCTTACCATGATGGCTGTAACAAAATTAAATACAGCGAGATTCATTTGGAGATAGTCTGTTTGGAAACTGGTTTTCCTCCAGAACTGGTAGCAAAGTCCACAAAGAGTTGGTCTGATTTTCTCAAGGTTTTAGTTTCATCAAGACAGTAATGGAGATGTCTATGAACATCCAAGGAAAGAAGGATTTTTTCTCCCTGGGTTTGAGGATTGGGAAAGAAGGCAGGCAGGTGTATGGCTTGATTCAAGGGTGTGTCTATCACCACCTTGGGTATAAAGGAAGGGTTAGTCCAGAGGGAGGCTCTGTCTAGATGGAAGATGAGTAAGGGCTTCACCACGAGTGCCTGCAGCTCAGAAACTCTTCTAGCAGAAGTGATAGCCAGCAAAACAGCAGTCTTCCAAGTTAGAGACTAAGTTAGCAGAAGCCTTTGGTTAGAAAGGAGGCAGAGTTCGTTTTTCCAGAACAAAAGTTAGATCCCATGGAGGGGTAGGTTGTATCTGGGAGGCCTGGTGTGAATCACTACCCTAAGAAAGTGTCTGAAAAGGAGGTAAGAAAAGACAGGCGGAAGACGCTGGGACCAAAGAGATTCAAAATACTACTGCATCTTTCTCATGTAGATTCCTTCTAGGGGTAACATGAGAATTAAAGATGCCATAAGACCCAAACTCCTGAGGTATTCCCTTGCAGTGACCGACATCTGAGTGACATCTGAGTGGAAAACTTTAGAAACAGATCAAAATAAAGATCTATTTTTTTCCTGTTGAAGAAACACTCTGAACTGAGGTGTCTAGCTGACATCCCAAAAACAAACTTCTGTGTGAGGGAGTCAAGAAAGACTTTTGAATGTTCTCTTGGAATCCCAGCTCATGTAAAAGACAGATTCCTGACACGTTGAAAAAAATAAGACTAAAGACAAGCAAGTCTTCTAAATATGAAAAAAAAGTAGAAGTGGATACCCTGTAGACCGCAATGAGCTAGAACTGGAGCTAGACACTTTGTGAACAACCATGGAGCAGTGAATAGTCCAAAGGGTAAGGCAAAGAAATGATAATGCTATCCAGACGCACAACAACTTAAGAAACTTCTGCAGTCTGGATGAATAGGGGTGTGATAACCATCTTCCAAACCTAGTGTTTCCAGGAATCTTTAAAGAGGGAATTTAGGCGCTATCACAACAGGTTCAGGAAAGAAAGATCCACAATTGGTCTCCAAGAATTTTTTTTCTTTGGTACTAGGAACATCCCTGAATACAAACCCTTCCCCACCTTGGAATGAGGAACTGGTTCTATCACCACTTACGACAGCATGTGATGAAGAGTTTGAACTGGAGGTGGATCAAGAGAGTCTGATCTGGATGATGAGGAGTGACCACTTGAAAAGAAGGAATTTCCTCCCACTGTCATCTGTAACCCTGGTGAATGACTTTCAGAACCCATTTGTCTGAAATAATCTGTTGCCCAACAGAAAAATGAAAATTCAGATTTTCTGGTAGAAAAAAGGGGCCAGGTTGGAAGGGAACCACAAGGTCTCTCTAGTTATTCTGACTTGTTGGACTGTCCCCATTTTGGGAGTTTCAAGACTTCTCCTTTGACATTCTAAGAGTATGCAAGGTTTCACCAAAAGAGAAATCCTCTGGAGGGGAAGCAGAATGGAATTGAGTCCTCTGCATCAGAATCCTCATAGACAGATAAGGGTGAATCCTGGTCATCAGAAGAAACAGAAATTTCAGAATCCTGATCAGAAGAATCATAGCCAAATTCAGTCCTAGGTCTCTTGGGGGGGGGGGGGTTGACTTCCCCTGATTAAAGTAATAAGGTCCTTCAGCCATTCTTATTTGTTTTTTAGGCATAGAGGCCTGACCATGCGGTCTGGGCATCAGTTTTCTAGGCATGGATCGAGTTTTAGGTCTTGAAGAAGAAGATGGCATCAGTTTAATATGCAAGTCAATAAGCCTGAATATACCCTCAGAAGCCGGTGCCTGCACAGCGGCTCCGGACCCATCCAAGGTAGACACATCCACAGGTTCCACAGTTGAAGCATCTCACGGCATACCGGACTCTGAATGGGTCTCAGTAGAGGCCTGCAAATCAGAAGTAGCAGGTATCAGTGGCTGCGAAAACACCTTACTGAGTACCGGCGAACTGGCAACTAGCTTAGGAGAAGCATTGTCGGCAGCTTTGGACCTAGGCAGCCTGTCTCTGTCTTTATCTTTCATTTTTTCAGAATGTCGGTAGTCGGGTGACTTACCGAAGCCGTATCTGGATAATTGAACAGAGTACCGAAATATTTAGAAGCGTAAATATACAGACGACGAATATTTTGTTATTTAAATAAGGCACAAAACCAACAGCGAGGTATGTCGGGGTCATGGCCTAGGCAAGGAATACAGTACAAATGAAAATCTTTGAGGTATTTGCTTTCCACAAGAAATACAATTATTGACTTTTACTGACATCGGTTAAGAGCAAGAAAAAGTTTCCCCAACGGGGTTACTTAGCTTTAGTTGAAGACTTCAGTTCTGAAACTCGAAAACTCCAGGAGTCTGCCGACCGGCACTTGCAAACTGCTTCTGCTTTGGGCACCGCATGGCAAGAAAGACTGTTAAAATGGCATCTGATGCATGCTTTATACCCCTGACAACCTGACGTCATGGAAGATGAGACAGCAACCGACGCAGGACCCAAGACTTTTTTAATCAGGCCGACTGAGGGCTACTGCAAGCAGATAACCCAAATGTGATGACTGCAACAGTGAGACATGAAGAACATCAGCCCTTTCCATAATCTCAAAGGCTGACAGACTCAGAGAGGTGTTGACCAGTCCTACTGGGGCCCCCAGCAAACGTAGGTCTTGAGTGCTCTCGGATCCATGCCTCAAGAATGGAATTAGACCCAAACTATCCAAGGGGCAGGGATGGATCTGACAACATCGAAGTCGATCCTGGCCCCATGTACCAGAGTCTGACACTTTGCTGCCAGGACTCTTTCCAATCCCAGGGTTTTGGAGTGGAACTAGTCAAGGATATAGTTAGCGAAGAACACATCATCTTCGGATCAGATGCAACACCTCTTGGGGATTTCAGATCCTGGGACTCTGAAACAACTGGATTGATTGGAGAAGGAAGAAAAATAGTTTTGGATGTCACAGGAAGACTCATGGATCCGATAGGGGGTGGACCTGGTAAGAACCCCATCTTTATCTGAGCACAGAAATTTTTGCATCATCCTATCCACATCCGCTTCCGATAAGCTTCTGGAGGACCTGGAGGAGGTAGTGGATGGTGATCTAGAATGTTTCTTAGGTGTCTGAAGTAATAGAGAATGCAGAGTAGGTGATATGGGTTTGACTTCTGCGAAAAGTACCGGGGGACTTGGGTGGGAGCATCTTCTATGCTCCAAAGGAGCAGATTTGCTAGTTTTGGAGGGGGTTTGACCACCAGAAGCTGATGTAGAAGTGAGTTGTTTTGCAAATCGGCCACAGCTCTTGGATTGAAGATGGAACATAGTACATGCAGTGTCCAAATGACAGACTCCAAGACAATATATGAACTTTTTGTGGGCATCTGAACTGCAGATTATATGTCCACAAGAAGTGCATTTCTTAAATCCTGTCAGTTTAACTGGCATTGTGGGTAACCAATCAAGGGTAACAAAAATAAGTAAAAACTTTTTTTTTTTTTTAAAGACAGAAAAAGGAGGAAAGGGAGAAAAAAAGGATTAATTACCAGTGACGGTAATTTAAAGATTTACATTATATGATAAAAAGGATAAGCAGAAATACCAGCAATGGTAATAAAGATTTACTATCAAGAATATTAAGAAGAATACAAAAAGTCCTAATGTCCTGCCAGAAAAAGTACAGTTTTGTACCTACCATAAATGTAGATGTTAGAGTGCTAATACAGCTGCAGTAATCACAGATGGGTTCTCTGCAGTCAGGCGGGTCCTCGGTCGGCCGAATTCCAAAGTCTAGGTCCGGCGTCGGTTGGTGTCGCTTTCTCTCCTGACGTCAGTGAGGCCAGAGTATATAAGACACAGCCGACGCCATGTTCTTCAGTCTTTCTTGCCCCAGATGTCAGGTGCCCCCAGAAGGAAGGCAATACATATATACACATGCAATGCAATATAATCCAAAATCAGTAGTTGCAAGCAAATAAACCATAGAAGGATAACCCAGTCAGGTTGTATGAAGAGGGGGTTAGGCCCCATGCCTTTACCAAGTGGGGAAGGCGGGAGGGTAACCTGTACTGCAGCTGTATTAGCACTCGAACATCTACATTTATGGTAGGTACAAAACTGTACTATGTTCATCGTGCATACAGCTGCAGTAATCACAGATGGGTAGAGTCCCAAAGCTACACACAGGGTGGTAGGTACTAGGTGGAACTGGGATGAGCCAGAATGCCCTGCAACACAGCAGTGGCAAAGCCTGCTCTAGTTTTGGAATATAAAGGCAGGTGGTAGTGTTTTGTGAAGGTATGTACAGAACTCCAAGTGGCTGCCTCCAAAATGTCTTTGGTAGGAACTCCTCTGAGGAAGGCTGTAGAGGTAGCTGTGGCCCTGGTGGAGTGGGATCTGATGCCTGTGGGAACAGATTTCCCATGATATGAACAACAAAACCGTATGCAGTGGCCTATCCACTTTGAAATTGTCTGCTTGGTCACTGGCTTCCCTTGAGCCCCTACAGCATAGGACACAAAAAGTTGTTCTGATTTCCTGAAGGACTTTGTTCTGTCCAAATAATAACGTAGCTGCCTATGGATGTCTAAAGAGTGTAGCAGCCTTTCCCCTTTGTTTTGAGGATTGGGGTAAAAGGTAGGTAAGTGTATGGCTTGGTTTAAAGCTATCCTGGATACCACTTTAGGCATAAACGACGGGTTGGTACGAAGGGAAACCCTGTCCTGATGGAAGATGAGGAAGGGCTGCACCGCCATGAGGGCCTGTAGTTCCGAAACCCTACGAGCTGAAGTGATGGCCAGAAGGAAGGCTGTTTTCCAGGACAAATATTGCAAATCTGTTGAGGCAGCTGGTTCAAAAGGAGGCAATGTTAATTTTTCTAGAATGTAATTAAGATCCCAGGCTGGTATTGGTTGTTTCCTTGGTGGTCTTATATTCTTAGCCCCTCTGAGGAACTGTCGTAAGAGTGGGTGAGAAAATAAAGGTGGATCCGTGTTGAATTCTGCAGAAATGGCTGAGGCATGGATTTTTATGGAAGAAAATGAAAGTCCACTGTTCAGCAGCTCAGCTAGATACTGTAATACCTGAGGCAAATTCAGTTTTCTAGGGTCCTGGCCTTTTTTCTCATTCCAAGAGCAAAACCGTTTCCATTTTGCGGTGTAAGCCTTTCTAGTAGATGGCCTTCTGGCCTCCAAAATGACATCCTGCACCTCCTTGGAGAGTAGGGTCTGTTGTGGTGTTAAGGAATTTTCCATGCAGCGAGATTGAGTGTTTTCAGCTGACTGTGAAGAGTTTTGTAGCTGGGCTGAGTCAGCAGAAGAGGCATTAGAGGTAGGGACCAGGGAGGAGTATGTGTTAGACTCCTCAGGAGCGGATACCAGTGTTGCCTTGGCCAATCTGGAGCAATCAGTATCATCTTCGGTCTGTCCGCTCTTGCTTTCAAGAGCACCTTGGGCAGAAGAGGCAGAGGTGGGAAAGCGTAAACTGTCCATGCTGTCCAACTGAATGAAAGGGCGTCCACTCTCCAGGTCTTTGAATGAAAGGTCCTCAAACAAAACTTTTCCAATTGAGGATTCCTGTGGGAGGCAAAAAGATCTATGTCTGGCCTCCCCCACGCTTGTATTATCTCTGTAAACACTTGAGGATGCAACTTCCATTCATGTGGATCTGTCATATTTCTGCTTAGATTGTCTGCCAGCGTGTTTTCCAATCCTGGCAAGTACTGTGCTTGAAGTTCAATTTGCCATTCCAGAGCCAAGTTCCAAAGAGTCATGGCTAGTCTGCACAAGTGGTATGAATGTGTTCCTCCTTGTTTGTTTATGTACCACATTACTGTGGTGTTGTCTGTTCTTATCAGTAATTGTCCTGGATGCAGGAGGTCCTTGAAAGCTGTAATTGCATTTATTACTGCTAGCATTTCTTTTTGATTGATGTGAAGGTGCTTTTCCTTTTGGGTCCATTTTCCCTGAATGCACCTGTCTGTCATGTGTGCCCCCCAGGCGTAATCTGTGGCGTCTGTTGTGATGACTTGATTTGCTTGAGGCTTGCAGAATGGGAGACCTGTGTTTGCTTGGCATGCTTGGGCCCACCATAGAAATTCCTTTTGCAAACATGGAATTATTGGTATTATTGTTTCCAAACTGTGACTGTGTTGAGACCATAGGTTTTTTAGGTACCATTGAAGTTTCCTCATATGCAACTTTGCACATGGGATTAAAAGAATGCAAGATGCCATGAAGCCCAGAGCCTGCAGGATTTTCCTTGCAGTAAGCCTGGTACATTTTGCTAGTATTTTGAAGTACTGAGTTAGTTGCCCCTGTTTTTCTGGCGTAAGATAGGCCATCTGGGTGTTTGTGTCCAAGTTGGCACCCAAGAAAGTTATTTTCTGAGATGGTGTTAGCCTGGATTTCTCTTTGTTGATTGTGTATCCCAGAGAATGCAGTAACCGTGTTACATAGGCCAGATGTTCCAGAAGTATGTGCTTGCTGTCCGCTTGGATCAGGCAGTCGTCCAAATAAGGGTACATTTGTATCCCTTGAAGTCTGCAGTAGGCAATCACTGATGCCAGGCATTTTGTGAATACTCTGGGCGCAGTAGATAAGCCAAAGGGCAATGCAGAGAATTGATAGTGGATTGAACCTGCAAGAAATCTGAGGTATCTTCTGCAGCTTTGTCTGATTGGGACATGCAGGTATGCCTCCTTGAGGTCCAATGTTACCAGCCAAAACTCCTTGCCCAGCATGGGAAGAAGCTGCTGTAATGTGAGCATCTTGAATTTTGGTGCAGTAAAAATGTGTTTAGGATGGATAAGTCCAAAATGGGTCTCCAGTCGGTTCCTTTCCTTGGTACCAGAAAAAGTCTGGAATAAAAACCTTGACCTTGTTCGTGAGTAGGTACCTCTTGAATAGCTCTCATGCCTATGAGTTTTGAAATTTGTAGTTGTGCCTCTGCCCTTTGATTGTGTGGCAGGTTTGGCATGTCTCTCATTTTTGGAAGAGTGTGGAATTGAAATTTGTAGCCTCTGTTTATAACATCCAGGATTCATTTGTCTGTTGTGGCAATATGCCAATTTCTTGCAAATAATGCCAGCTTTCCTCCCAAAGGTGCTGCCAGATGAGACTTGCTTGGCATGGAAATGAGGGAGTCATTGGGTTTGTTTCCTGTATTGTTGTGCACTGTCTTCGCCACCTCTTGGTGCTGGAGTTTGCCATTGTCGGCATCTATATGATCCTTGTGATTGCCCTCTGCCCCTTGTGCGTCTGTATCTACCTCTTTGGGGCTTGTCAGTGGCTGGAAAGGACCAGTTTTTTGAAGGCCAATTTATGCTAAAAGCGTGGTGGTTGGACCTGTAAAAAGCTTTGACAGTTTGCATAGATTTGGCTTTTCTTCCATTTTCCGTAATATCTCCTCAGCATTAGTACCAAACAGCACATCCTTTTGTAAAGGAGCATCTAGAAGTTTAGCTTTCACATGATCAGGCAAGCTTTGTTCCCTAAGCCAGGCATGTCTACGAATGACTGATCCTGTAGCAGCAGCTCTACTTGAGGCCTCTAGGGCATCATAGCCACATTGTAAGGTGTGTTTACCCACTTGCTCTGCACTATGCATCATATCCTGCAACTCCTTCAAATCTGGTTGTTCAGGTTGAGACATTTTATTCCTTAATTGTGATAACAGGAACTGTTGATATTTAAGCATATGAAACTGACAATTTAAGACCCTCATGGCTAGGGTGGCCGAGGTATATACCTTTTTTCCCCACCTTTCTAAGGATCTTGACTCTCTTTCGGCAGGAACTGGATTCTTGGCAGTAGAGGCCTTCAATCCCTTGGGGCCTTGAGAAATGGTTTCAGGGTCACCATTATGGCTTTTGTAGAGAAATTGGTGAGAGTTAGGAACTCTGTAGTACCTATCAGGTTTGACTGGTGCAGGAGGCAGGGAATCCGGGTTAAGGCAAGCCTCCGAATAAACATCATCAAGTATGTCCAAAACAGGAGGTATCGCCAGAGGTCTGTGTTGAGGTAACAAAAGAAATTCCCTAAGTCTTTTCTTGGAATCGGAAAAGTCTTGGCCTTCCCAATGGAAGTGTTCCCTCAAAGTGTGCAAGGTTTCCCCAAAGGAAAAATCCTCAGGAGGAGATACAGAAGGAATGGACTGCTCTGCATCCAAATCTTCAAAAGGGGAGTAAGAGTGTTCCTCTACATCAGAATGTTCTGATAAAATGGAGCCCTGATCAGAAGAGGGAGAATCTTCCTCCATTCTGGGTCTCTTGTCTGGAGGGGGCTGAGAACCCCTGATAAGAGTAATTAAATCCTCAGCATCTGTTTTTTAGGCATGGGGCCTGGAGAAGGGCCCTGTGCAACAGGCCTCTTGGGATGCCTGGCTGCTTTGGATTTAGTAAAGGCCTTAATAGAAAAGGAAGATGAGGGTCTAAAGACACCATGGGTGGAAATGGACCTGCCCACATTAGGAGGCTCAACATTAGCAATGGCTTCGGTGGTTGTAGTCTGACACCGCCAAAGGAGTGTCGTCGGTAGTCAGGGACTGCAAAGGCGTCTCGCTGAGAACCGGACCACGTGTAACCGGTTGTGGTGTCGGTGGGGACCGCAGACCTCGCATGTCGGTCCTTGTCCTTGCGTTTTTTGGACAAAACGGTAGTCGGAGTCTCCGACGACATTTTATAATCAAAGACTTTACCAAAAAAGTGTTGGGCGAACTCCGCCCGACGTTTAATAGTGCGTTTATTGAAAGTAGCGCAAAAGCGACAGCCCGAGACGTCGTGGTCTGGGCCTAAACAAGGTATGCAGAGGGAATGGAAATCCTTATGCGGTATTTGCTTCCCACAAGAAATACAATTATTAACTTTTTCTGACATCGGTCTGAGGCAAGAAAAGTTTCCCCAACGGGGTACTTAGCTTTAATGAAGACTTCGGTTTCCAATTTTACGTAATTCAGGAGCTGGCCGACCGGCACTTGCGAACTGCTTCTGCTTCGGGCACCGCGCGGCAAAAAAGACTGAAGAACATGGCGTCGGCTGTGTCTTATATACTCTGGCCTCACTGACGTCAGGAGAGAAAGCGACACCAACCGACGCCGGACCTAGACTTTGGAATTCGGCCGACCGAGGACTCGCCTGATGGCAGAGAACCCATCTGTGATTACTGCAGCTGTATGCACGATGAACATCTAAGAGGCAGGAAAGGTAAATTAATCTAAGATAAAGTTTTAAGTTTCAGTAACAGAAAAAAAGGTTGCTGTAACTCACAAAATTATCCCTAATAATGAGAGAGAGGAGCCTGCATCTGTTTGTGATGGTGGCAAACGAGATCTGGAGTAATGAGGATTGACTAAGGTATTATGGCTAGAGGGAGGAGCTTGAGAGTTGGATTTGAAGTCCGGAGTATGCTGCCGAGTTGGATCTAAACCCATGGGTTGAGGAAGAATGAAAAGGACATCATCAGATCATTCCTTATACTTTCACAATTTGTCACAGCAAACCTAAACATATCAGCCTGACAATTCAAAATTCTGAAAATCAAAGTTGCAGAAGTATACACTCCCCCCATATTTATCAATAATTTTCCACTCTTGTCAGAAAAAGTTGGAATGGAATTAACTAAGTGCTTAGCATCAGTGTGATCAAGTAAAGCTATAGCTGCTGGGTCAGGTTTGGGAATAATGTATGCAAATTTAAAAGACTGAAAAACTTTTTATCTGCCTTTTAAAGGGTAGCTGACTATCAGTAAAAATCTGCAAGCAGTAACCCATACATCCTCCCAAGCAGAGTGTAGGTTCTGGAAAAATCCTTCTTTAACTCATAGCATTTCCTAAGGGACTGAGAAATCTCAGTGTTCTCCCACAGAGAACACTGGACCATTCTAGCAACAGTCTCACAGGGAAAGAAACCCCTACAGGAGAATAAGAAACTGAGCTCTCCTCTTTCTGAGATCAAAAATCTGAGGGGAATATCCCTGTATCCAGCCTTGCATCTTCATGTTCAGATTCAGAATCTTGAATATATTCAGAAACTACTTTACAAGAAGGATCAACAACCTGAATTAAACCCTGTGCAAGACCCAGTAAACTACTCCTATCCAAAGAAATTTGTGGAGTATTTATTTATTTGCATTTGTTCTTCAGGAAAGTCCGACAGGGCATGTAGCCCCTTGTTCTGTGGAAGCCCAGGGAGAAAAGATCCAAAAAAATACAGAGAGTAAGTTATACAAAAAGCTTCAAAGTAAACATGGTATATAGTGTGCAATGTAAATATACACGATGTGAAGGAGGACACAATGTGCAAGAAATACTGTACAAATTAAGGACAGAAAAAATGGAGGACAATTATACACTTGACAGGAACATACTTGACAAATCTGTATGGGTTAACATAATTGAGTTTAAAACACAGATATTTAATATCCAGCATATTTTGCTATCTTTTGCTATGTAGTAATACAAACAGTATTTAATCAGACTAGAGTAGAGGAGAGTAGTAGAGGAAATAGTAGGGAGAGCACTGAAACTCCTTGGCCAAGTTGAAGGAAGGAAGGATGAAAAACTGAGAAAAACAATGGAACCGCGTAACTCTCATATAACACTTCATATGGACTTCTGAAGCAGATGGTCCAAAACTAACTTTCTATCAAAAGAATTCAAAAACTTCTGGAAGGTTTTGCAAACACAAACAAGCAACCCTCCACAAAACAGTTTCAGTGGCAAGAGCCCTGAATGTGATATAGCAAAATCATAAGCATGCTTCAGAGTGGACAGCCATTTAAAATAAGAGTACAACCAATTTCACAAAGAAGATTACTTCTCAGAAGAGGAAACAAATGCTAAAAATTTTCTTTGTGTTTTCACAAGAGGATAGGCAAAATATCTACACGAGCTTGACAGCTGAAAACACTAAGTGTTGTATAAGAATACAACCCTCCCTCCCCCAAAAATAACAGAAGCCTTCCCATCATATACAAAAGAGAGAAAACATCAACCAAATGTTTAGCAGCTGGGTTCGGGAAAGGAACTATTGTCAGTAATCTGGGAAAAGTATATAAAAACAAATAAAATAAAAGACAGAGGAACTTTATACAGTCTATCTGCTTTTGAGGGTTCAGTAGACTATGTCACACAAAACACAGAGTGTGACAAAAACATTCTCCAGAGCAGGAAGAACAGGAGAAGGTTTCAGAAATTCCAGTTATAACAAAACATAATACTTCTGAGTAACATCACTGCTTTCCTACTGAAACATGCGTTTCATACTGGAAATAAAGGGAAAGAGTATTCTTCAAAAAACTGGCCAAAGCCACACTTCCCTCAGAATCTGAGTCAGAAGTCAGTGGAGGTGCAACAAAATCTGTCCCCCACAATCACTTAAGAGGTCCAGTTTCTGGAAATGCTTCAGAAAATGAAGCATCCTTTTTTCTTTTACCAGAAATAGCCACATGGGAAGTGTCAAAAGCCTGCATTAAACCTTGAACTTGGCATAATAAATTACTTCTTTCCTGTGTAATTGAGACAGGAGAAAAAAAGAAGTTATGTACTCACCATAACGTTCCGAGTTGTTGTTCTTCATTTGTCTTCAACCTGCGGGTACTCGATCTGGCAAGGATATGACTAGGCTGCCTTTCCAGCATCTGACCCAAGCTCCTCCCCATACCCATAATGCCCCTATCTCCCTCCTCCTCCATATCGAGTTTGCTGCCTACCACAGCATCCCAATAAGATCCAAAAAACTTATCACATGTCAAGGATCTCCCTACGCAAGCACAGGAGAACAAAGGCGTACCCATATGGTGACCATTCATTCCTCTTCTGGCCAGACCACCACACAGCCTACACAAGGCAGGGGGAAGGAGGGAAGAATGTTTGAAGACAAATGAAGAGCAACAATAAGATGGAATGTTGTGGTGAGTTCATAACTTCTTTACCTGAAACTGTTGTCTTCATTAGCTCTTCAACCTGTGGGACAGAGTCACCAGCTACTAATCATCAGGATGGCCCTCATGGAAGGATATTCCGGAGCACGGCAGAGCCAAAGGATGTCCTGTTCCTGAATAGAATATTCAATTTGTAATGCGAGATGAAAGTATGTGAAGAAGCCCAAGTAGTCACAGAACAAGTGTCATCCAGAGAAACTCTAGACCAGAAGGCAGCTGAAGTAGCCATAGATCTAGTGGAATGCACCTTAATATGACTTGGCGGGGTTACACATCTAGCCAAATATGCCAGTGAAATGCACTGGGAAATCAAACGGGAATGATGACCTTCGACACTGGTTTCCCGAAATAAAAAGTTGGTCAGACTTGCAAAAGATTTAGTCCTATGCACGTAAAAAAGTAACTGTGTACATCCAACAAGTGGAGTTTGTACTCTCCCTTATTTAAACTGGAAGATTAATCACTTGACTAATACTGGCATCCGAAGCTACTTTAGATAGAAAGGATGAATTAGTACGCAAGATCAACCTATCTTTATGAAATGCCAAATAGAGGGGCTTGACCAACAATGCCTGAAGCTCCAAAACCCTTTTGGTAATGTAATAGCAACCAAGAAAGCAGTTTTCCAGGACAGAAATTAAGTTCACTGAGGCTGCCAGGGAGGCATTGGGTCCTTAACTGGTGGCCTAAGTAAAAAGGTGCCTTTCAAAAAGGCTTTGCAAAGCTTAGAAGAAGCTAGAGAAAGTACAGTTTTGTACCTACCATAAATGTAGATGTTTGAGTGCTAATACAGCTGCAGTCATAACAGATGGGTTCTCCTGCCATCAGGCGGGTCCTCAGTCGGCCGAAATCCAAAGTCTAGGTCCGGCGTCGGTTGTCGTCGCTTCTTCCCTGACATCAGTGCGACAGGGGTATAAAGGAACCAGCCAACGCCATTTTCCTTCAGTTTTTCTTGCCCCAGATGTCAGGTGCCCCCAGAAGGAAGGCAATACATAAATTTGTGTAATAATGCAGTGCAATATAATCAAAATACAGTAGTTGCAAGCAAATACATCATAAATGAATACCCCAATCAGGTTGTATGAGGATGTGCTAGCCTATAGGCCTGTCCCAAGAGGGGAAGGAGGGAGGGAAACCTGGACTGCAGCTGTATTAGCACTCCAACATCTACATTTATGGTAGGTACAAAACTGTACTATGTTCATCGTGCATACAGCTGCAGTCATAACAGATGGGTAGAATCCCAAAGCTAAGAAAAGGGTGGTAGGCACTAGGTGGAACTAGGAGGAGCCAAAATGCCCTGCAAGACTGCAGTGGCAAAGCCTGCTCTAGATTTGGAGTATAATGGTAGGTTTTAGTGCTTGGAGAAGGTATGCACAGAACTCCAAGTGGCTGCTTCCAAAATATTCTTGGTAGGAACTCCTCTGAGGAAGGCTGCAGAGGTGGCTATGGCCCTGGTGGAATGAGTTCTAATGCCTGTAGGTACAGTTTTGCCATGAAAGGAATAGCAAAAGCGTATGCAGTGGGCTTATCCATTTTGAGATGGTCTGTTTGGAAATTGGCTTTCCTTGAGCTCCTACCGCATAGGCCATAAAGAGCTGTTCTGATTTTCTGAAAGGCTTTGTTCTGTCCAAATAATAACGCAGTTGTCTGTGGATGTCCAAGGAATGTAGTAATCTCTCCCCTTTGTTTTGAGGATTAGTATAAAAAGTAGGTAAATGTATGGCCTGATTTAACGCTACCCTGGATACCACCTTTAGGCATAAAGGACGGGTTGGTTCGTAAGGAAACTCTGTCCTGATGGAAGATAAAAGGCTGGACAGCCATGAGAGCCTGTAGTTCTGAAACTCTACGGGCTGAGGTGATAGCCAGAAGGAAAGCTGTTTTCCAGGACAAATATTGCAAATCTGATGAGGCAGCTGGCTCAAAAGGAGGCAAGGTCAGTTTTTCCAGAATGAAATTAAGATACCAAGCAGGTATTGGTTGTTTCCTTGGAGGTCTTAAATTCTTAGCCCCTCTGAGGAACTGTCTTAAGAGTGGGTGAGAGAATAAAGGTGGATCAGTGTTGTATTCTGCAGAAATGGCTGAGGCATGGATTTTGATGGAGGAGAAAGAAAGTCCACTGCTTAGCAGTTCAGCCAAGTATTGTAGTATTTGAGGTAAATTCAGTTTTCCAGGGTCCTGGCCCTTTTTCTCATTTCAGACACAAAAACGTTTCCATTTTGCGGAGTAAGCTTTTCTAGTTGATGGCCTTCTGGCCTCCAAAATGACATCCTGCACCTCCTTGGAGAGTAGGGCCTGCTGTGATGCTAAGGAATCTTCCATGCGGCTAGATTGAGTGTTTTTAGCTGACTGTGAAGAGTTTTGAAGCTGTGCTGAGTCAGAAGAAGAGGCATTAGAGGCAGGGTCCATGGTGGGGAATGCGCCAGGCTCCTCAGGAGTGGGTACCAGTGTTGCCTTGGCCAGTCCGGAGCAATGAGGATCATCTTTGGTCTGTCTGCTCTGGTCTTCAATAGAACTTTGGGCAGCAGAGGAAGAGGTGGGAAGGCATAAACTGTCATTGATGTCCAACTGAAAGAGAGAGCGTCCACTCTCCAGGCCTTTGGATGGCAGATCCTTGAGCAGAATTTTGTCAATTGATGATTTTTGTGGGAGGCAAAGAGATCTATGTCTGGCCTTCCCCATTCTTGGATTATTTCTGCAAAAACTTTTGGATGCAACTTCCATTCGTGTGGATCTGTCATATTCCTGCTTAGGTTGTCTGCCAGCGTGTTTTCCTTGCCTGGCAAGTACTGTGCTTGTAGTTCCATTTGTAAGTCCATGGCCATGTTCCAAAGTGACATGGCCAGTCTGCATAGGGGGTAAGAATGTGTTCCTCCCTGCTTGTTTATGTACCACATAACTGTGGTGTTGTCCATTCTTATCAATAGTTGACCTGGTTGTAGAAGGTCCTTGAAAGCTATAATAGCATTTATTACTGCTAGCATTTCTTTTTGATTTATGTGAAGGTGCTTTTCTTTTTGGGACCACTTGCCCTGAATGCACCGATCTGTCATGTGCGCCCCCCAGGCGTAGTCCGAGGCGTCTGTTGTGATGACTTGATTTGCTTGAGGCTTGCTGAATGGAAGACCTGTGTTTGTTTGACATGCTTGAGCACACCACAGAAATTCCTTTTGCAGACATGGAATTAGTGGTATTACTGTTTCCAAACTGTGGCTGTGTTGACACCATATGTTTTTCAGGTACCATTGTAGTTTACTCATATGCAGCTTTGCACATGGGATTAGTAAGATGCAAGATGCCATGAATCCCAGAGCCTGCAGGATTTTCCTTGCAGTCAGCCTGGTTCAATTTGCTAGTGTTCTGAAGTATTGAATTAGTTGCCGCTGCTTCGCTGGCGTGAGGTAGGCCATCTGGGTGTTTGTGTCCAAATTGGCACCCAGGAAAATTATCTTCCGAGAGGGTATTAGCCTTGATTTCTTTTTGTTGACTGTGTATCCCAGAGAATTCAATAACATTATTACATAAGCCAGATGTTTCAGAAGAATGTGCTTGCTGTCCGCTTGGATCAGGCAGTCGTCCAAATAGGGATATATTTGTATCCCTTGAAGTCTGCAGTAGGCAATTACTGATGCCAGGCATTTCGTGAATACTCTGGGCGGAGTAGATAAGCCAAAGGGCAATGCAGAGAATTGATAATGGGTTGAACCTGCAAGAAATCTGAGGTACCTTCTGCAATTATGTCTGATTGGGACATGCAGGTATGCCTCCTTGAGGTCCAATGTCACCAGCCAAGACTCCTTGCCCAGCATGGGAAGAAGTTGCTGTAGAGTGAGCATCTTGAATTTTGGTACGAGTAGAAATGTGTTTAGGATGGATAGATCCAAAATAGGTCTCCAATCTTTTCCCTTCCTTGGCACCAGAAATAGCCTGGAATAAAAACCTTGACCTTGTTCGTGCGTAGGTACCTCTTGAATAGCTTTCATGTTTATGAGATCTGTAATTTGCCTTTATGCCTCTGCCCTTTGATTGTGTGGCAGGTTTGGCATGCCTCTCATTTTTGGAAGGGTGTGAAAATGGAATTTGTAGCCTCTGTTTATAATGTCCAGGATCCATTTGTCCTTTGTGACAATATGCCAATTTTTTGAAAATAATGCCAGATTTCCTCCCTAAGGGGGCTGCCATTTGCGACCTGGTTGGCATGCAAAGGGGAAAGTCATTGGGTTTGCTTTCTGAAAGATTGCGAGTTGTCTTCACCGCCTCTTTGTGTAGGAGCTTGCCACTGTCTGCCTCTATACGATCCTTGGGATTATCCTCTGCCCCTCGGGCACCTGTATCTGCCTCTTTGGGGTCTGTCTGTGGCAGGAAAGGACCAGTTTTTGGAAGGCCAATTTCTACTAAAACGTGGGGGTTGAACCTGTAGAAATTCTTTCACAGTTTGCATTGAGTTAGCATTTTCCTCCATTTTCCTTAATACCTCCTCAGCATTAGCACCAAATAGTACATCCTTTTGAAGAGGGGCGTCTAGTAATTTAGCTTTGACATGATCAGGCCAGACTTGTTCCTTGAGCCAGGCATGCCTACGTATGACTGATCCTGTAACAGCAGCTCTACATGAGGCCTCTAGAGCATCAAAACCACATTGTAAGGTATGCTTACCCACTTGTTCTGCACTATGCATCAAATCCTGCAACTCCTTCAAGTCTGGTTGTTCAGGTTGTGACATTTTACTTTTCAATTGTGATAACAAAAACTGTTGGTATTTTAGCATATGAAACTGACAGTTTAAGGCCCTCATGGATAAGGTAGCCGAGGTATATACCTTTTTTCCCCACCTTTCTAAGGATCTGGAATCTCTCGGAAGGCAATGGATTTTTAGCAATGGAGGCCTTAACTCCCTTGGGGCCCTGTGAGATGGTTTCTGGGTCAGCAGCATGGCTTTTGTATAGAAATTGGTGTGAGTCAGGGACCCTGTAGTACCTGTCAGGCTTAACTGGAGCTGGAGGTAGAGAGTCCGGGTTAAGGCAGGCCTCCGAGTAAACATCATCTAGGATGTCCAAGACAGGAGGTATAACCAGAGGCCTGTGCTGAGGAAGCAAGAGAAATTCCCTGAGCCTTTTCTTGGAATCTGAATAATCCTGGCCTTCCCAGTGGAAGTGTTCCCTTAAGGTATGCAAAGTTTCCCCAAATGAGTAATCCTCAGGGGGGGATACAGAAGGGATGGACTCCTCCGCATCAGAGTCTTCAAAAGGGGAGTAAGAATGTTCCTGATCATCAGAGTGCTCTGAAATAATGGAGCCCTGATCAGAGGAGGGGGAATCTTCCTCCACTCTAGGCCTTTTGTCTGGTGGGGGCTGAGAACCTCTGATAAGAGTAATTAAATCCTCAGCCATTTTAAGCATCTGTTTCTTAGGCATGGGGCCTGGAGATGGGCCCTGTGTAGCTGGTTTCAGAGTGCATGGTTGCTTTATACTTTGTGAAAGCCTTGATGGAGAAAGAAGAGGAAGGTCTGAAGACACCTTGAGTGGAGGTAGACCTGTCCACATTCTGAGTTTCAACGCCAAAAGTGGCATCGGCATCTGTAGTCGGGGTGTGGGCCGAGGAGCCTGCGACCTCGGGCACAGGAGAGACCGTCAAAGACAGGTTGTTGGTAGTCAGGGGCTGCGTAGTTGCCTCGCTGAGAACTGGACCACGTGTAGTCGGCTTTGGCGTGGTGTCGGTAGAGGCCGCGGACCTCGTGTGTCGGTCCTTGTCTTTGCGTTTTTTAGACAAAACCGGAGTCGGAGTATCCGACGACATAGTATAGTTAAATGCTTTCCCAAAATAATGCCGGGTGAACTCCGCCCGACGCTTAATGGTGCGTTTTTTGAATGTAGCACAAAAGCGACAGACCGAGACATCGTGGTCTGGGCCTAAACAAGGTATACAGAGGGAATGGAAATCCTTATGCGGTATTTGCTTCCCACAAGAAATACAATTATTAACTTTGTCTGACATCAGTCTGAGGCAAGAAAAGTTTCCCCAATGGGGTACTTAGCTTTTAAGAAGACTTTGGTTTCCAAATTTTCATAATCTCAGGAGCTGGCCGACCGGCACTTGCAAACTGCTTCTGCTTCGGGCACCGCGCGGCAAGAAAGACTGAAGAAAATGGCGTCGGCTGGTTCCTTTATACCCCTGTCGCACTGACGTCAGGGAAGAAGAGACTACAACCGACGCCGGACCTAGACTTTGGAATTCGGCCGACCGCGGACCCGCCTGACGGGCAGGAGAACCCATCTCTTATGACTGCAGCTGTATGCACGATGAACATCCCATACTATCACCTACATAAAAGTTAGATATAGCTGCCAGTTGGACCTTGACCATAGAAGAGCTGGCATCTTGCTGAAAAATACTTGCTAAAAATTCTAAAACCGCCTGAACCGGAGCAGTGACGTCACTAGGTCACGCTGAGAAGCCCAAATAGGAAAACATTTCCACGTACTGGAATAAACCTTACTAGTAGAAGATTTATGAGCCGCAACCAAAATTCTTTTGGCTGGTGAGAATAACCCGGGAGAGTCCTTACTATTATGGGAAATGGAGCAGCCAAGCCGTGAGCTTCAGACTGACCAGGTCTGGATGGGGAATCCCTGAGGAATGAGAGATGAGATCCAGAGTCAGATCTAACGCCCAGGGCGGACACACAGCATGAGACCACAAAGAGGGGAACCATATTTGGCGAGGACAGAATGGGGCATTGAGGATGACAGAACTCTCCAGCCTGTGAGCTTTCTGAAGAAATGTCGGTATTAGGGGCAGAGGAGGATATGCATACAGGAGACCGGAGGGCTAAGCATGAATCAGAGCATCTCTGGGGACTTCCCTTTGAGAGGGGTTCAGGGTGAAAAACTCACTGCACTTCGCACTGGAAGGAGAGGCGAAGAGATCATAGTAAGGCTGATCCCACTTGAGAAAGATCTGTTTCACTACCGAAGGATTCAGAGACCACTCGTAAGGCCTCAGTACATACCTGCTGAGCCAGTCGGCTAGAATGTTGGACTTCCCTGGAATGTGCGTTGCCACCAGAAAACAGCCGGTAGAGATCGTTCACTCCCACACACTCATGGCAGTGGTCACTGTGGCCAAAGGGGGAGGCAGAAGAAAGGGACAACTCCGGAGAAGATCCGGGGAATGAATCCAACACAGAAGAGAGTCCCTGCACACGAGAGATACTCAGAGTGGGACAACAGAAGTTCTAGCATGGACCATTGAACCGCAAGGGTCAACTGAAGTACCCACATGTGTAACCGAGCCATGAGTAAGAGTGTGATCGTGGCCGCCATGGACCCTAACACCAGCAATACCAATTCTACCGTGGGCGATTGAGCTTGAAGAATACAGCAGACATGTAGTTTCAGCGACTGGATTCTCTCTGAGGTTAGGAAGACTTTGGTTTGAATAGCGTCCAACCAAGCTCCAATGAAATCTAGCACTTGAATCGGGGTCAGTAAAGATTTGTTGAGACTGATGGTTATGCCCAACTGGTGGGCTAAGTGAAGCAGGGAATCCCTCGCTTGGCAGACTTGATGCCTGGAAGGGGTGGCATGGAGCCAATCAACCAGGTAGGGGAAGACCTGGAATCTCTGCAGTCTCAGGTGAGCCTCTACCACTGCCATCACTTTGGTGAACACCCTAGGGGCTGTGGTGACACCAAAGGGGAGCACTCTGAACTGGTAATGACTGGCTCCCGTCCATTTTGATGTGGTAGTACGCATCCTGAAGGTTGACTGAGCACATCCAATCGCTCTCCTGCAGAATGGGGAGGATAGATTGAAGACTGATCATCTGGAATTTTGTCTTGGCAACTGACAGATTTAAGATGGAGCAATCCAGAATGGATCTTAAGTCCCCCATCTTCTTTGGCACCAAAAAGAATCTGGAATAAATGCGCAAACTAGTCTGGTCTGGGGGGGGGGGGGGTTGGATGACTCACTTTTCTAGCAGCTTTGCAGTTTCCAGTGCTGCTTCCTCCCTCTGCATGGGGGGAACATCTGGGAGGTTTTTGTGCAGGAGAGGTGATTGGTTGAAAGGGATATAATAGCCTCTGGATATGATTTGCAACACCCAGTGAAGGTTCGTGATAGACTCCCAGGCTATTGGGTGTAGTGAGAGGCATCCCCCGACTGCCTTCAGAGTTAAGCAGCCGGGCAACCCTTCAAGGCTGCTGCACGGGTCTGTCTGAGAAAGGCTCTCGAGACCCCAGATTCTTTGGACCCCCTCTGCCTCGGGGTTGGCATCTATTGAATCCACCTCTGCCTCTAGGGGAAGGCGAGTCCTGAGCATCCTGGAAGTAGATTTGAGATTTTCGGAACGACATCTTCTTTGCCCCCCGCTGAGTTCTTGAAAAGGCTTGCTAGGGGGTGGACAAGTGGATCCCGACAGCAGACAGAGTCTTCCCATCCTTCTCGCTCTGGACAAGAGTGTCACATACCTCCTTTCCAAAGAGGGTGGAACCATGGCACGGGGCATTAGTAAAGGACACCTTAAAGTGTTCCGAGAAAGCAGAGAGTCAGAGCCAGGCATGGCACCTGATGGCAATGCCTGTTGCAGCAGCTTTAGTGGCATCCTCAGTAGCATGAGAGAGAAGCCGCATAGAGGTGTTGACAATCAACGTGAGAGTGGCCATGTAAGAAGAGAAAACCTTCTGGTCCTCCTCCGTCATGGACCCTGGGGTAGACTCAGTGATTTCCTTGACAAGGTCATGCTAGAGACTACTTATGTGTGCCACATAATTCAGCACATGTACAGAAAAAGTGGCTGAAGCGTACACCTACTTCCCAAAGCAATCCATCATCCTGGACTCTCAGTCTGGCAGATGAACCATGGAGCTCTCCTGTGTTAACTCCTCCTTAGTGGCCACTGCCACTACCATGGCATCTATGGGGGATACCTTGGTCCAGTGAGTCCTATCTGAGAGAGCACTCAAAACCTTGTCGGGGCATTTGAAGGATTGGCTCCACCACGTCTGGTTCCTTCCATGCCCGAAATGTAATTAGTTCCACCAATGGATCTTTGGAAGGGGACACCCAGGATGTACAGGGTCCTGCGCCAAATGCCTCCAAAACACTGATTCATCTGCGTTTGGTTTCCTTCGCAGACCACCCTCCTCGCTAAAGAAGGATCTCCATGATGTCTTCAAAAGAGACACCCTTGGGGGATGACTGGGGGGAACCCCCCTTCTTCCAAACTGGTGTCCTCCATGAGGGACTCCGGTGGAGAGTCAATATGCCTCATTTTGCATGTATGTTTTCAATACACCTCATCAGGGGGGAGTTTATGGGGAGGACTTGAAAACGTCTGGCTGCTCCCACATGGGAGCTCCTTGGGGCAGAGAGACAGCAGGCTGTCTCCGAGGTAGCAGGATGGCAAAATCCATACCAGAAACAGAGGGAGCCAGGGCGGACTCTGAAGACGAGATAGTCAAGGGTCTCAATGGTATCGAGAGAACCCCCTCTATTATGTCGAGGGCAGAAGGAGAATGAACCATCTGAGAAGGCAGTACAGACGGATCAGCCACTCTCTGGATTAACGGGGGAGCCAGAGCCGAACCTCTACGCATCGAGACTCTGACTGGAGGGCTCTGCTCTGAAGGCTCGGAGGCAATTTCATCCCCTTTGAGCCAAAGTCAAGGTTACGGCTCTGAGCTCAAGGGATCCGACCTACTCAAGTTAATGGACGTCATCGAGGTACAAGGTACCTTTGGTGCCAACCCGACACCTAGAGTTCTCAGATCCGAAGGCTCCAAAACTGGGGGTCAGATCGGAGAAGGAGTAATTGGTAATTACACAGAGTGCATGCCCCCTGCTCCAGAGGGAGAGGGGGCAGGCAAGACTCCCATATATATCAGAGTGCAGATAACCTTCCGATCATCCTGTCCACCTCCGCTTCAGAAAGGCTGCTGGTGGAGAGGGATGAAGAAGCCACCAACAATGGTCTGGAGGGTCGCTGAGCTGAAGCCGGGGCCGGTGAACTGATCCAAAGCTCCTTCAGCTTCAGGGAGAAGCAAAGGGAACAGAGTTGGGGAGACTCAGGTCGCAGGGTGGAGCGGACCTTGGCCGGAGGACCAGTGGAGGCCGATCGATCAGGGGATCGCTTCCTAGGCCTGTCTCTGGGTTTATGCTTGTCCCTGTCCCCAGACCTCTTTGACAGGAGGTTGAGTCCCAGTGGCCAGGGAGGAGACAGAAGAAGCAGTAGTAGTCCGGGTTGAGGAGGCCTGGGCCCGGTGACAGGAGGGGGAAGAAGGCCTTTTAGAATTAGCTGGTTCCTCCTGTCCATCAATTCGTGGGGGTTGAAGCCCGAGCAGATGGAAAAGGAGGACTCAAAATGGGAAACCCCTAAGCATACTATGCATACAGTGTGGCCATCAGCTGGGGAAAGCTAACGGCCACACTCTGTGCACTTTCTAAAGACTGGTTTGGGGGTCTCAGACATGATAGCAGCACAGATGCCCAACCAGAACACACTCGCACACACACAAGCTTCAGAAAGAAGAAGATAGAACGTTTTTTTTTTTTTTTTTTATACATACGAGCAGTACAAGGGTGGGGAAGGTAGAAAGGATAGGAAAGAGAAATTTAAGTAAAAAGGAAGATAGAAAAATCACAAAAAATCATCACTTACCAAGACAGTAGCTCAGAGCAGTGGATCATGATACGTATGCTAGTAGAGCAAATGAGATCTGAAGGGAGGAGGGAGACATGGGGGTTATGGGTAGGGGAGCTTGGATCACATGCTGGAAAGGTGGCCAAGTCGGATCCGTGTCAGATCCGAGTACCCACAGGTTGAAGAGTAAATAAAGACAACAACTTCAGATCATAGGTTTACGACTGTTTCTTTCTGATAGGACTTTCTGAAGATATAGAAACAGTACTGCCAGGAAATATTTCCCTAGGGATGGGTACAACTTCCTGGCTAGACAAAATGGCACTCTCTACCACTTCTCCCAGGACCTACAAAGGTGGCGGCTCTCCCTTGCCTGCCAAGCGCACTAACAGCAGAGGATGTTTCTAACCCTCGGTCTATGGTACTACACAAGGGGGACTCAACTTAATGGCTATTAGTTCAAGAAACCAGCTTTGGCCAGAGCAGAGTTACTCACTTGTGACCGAGACACTTTAGCAGCCTGTTGTGGTAGCAAAGGCTGAATAACAATTTACTTATTTTTTTTTTGTGGCTAGAAGGAAGAACCGAGAAATTGTTGGTTGTCATATGGTTTTGCTAGAAAAAGTGCTCGATTCCTGGGGAAGCCTAGCAGCAATAGTCAGTAAAACAGGTAAAATGTAATAAAAAGTACATTTTCCCCTGTTAAAACACAATAAAAATCACTTCAAATACTTACCCATCCCACAAGTAAAATAAACCAACTTTCAGAGAAAAAAAGTAGTTTAAAATAATTTAACAAATTTTTACCACAAAAGTAAAGAGCTCCCGTTTACAACAAGTTAAAAGTCATGCAACAATTATTAAAATTCTTTTCGAGCTTTAAAATTAATATTTTACAGAGAAAGCGCAGATTTGGTTTGGTCATAATAAGTAAAATGGAAAGTTATTTCCCCAATGGGAACTTATCTGCTCCACAACGGAACAGTGTTAGTTGACTGATCCTCTAAAGCTTGCAGATTAAAGCTCTCTTTGGTGGCATGAAAGCTCTGAAGGGCTTAGTTTACAAAACCTTACTTTTAGCCAGCTCAGTCTGGGTGCGTGAAAGACTCTCTAAAGCTTTGGATACTGGACAGCTGTTACATCCTTAGCAAGAAATAACCTATACAAGGTTAGGCTACTCCAGTACTGACCCATAGCAAATGATGCAAATTATGCCATCTTTTTTTTTTTTTTTAGTTCTGTGAAGTAAGAGCTTTCAATTTACTGCTTCTTTTAAATCTGTGAGAAGTACATATGCACATTCAAATAGTATCCAATAAATCAGGATGCACCCTCAAATATCTAGCATCAAAAATAAGTCTTGATCAAACATGTTGCGCAGTATGCAGTCATTCACTAAAAACAGACAGCTTCTAAGACTGACTTGCATGACCAAATGCAAATATGCCACTCTTATTTACGTTGTTCAGTTTGGTTTTTTGAATTCCTTAAAGATACAAGCATAGAGCCATAGCTACTGTTTTTTTTAAACTCAGTGAGCATCTCAGCAAACCTTCTTCCCAGTTGTTTTCCTCTACTAAAGAGATAAGCCACTCCACCACCAAGGAGAGTTAGGTGTAAGCCAGGCAGCAGTTTAGTTTGCTTTTGGTTCTACTTGTCTGTTTATTATGTTGACATTAACAACAAACATTGCAAAGGAAAAAAACATGAAAGTCCTCAGGATTCTTTGTGTGGGAGGGGGGCTTGCTGCCAGGCACACTGTTCACACAATACTTTGAAAACGGACACAAACACAATCAGAATTGTATGGAATTTTCAGACGTCTACAATATATAACGCCAATCACACCAGCAATTATTGCTAATAAAAGATTTCATGATTTGCTTACCATTTGTAGCCACTTTAAACATAAGCTGTCCAAATTCTATGGCTCCTCCACTGTTGAAGACCATCTTAAAATTTGCCTGACCTTCCCAGCCACCTAGAGGAAAACATGAAACAAAATAATATACATCAATTCCTTTATATATTTTCTGTTCTTTTCAGCAAATGACTTCAGAATGTACTTCAGTCAGTTATACAAAACAAAGAATGCTACCAGAGCTGCAGTTAATACAACAACCTAGAGCATAAAGGTACTACAAACACCTAAAGAAAATGTTTACCTGTAGCACAAGCCAGATAGAAAGGGGCCTATCGGCACTTTTCTGAGAGAATTGTGCTGATTGGGACCTATCTGAGGAAGGCCGATCTAGAGGTTGAAATAAGCATCCGCACTGGTCCTTTTAAATCTTTTAAAAGTTTTTTTCCCAAGTTTTTAAGTTCTTGTATTTAGGCCCTGCATTGCTCGTTTATGCGAGGTGCAGTACCGTGCACTGCACCGCAGTTGCACCAAAGCCGGATAGTTAAATTGAACAAATTTTTCCCTAAAACCCAGGTAGAAGTATCTATCCACTAAGCTCCTCCGTGATCAATTCTGAATAGCCACCCCTAGTGACAACAGTCTTCAACCTAGCATTATGGACAGTTGGACTACCCTTGTTTCTCTTCTCAACCTTGTTGACTTGGGTCTCTTGAGCCAGTGTAGCATTTGCGTCATGTACACAGACAAAGTACAGTTTTGTACCTACCATAAATGTAGATGTTCGAGGATTCCATTGCTGCAGTCCTTACTATTGGGTATAGTCCGCATCCAGTCGGCCCGAATACCAGAGTATATTGACGCCGGTCAGGGCGATTAGACTGACGCCAGTACGCCAGGGTACTAATGCGCATGACCGGCGTCATATCCTCAGTCTTTTCTTGCCCCAGATGTCAGAAGACCCTAAAAAGACAAGGCCCAAAATACCTGCACCAAAACATGAACAATATATACAAAAATATAAGCAGGTAAACTCACCTACACAACCACCCCTAAACACAGAGGGAAGGAGGGAGGGTAATTGGACTGCAGCAATGGAATCCTCGAACATCTACATTTATGGTAGGTACAAAACTGTACTATGTTCTTCGTTTTCCATTGCTGCAGTCCTTACTATTGGGTAGAATCCCAAAGCAGAGGTAAGGGAGGCTGGCAAATCATAAAGAAGCAGGAGCTGACAACATGCCTTGCAAAACAGCTGTGGCAAAACCAGCCCTAGACTTAGAGTAGATAGGAAGGTGATAACGCTTAGAGAAAGTATGCACTGAACTCCAAGTAGCTGCTTCCAAAATATCCTTAGTTGCCACCCCCCGTAGAAATGCTGTTGAAGTGGCAGTAGCCCTAGTGGAATGAGGCCTAATCCCAGCAGGAATCTTCTTGCCATGATGGGAATAACAAAAATGCAATGCAAAAGCCAATCCACGTAGAAATAGTTTGTTTTGACACAGGCTTGCCCTGCGAACTCAAAGCAAAAGAAACAAACAACTGCTGAGACTGCCTAAAATCCTTAGTCCTGCTTAAGTAATAACGCAATTGCCTGTGTACATCTAAAGTAATAAAATCTTTTCCCCTTATTTTGGGGTCTGCATAAAAAGTAGGCAAATGAATAGTTTGGTTTAAAGCCACACTAGAAACCACCTTAGGCATAAAGGAAGGATTAGTACGTAATGATACCCTATCCTTATGGAAAATCAAAAGGGCTCGACTGCCATAAGGGCCTGCAACTCAGACACCCTTCTTGCAGAAGTAATAGCCAACAAAAAGCAGTCTTCCATGACAAATATTTCAATTCAGCAGTAGCCGAGGCTCAAAAGGTTGTAGAGTAAGTTTTTCCAACACAAAATTGAGATCCCAAGCAGGAGTAGGAGCTCTACGTGGGGTCTTATATTTTTGCCCCTCTAAGAAACTGCTTGAACAAAGGATGCGAAAACAATGGTGGGTCACAATCATAGTGAGCTGAGATTGCTGCAGCATGAATCTTAATGGAAGAGAAGGACAGACCCTTGTCCAGTAACTCAGTAAGATATTGAAGAGCCATACTCAAATTAGGCTCAGAAATCTCCAAATTCTTTGCTTTACTCCAAAATAAAAATCTCTTCCATTTTGCTGCGTACACTTCCCTTGTACTAGGTCTTCTAGCTTCCATAATCACATTTAAAACTTGTTGAGGAAGTTGAGACCTGCTGTGTTTCAACACAGAATATGCCAGGCTGTCAGATGAAGAGAGTGAAGCTTGACATTGAGCAGATGACCGTCCTGCTGGGATAACAGATGTGGAATCAAAGGTATAGGCCATGGAGGCTTCTTTACCAGACTCCGTAGTAGAGGGTACCAGTGTTGCCGAGGCCAATCTGGAGGTATCAAAATCATCCTTGGCCTATCCTGTCTGACCTTTAACAGTACCTTTGGAAGAAGAGGCAGAGGTGGAAAGGCATACACATGAAGGTTTGTCCAACTGAAAGACAGAGCATCCACTTTCCAAGCTGTGTGATGAAACCCCTTCGTGCAAAACTGTGGCAGCTGGTGGTTTAGTGGAGAAGCGAACAGATCTATGTCTGGAGTTCCCCATGACACTGTCAATTTCTGAAATACATGAAGATCCAGTTTCCACTTGTGGGGATCCATGATTTGTCTGCTTAACACATCTGCTAAGGAGTTCTGTGCTCCTGGCAGAAACCTTGCCTGAAGAGTTAGGTGCAAGCGTGCGCAGTCTCCCATAAAATCATTGCTTGCCTGCATAGAGGATAAGAATGTGTTCCCCTTGTTTGTTGAAGTACCACATGACAGTTGTGTTGTCTGTTAGAATCAACACCTGCCCTGGAAGAAGTAACTCCTTGAAAGCCAGTAATGCGAACTGGACTGCTAACATCTCCTTCATGTTGATATGTAGATGCTGTAGACTGGCAGGCCACTTGTCTTGTATCCACTTTCCATTTAGATGAGCTCCCCAAGCAATGTCCGAGGCATCTGTCGGTAAAATCTGACTCGCCTCTGGCCGGGTCACAGAGAGTCCCTTGTTTAGGTGACATTCCTGAGCCCACCACAAAAATTCTCTTTGAAGGCAAGGTATTATTTGAATGACAGTGTCTAAATCCTGGCAGTGCTGTGTCCATACATTTTGAGATACCATTGTAACTTCCTCATATGCAGTTTGGCATTGGGAAGCACCAGAATACAAGATGCCCTGAACCCTAATGCTTGAAGGACTGTCTTTGCAGTCAGCACGGACTGATGAGATAGTTGATGGAAGTAAAGTGATAGACTCTTTTGTTTGTCCGGGGTTAAAAGGCCATCTGGGCTGCTGTATTCAGTCTCACACCCAGAAAGCACATGTCTTGAGAGGGTACTAGACTGGACTTTATTTCGTTCACAGAATACCCTAGGCATCTTAGCACTGCTATAAAATATTCCAGATGCTGTAGAAGGTCTTCCTTTTCTTGAGCCAGAATCAGGCAGTCGTCTAAATAAGGATAGATTTGAAGTCCTTGTAGCCTGAAGTAAGCTATCACTGGAGCCAGAACCTTTGTGAATACTCTGGGCAGTAGATAAGCCAAAGGGCAATGCAGAGAACTGATAATGAGAATCTCCAGCTCGAAACCGCAGATACTTCCTGTAACTCAGCCTGATAGGCACATGAAGGTAAGCTTCCTTGAGATCTAAAGTTACCATCCAGTGATCTTTGCCCAGCAGGGGTAAAAGCTGTTGTAACGTCAACATCTTGAACTTGGGAATGTCCAGATAAGTGTTGAGGAGAGATAAATCCAAAATCAGTCTCCACGTGTTCCCCTTCTTTGGTACTAGGAACATGCGAGAATAAAATCCTAGGCCCCTTTCTGATACAGGGACTGGCTGAATGGCCCCCATTTGGAGTAACTGAGAAACTCGCTTGTGAGCCTCTTTTCTTTGTGGAGGAGGAACGTCTGGCATGCCTTTGAAAGGGGGCATTGTACGGAAATAAAATCTGTAACCGTGGTGAATGATGTTCAACACCCATCTGTCTTGAGTAATTAAATCCCAATTTTCTTTGAAAAGAGACAGTCGTCCTTCCAAAGGAGCTGCCAGACGAGAATCTACTGGCAGCTGAAAAGGCAGGTCATTGGGTCTGTTTACGAAAGGACTGACCCCTGCCCTCACCAGAAGTCTGAGCAGGTGAACTCCCTGTTCTAGGCCTAAAAGAACCTTGAGCCCTGCCCCTACCATGTCTAGACCTACCCCTAGACTGGGAATCATAAGCAGGATATGTCCACCCCTTAGCAGGCCAATTTCTACTAAACTTCGTGGCTGTACCTGCAAAAATCTTTAACAGTTTGCATAGACTTAGCTTTGTCCTCCATTTTCTTTAAAACTGCTTCCACAGGTGAACCAAACAACACATCAGACTGTAAAGGAGCATCCAAAATCCTTGTCTTAACATGCTCAGCCAAATTTTGATCCCTCAACCAGGCATGCCTCGAAGAACAGAACTAGTGGCAGCCACCCTCGAGGAGGCCTGCACAGCATCAAAACCACATTGCAAAGAATGCTTGCCCACTTGTTCAGACACATAAACTAAATCCAGCAAGTCTTTACAATCAATACCTTCCGCCAAAGCATCCACCTTAGATTTCAATTGTGAAAGGAGATAATTTTGATATTTCAGCATGTGAAACTGACAATTCAACGCCTCATGGCTAGAGTGGAAGAAGTATACACTTTCTTACCCCACCTATCTAACGCCCTTGCCTCTTTGTCAGTGGGAACAGGATTTTTAACCACAGAGGCCTTAACACCTTTAGGCCCCTGAGAAACAGTTTCTGGGTCCCCTAGGACTCTTAAACAAATACGTGTGAGCTTCGGGCACCCTATAGTACCTATCAGGTTTAACAGGAGCAGGAGGCAAAGAATCAGGGTTCAGGGAAGCCTCTGCAAAAACATCTTCCATCACATTCAACACAGGAGGTATAGCGAAGGGCCTATGCTGGGGTAAAACAAGAATTCCTAAGCCTCTTCCTGAATCAGAGTAATCCTGGCCTTCCCAGTTAAAGTGCTCCCTCATGGAATGCAGAGTCTCTGAAAATGAAAAATCCTCAGGAGGAGAAGCCGAAGGAGTGGCATCATGCACATCAGAATCAGAATAATGAGGATACTCCTGCAAATCTTCCGCAGAAGACTCAGAAGCCCCTGAACCCTGTTCAAAACTGTCAAACTCTGGTTCCACCCTAGGCCTCTTATCAGGAGGGCCCATAGAACCTCTAAACATAGTAATCAAATCTTCTGCCATTTTAAGCATATGTTTCTTAGGTACAGAACCCGAAAGGCTAGGAGAAGCCCCTACTGAAGCTGGCCTGCCTCCTGAGAGGGTACATCCTGTAACAGTAAAGTTTCTGCCTGAGACTCCATAGAAACTCCTGGCAAAACCTCTGGCTCCACTGAGCCACCTAAAGAACCGACGTCCGGGACTGCCGGTTCATCAACCCTAGGCTTCGCTGTTTTGTCCTTGCGCTTCTTGGACGAAGCGGGCGTCGGAGCACCCGACGGCATTTTATAATTGCAACGCTTCCCAAACACTAATCTGGCACAGTCTAACCTCCTCTTAATAGTGCGTTAGTTAAACCTAGCACAAGAGCGGCAACCAACAACGTCGTGCTCAGGCCCTAAACAAGGTATACACAATGTATGGTAATCCGTATGAGGTATTTGTTTCCCACAAGAAATACAGTTATTCACTATTACTGACATCCGTTAAATACTGAGGCAAGAAAACCAAAATGTTCCCAACGGGTACTTAGCCAACTCTGATTCGGTCTGAAACTCCGGTTTCGGAAATATTTCAGAACGCCAACCTGCACTCGCAAAACTGCTTCTGCATCGGATCACGCGGCAAAAAAGACTGAGGATATGACGCCGGTCATGCGCATTAGTACCCTGACGTACTGACGTCAGTCTAATGCGCCCTGACCGACGTCAGCCTTATACTCTGGTATTCGGGCCGACTGGATGCGGACTATACCCAATAGTAAGGACTGCAGCAATGGAAAACGAAGAACATCCCTATACTAATAACATACTATAGTACAGAGTATGAGAGATGTATTACACCATGAATCTAAATTCATGTTCTCACTCAAAACCGTAACACAGAAAAGGTTGACAAGTCACCCACGACTACATATGTTCATAGTACCACTACTCATACACATAGTACGCATCAAACATGTAAAATCCACATACGTGGAGGTTCTCCTAAAAAACTTTCACCCACGACTACATATATTCATAGTACCACTACTCATACACATAGTACGCATCAAACATGTAAAATCCACATACGTGGAGGTTCTCTTGAAAAACTTATCGAAACATCAGAGACCTTCAAAACACAAGACTGCTCCAACTAACACAGTCACCACAGTACCCATGACACACAGCAACACCAGTGTCTCACCAGCAAGCCAGTAAGGTGTAATATTCAAATTTTCTTGTCATTGGAGACTCAGCAGTGAGACACACAGATGTCCAAATCACCAGGTTGGAAAAGGAGAAAGTTACAGTCAACTGCCTATCCGGTGCCAGGTTTCGTCGGATCATGCATGCATTCAGGTCTCTCAGCAACAAGTACCTTTATGACTCTATCATATCTATCATAGTTCATGTTGGTGTGAGTGAATGAGATGTACCTCACTGGACTATATGAGGGACATGGTTGAAATCTGAGTGTGCATCCCAGTCAGGTATGTCCCTTGCCTTGAGCAGCATATTAACCTCACCTAAAAATTATGCCACGGTATAAACAAAAAATGACTGATTTCAATAACTGTGTCTGTTTTTGGTGTAATTCAAAGGGGATCCAGTTCCTGTCAGCCTGGGAAGCCATGGTCGACAAACCTCACTGCTTTGCCAGAGATGGTTTGTACCTAGCACCCATAGGCTTTCAAGCTTCCAGCAAAAGCTCTTGCTTCCCCCCATAGTGTCTTTTTAAGCAAGGTCTTGAAAACAACATTACCAACATGAAATTAACCAATCAGAATAAAATGAGGGTCATGCTGCTAAATGCTGGGAGCCTATAAGCCAAAAACTGAACTCCCTGGAAACACTTCTATCACTAGACGATGTAGAAGCATGTGCGGTCACAGAAACCTGGTTCAAGGCCTCAGACAGTACTCTGGCCTTCAAGGCTACAATGTCTTCCACACCTTTAGACCACAAAATGAACACATTAAAACCTAAGCAGAGAGTGTTTCAATCTATATAAGAATAAATTCACCTCCTGTCTAGTCAGACTGGACAACTCCATGGAGTTACTCCAGGTGCAGGTTACGGTGGGTAAAACCACCATTCAAGTCAAAGCCAGGGTCACAATGCCCACGAAGCCTACTTGACCAAACTGGAGACAATCCAAATTTTACCAAACACACTGGTTTTGGGGTGGATTTCAATTATCCCACCATCAACTGGGAAAACTACGCTAGCCCCAACTCGCTAGCGCAAAAGTTCCTAGACTTTGCTACTTCAAATGCCCTGGAAGAAATTGTCCACACCCGACAAGGGGAATAAATATTCTGCATCTGGTCCTCACCAACATGTCAAACAGATGCACTGCCGCAACTATTGGACCCTCACTAGTTAAAACTGACCACAAATCAGTCACCTTTGAGCTGGCACTAACACCAGAACTCACAAAGGGTGAAAGCAGGCTAAACTTCACCAAGGTAAACTATATCCTCCTATGTGAATGTGTAAATGCTTTCCAAGCCTCACCCCAAGCTACAAGTGGTAACTATGCCGAAGCTTACACTAAAGCCTTGTACAACCACTTCCTTAACTGTATAAAATCAGCCATACCAGATAGAATCAAAGCCAGAGCCCCAAGTAAAAACAAGCTGCCATGATGAATATCCAGCATCAACAAACTTTAAAATAAATGCAAAAAGTTGCTGTACAAGAAAACAAAGGCAAGGCCCCAATAATGGAAAAACACCATCCTCAGCCTCAACAGGCAAATAAGACAACTTGTCAAATCCTCCAAGGGCTCCTTTGACAGAAACTTATCAAGTACAGCCAAAGATAACTATAAGGCCTTTTACACCTCAACACATAACCTAAAGGGTTGGACCCATGCATGTGCAGAAATTACAGTTGTGTACCTACCATAAATGTAGATGTTTGAGTGTATTCACTGTTGCAGTCATTACTCTTGGGTTATCCTGCTGGCAGGCTACCCGCAGTCGGCCTGAATTCCAAAGTCTAGGTCTGGCGTCGGTTGCCGTCACCTCCTCCCTGACGTCAGTGCACCAGGGGTATAAAAGATGCAGCCAACGCCATTTTCTTCAGTTTTTCTTGCCCCAGATGTCAGGTGCCCCCAAATTGGTACGCTGAAAATTATGCCAATAAGTATGCATGCACAAAAAAAAACATTTCCTTCATCTACAAGCAAATACACCACATAGGTTGTATAGGATAGAGTACAGAGAAGTCCCAGCAAAGAAAAAAGGGGGATGGTGGGTAACCTGGACTGCAACAGTGAATACACTCTAACATCTACATTTATGGTAGGTACACAACTGTACTATGTTCATCATGTTTCACTGTTGCAGTCATTACTCTTGGGTTGAATCCCAAAGCTGAGGATGGGTGGCTGGGCTACATAGGATTAGGAGAGGCTATGAGGCCCTGCAGAACTGCAGTGGCAAAGCCTGCTCTGGATTTAGAATAAAGAGGTAAGTGGTAGTGCTTTGTAAGTGTGCACTGAACTCCAAGTTGCAGCCTCTAAGATGTCTTTGGTTGGTACTCCCCTGAGGAAGGCTGCTGAAGTGGCTGCTGCTCTGGTAGAATGAGGTCTACTGCCCTTAGGCACTGATTTGCCATGTTGAGAATAGCAGAAATGGATGCAATGGCCTATCCATTTAGAAATAGTCTGTTTTGAGATAGCCTTTCCTTGTGATCCTGTAGCATAGGACACTAAAAGTTGCTCAGTCTTTCTGAAAGCTTTAGTTCTGTCCAAGTAGAAGTGTAGCTGCCTGTGCAAGTCCAAAGAATGCAGAATTTTCTCACTCTTGTTCTGTGGGTTTGGATAAAAGGTAGGCAAGTGAATGGTTTGGTTGAGGGCCACACTGGACACCACCTTAGGCATAAAGGTTGGGTTTGTCCTCAGGGAAACCCTGTCTGGATGGAAAAATGATAAAAGGATCCACAGCCATGAGTGCTTGTAACTCAGAGACTCGTCTTGCAGAAGTTATTGCTAGGAGCAAAGCTGTTTTCCAGGATAAGAATTTTATATCCGCCGTTGAGGCTGGCTCAAAAGGAGGCAGTGTGAGTTTTTCCAAGACATAATTGAAGTCCCATGCCGGAATTGGCGCTCTCCTTAAAGGCCTGATGTTTTTGGCCCCTCTGAGGTACTGCCTTATTAAAGGATGAGAAAAGAGGCAGAGGCATGAATCTTAATTGATGAAAAAGAAAGGCCTTTGTCCAGCATCTCAGTTAGGTATTGTAAAATCTGAGGGATATTTGGTACATACATGTCAATGCCTTGTTCCTGGTTCCAAGCACAGAATCTCTTCCATTTTTCTGCATAAGATTTTCTGGTACTGGGCCTCCTGGCCTCCAAGATAACATCCATAACAGCTTTTGAAAGAGGAGTGTTCTGAATGGCTACATTATCCACCATGCTGCCAGATTTAAAGTCCTGAGTTGGCTGTGCAGGATCCGATTGTTTTGTTGGGTCAGCAGGTGAGAAGTTTGAGGCAATATCCATGCTGGACCTTGAGACGAGCTCTTTAGGATTGGGTACCAGTGCTGATGTGGCCAGTCTGGTGCAATCAATATCATTTTTGGCTTCTCTTGTCTGACCTTTAGGAGTACCCTGGGAAGGAGAGGCAAGGGAGGAAAGGCATATACTGTTAGATTTTTCCAGCTGAAGGATAGGACGCCCACTCTCCATGCTGGTTGTGATAAATCCTTGTGCAAAATCTCTGTAATTGGCAGTTGTTAGGGGAGGCAAATAGATCTATGTTTGGGCATCCCCATTTCCTTGTTATGCTGAAGACTTGTGGATCCAGTTTCCACTTGTGGGGATCCATGAGGTTTCTGCTTAGTTCGTCTGCCAGAGTATTTGTTTTTCCTGGCAGGAATTGTGCTTGCAGGTGAACTTGATAAGTCAATGCTGTGTCCCATAAGGTCATTGCTTGTCTGCAGAGGGGGTAGGAATGTGTACCTCCCTGCTTGTTTATGTACCACATGACCGTAGTATTGTCTGTCTTTATCAGTAGCTCTCCTGGATGAAGTAAATCCTTGAAAGCTGTCACGGCATTCTGAACAGCTAGCATCTCTTTTTGATTGATGTGAAGATGCATGCATCTGTCCTGCAGGCCATGTGCCCTGAATACATTTTCCTGCCATATGGGCCCCCCAGGCATAATCTGATGCATCCGTTGTCCGTGTCTGTCTGGCTATGGGTAAACTGAATGGCAGACCCTTGTTGTGGTGACAGGCCTCTGCCCACCATCGAAACTCCTGTTGCAGGCAGGGAATGCGGGTAATTACTGTCTCCAGGCTGTGGCAATGCTGAGTCCAAACACTTTTTAGATACCATTGTAGTTTCCTCATATGCAGTCTGGCATATGGAATTAGTAGAATGCAGGATGCCATGAAACCCAAAGCCTGCAGGATTTTCCTTGCAGATAACTGGGTGTTTGTTGCCAATTTTTTGAAGTAAGAAGTCAGTTGTTTTTGTTTGTCTGGCGTGAGATAAGCCATCTGGGCAGTTGTATTTAAGCTTGCACCCAGGAATATTATCTCTTGACAGGGCACTAGTTTGGATTTCTTTTCGTTTACTGTGTACCCTAGGCAAATTAGTAATCTTTTTACAAACGCCAGATGCTTTAGAAGAATGTCTTTGTTCTCTGCTTGAATAAGGCAGTCGTCCAAGTAGGGATATATTTGAATTCCTCTTTGTCTGCAAAATGCAATTACTGGTGCCAGGCATTTTGTGAAGACCCTGGGCACAGTAGATAAGCCAAAGGGCAGTGCAGAGAATTGGTAGTGCATTGAGCCGGCTATGAATCTGAGGAATCTTCTGCAAGATTGTCTGATTGGGACATGCTTCTTTTAGGTCCAAAGTTACGAGCCAAGCCTTCTTGCCCAGCATAGGCAGTAGCTGCTGAAGAGTCAACATCTTGAATTTTGGAACCTCCAGAAACGTGTTTAGTATAGACAGGTCCAGCATTGGTCTCCAGGTTTTGTCCTTTCTGGGCATGTCTGGAGTAAAATCCTTGCCCCTGCTCTTGTTGTGGTACTTGTTGAATGGCCCTCATGTCCATGAGAGCAGTAATTTGCTTTTGTGCCTCTGCCCATTTATTGTGTGGCAGGTCTGGCATACCTTTTGACCTTGGTAGGGTGTGAAAATGGAACCTGTAGCCTTGGGACACTATGTTCAAGAACCATTTGTCTTGGGTAACCATTTGCCAATTTGATGAAAAAACTGCTAGTTTTCCCCCTAAGGGGGCTGTCAAAAGAAAAGTGCTTGGATCTGGCAGAGGAAAGTCATTGGGACTGTTTCCTGTAAGGTTGTGTTTTGTCTTCTCCACTTTTGGAGGTAGGAACACCCCATTGTTTAGGCCTGTATGAGCCTTGGGGCTGAGATCTGCCTCTGGGACGCCTGTATCTGCCTCTTTGTAGTCTGTCTGACACTGGAAAGGCCCAATTTTTTGAAGGCCAGTTCCTGCGAAATCTGGGTGGTTGCACCTGTAAGAAATCCTTAACTGTCTGCATGGATTTCGCTTTATCCTCCATTTTCTTCAACACCTCTTCTGCTTTAGCGCCAAGCAAAGTATCATGCTGTAATGGGGCATCTAATAATTTTGCTTTAACATGATCAGGCAGGTTCTGTTCCTTTAACCAAGCATGCCTTCTAATAACAGAACCTGTAACAGCGGCCCTGCAAGAGGCCTCCAGTGAATCATAACCACATTGCAAAGTATGCTTTCCCACTTGTTCAGCTGCATGCAATAAATCCTGCATGTCCTTGTTCTCTGAACAGTCAGTATTTGTCAACATTTTCTGTTTAAGCAGTGACATTAAGTATTGCTGATATTTAAGCATATGAAATTGACAATTTAAAGCCCTTACAGCCAAGGTAACAGAAGTGTAAACCTTTTTCCCCCCATCTGTCCAGTGCCCTAGAATCCCTATCAGAGGGGACAGGGTTTTTTGCAGTGGAAGCTTTGACCCCTTTGGGACCCTGAGATATAGTTTCTGGGTCAGCAGCGGGGTTTTTATATAGGAATTTATGAGAATCTGAGACCCTGTAGTATCGGTCTGGCTTAGCAGGTGCAGGGGGTAGAGAGTCAGGGGACAGGCCGGACTCTGAAAATACATCATCTACAATGTCTAGAACAGGTGGAATAGCAAGGGGTCTGTGCTGAGGAAGCAGCAGAAAGTCTCTGAGCCTTTTCTTAGATTCAGAATAATCTTGGCTCTCCCAGTGGAAATGCTCACTCATGGTATGCAGGATTTCCCCAAAAGAGTAATCCTCAGGAGGAGAGGCTGAAGGAATGGATTCTTCAGCATCAGAGTCCTCATAGGGAGGCATGGAATAATCCTGTTCAGAAGAGGAATCAAAGGAAATTGAAACCTGATCAGAAGAATCATATTCTGTCTCTTGCCTATCAGGGGGGGATGGGAACCCCTGATCAAAGTAATTAGGTGTTCGGCCATTTTAAGCATCTGTTTTTTAGGCATGGAAGTCTGAGTAGGAGAATGCTGTACTTGTTTCTTTGCCTTTAGAGCTGCTTTAGTCTTTGAAGCTGAAGATGGTTTAACATATAATTGTGTAGGTCTGAAGACACCCTCAGAAGCCAATGCCTGCTCAGCGGCTCCAGAGGGAATAATTTCCGTGTGTCCAATACCTTGAGTATCCAGAGGCCCAGTTGGCTCCACGTGGGAGTCGGAAGCAGCCTGTGGCTCTGAGGTAGTGGGCTCCAGGGGCTGCGAAAGCGCCTCACTGAGAACTGGCGACTGGCCTAACGGAGGCCTCGTCGTCTGTTTTGGACCTCGGATGCCTATCCTTTTCCTTGTCCTTGCGTTTTTTGTAATCACCGGTCATCGGCTGTTCCGACGGCATAATATAATTAAATCTTCGGCCAAAGTAGTGAAATGCAAAATCAAACCGATGCTTAATAGTGCGTTGGTTAAATCTAGCACAAAACCGACAGCTAGCAACATTGTGATCAGGGCCTAGGCAAGGAATACAGTAAGAGTGAAAATCCTTATGAGGTATTTACTTCCCACAAGAAATACAATCGTTAACTTTTTCTGACATTGGTCTGGAGCAAGAAAAAAAGTTTCCCCAATGGGGTACTTAGCTTTAATGAAGACTTCGGTTCTGAAATTCGGATTTGAAAAATCTCAGGAGTTGGCCGACCGGCACTTGCGAACTGCTTTTGCTTCGGGCACCGCACGGCAAGAAAGACTGAAGAAAATGGTGTCGGCTGCATCTTTTATACCCCTGGCACACTGACGTCAGGGAAGAGGCGACAGCAACCGACGCCGGACCTAGACTTTGGAATTCAGGCCGACTGCGGGTAGCCTGCCAGCAGGATAACCCAAGAGTAATTACTGCAACAGTGAAATACGATGAACATCTAGAGGCCAACGGTATCATACACAGTGACCCCACAGAGATAGCAGACAGGTTTGGTGAAAATTTCACTCCCTTATCCCCTCCGAACTTACACAACAAACCTTCCCCCAAACTCCCCCACCCTGCATATCTGAAGAGCAGGTCCTCAAAGCCTTGTCCAAGGCAAAAAACACAGCATCTATGGGACCAGAAGACATCTCAGGTGGTCTTCTAAACAGGCTAAAACATGAGCTAGCTTCATCACTAAGTACCATTTTCAATCACAGCCTAACCACAGGCTTTCTTCCTGCAGAATGGATAGCAAGTTATTCTCCTCCACAAAGGTGGTCTAGCAACAGACCAGAGGAATTACAAACCCATACGCCTGGAGAGCCTCATCTGTAAGGCCATCAAACGCATCATTATGAACTTCATAAATAAAGACACAGGTGACCTCCAAACCCTTGATCCTACCCAATTCGGCTTTGAGAAGGGCAGATCCTGCCTGTTAAATCTGGTGGATTTCTTTGAAAATGTGGCCAAGACCACTGACTAGGGCAAATCTGTGCAGACAGCATACCTTGCCTGGCAAAGGCTTTCGACACAATCCCATATTCAGGCATTACCCATACACTTAGCAAACTGAATGAATATAAACCCCTTTGTTGTAAAATGGGTTGCCAACTGGTTCACAAACAAGACACTATCAAAGTGGGTGACTCCACATCAACCAGCAGACCTGTTACCAGTGGGGTGCCAGAGGGATCAGTGCTGGGCCCTCCTACTGTTTGGTACACACTTCTCAGAAGTTCTGGTCAAAACTAAGGGGTTGTGGCTGACCAAGTTTGCAAACAACTGCAAACTAGGTACAATCATTGAATCCCCAGATGATGTCAGTTTACTCCAAGAGTGTTTCACACAGACCAGAGACTGGTATATTAGTTACGGTCTCAAATCGAATGCAAAGAAGTGCATCATCCTTCCCTTTGGCACAATGTCCCCTCACACTATTAAATCAACAACAATCCCCTAAGTACCCATGAAATGATAAGGGACCTGGTATCACAAGCTGACTGCAACCTTAACTTTGACAACCATGTGTCTACCGTAGTAAGGAAAGCTTTCTACGTTGCACACTTGATTAGTAAAGGCATCGCCTCTAGAGCAAAATAAGTTATAACCCCCCCCTATACTAGGCACTTATCCAGCCCATAATTGAGTAGAACGCCCTGTTTGGCATGTATTGTACTAAGCACCTGCAGCAATTAGAGAGACCTCAGAGGTTTCTAACAAAGAAGATCAAAGGGCTCCAGTATGTGCCTTACACAGATAGACTAAAGTCCCTGTCACTATACTCCGTATCATACAAACTTCTTAGGGGTGACTTATGCCTGGCCTGCAGAGCAATCTAAGACCCAAACCTAATGAACTTGCTGCATATCCGACTATGACTATTTGTTCTAGGGACCTAAATATGCCCCGCGACTTTAACAGGACATGCTGGAGGGACAGATTTATCTTCCAGCAACTGCCATGTCTCTGGAACAGGCTACCAATTCATGTGAAACAAGGCACCTCTATGACACTGTTCAATAATCTGGAAAAGCGAATGGGGCACTGTAAATTCTTAGTAGGGATAGAGCCCAGAACCCTCTTGGACATGGGAAGTCATCAATAAATGCAATATTGGATAATGACTAGCATTTCTATGGTATTGCATTAGAATGAAGCTGCTAGGCTTAAAATGACCTCCGTGTCTAAAGCCTAGTAGTAATCTCCTATGATCCTATGAATAACAGTTTCACAAAATAAATTATAATGTGTCGGTTTTTGGTTACATCTAATATCCTCAATAGGAATTCATTGCTTAGTCTGTTCCATGCACTTTTTCTAATGGAAACAGCACATCTGCTTTATGCACCTGTTAAAGGGATTTGCACAAAAAGTTTCAAAATGCTTGGCATGTAAATATTCAGAATATCAGCATGTTTACATTCACAGCTGTCTCTGCAATGCCTCAAACCAAGAATTCAATAAAACACACCACTTCAAATATATATAGCTACATGTAATGATGCCTTTCATAAGGCTAGCTAAAATGAAAAGTATTCTACCACAGCTATTGAGGAAGCTGCCTCTGTTTTCTTTAATCCCATCAGATGCTTTATTGTTATTAAATTATAATTTAAAACCTTTGCGCTAAATATCACTGCACTACTTCTACTGCAAAGTCTGTATGCATACCACCTGTGATCATGCCAAGATTAGCATATGAAATGGGGGCTAGATTCCAAAAGTTCAAGTATCACTATGAAGCCTTTCAGCAATTATTTTTTTATTGAGATTTGATTACTGGAAAAGTCCGACTGGGTAGGCCTGGGGAAAACCTCCCAATTATTACAAAACACTTTAAGAAGAGTAAATTTTACAATCTTCAAAAACAAAATAGAAACATCTGCAGTTTAAATAATTGTAACAAATTAGACAGAATATAAAAACACTGGTTAAGAATCAATACAACTTATATGACAATCATTTAATATTTACAGAAATTTTAGGGAGTTTGCACAGAAATTAAAGGCAAGTTAGTCTAATACAAGCAGGAATTTCAATATGAAGTGAGGGAAAAAACGGCTTATGGTAATATAGCAATAACCCACGCCTGGGTGTGGGTAATGCTGGATTTACCCACGATTGGTGTGGTTTGGTCACGAGGGCGAAGCCCGAGTGGTCAAACAAAGACAACCGTGGGTAAATCCAGCATTACCCACACCCAAAAGTGGGTTATTGCTATTATACAATGACATTATTTAAGAAAAAAAATACTTTTCTTAAATAATGACATTGTATAATGCCTCCTTGCTGCCCTTCCGCAGCTGTCTGGTATTCTGTGGCAGTTCTGATGTAGTGCACATGCGTATGCTTACGCAGTACATCAGAGCTGTGGGCAAAAGCAATGGAGAAAGCAAGATCTCTGTTGCTTTTTACAACCTGTCTCGCTATGTTAAATGAGTTTAACATAGCGAGACAGCTTTAAAAAAAGCAACGGAGAATCTCTGTTGCTTTTTTTAAAGCTGTCTCGCTATGTTAAACCCATTTAACATAGCGAGACAGTTTTGAAAAAAGCAACAGAGAAAGCAAGATCTCCGTTGCTTTTTAAAGTGTCTCACTATGTTAAATGAGTTTAACATAGTGAGACAACTTTAAAAAAAGCAACGGAGATGCTCCGTTGCTTTTTTTAAAGCTGTCTCACTACGTTAAACTCATTTAACATAGAGAGACAGGTTGTAAAAAGCAATGCAGATCTTGCGTTCTCCGTTGCTGTAAAAAAAAGAGTTATACTAATGGAAAAAGTCCGGGCGACCGGACCTTTTTCCATTACTATAACTCTGATTTACAACGTGCACGCTGACCAACCAGCGTGCACATTTTGGAATATTAATGGGGGAGGGGGGTCGTTGTATAATTAAGGAGAAAGTTGGGGAGAAAAAAATTGATAGATGTAAGCAAGTAAGTAAATAAGTGAAGAAGGCAGGGTAAGGAGGTACAAGGAATGAAAAGGTATATACCCTGGTTTTGAGCAAGAACAGAGGCAGATTTTAGTGATGAAGTCTTTCAGAGTGGTTTTGAAAGATGGAAGGGAAGGATACAGGTATAGAGCTCTAGGGCTTAGCAACCTTGTATGAGTACAGACAATGCTCAGAAGATATGCTAAGTTTGTAGACAGGAGTTTTTGGTCACTGGATCGCAGGGAACAACTGAGAACATAGTTGTGTAGAATGTTTTTTTACTGCTGGACAGGCAGATGGATGCTAGATAATTTTATAAGGGGTAAGAAGACGTCTATATGTTAATTGATAAGGCAATTCTAACCAATTTTGGCTTTTTAGTGCTATACAGTTGTGGGCTCTGAAAGGGATATTTAGGCTTTTTAGTGCTATACAGTGGGTTCTGAAAGGGGTATTTGCTGCAAATTTAGCAACTTTGCTATAGCATTGCTCAAGTTTTAATTTTTGTGAAGCCTGGAGGTTAATAAGGATGGGAGCGCCATAAAACGAGTGGGGAAGAAATAAGTAGTGGGAAGTGTCGTTTCAGTTGCATCGATGATAACGTTTTTGGCTCTGCAAAGGATCCCTAGTTTTTGACAAGATTTTCTTATGCAATTTTATATATGCAGGTCGAATGCAAGATTATTCACTACCACCAATAATAATTTGCTATAAGAAGTGACTTCAACTGTTGTATTATCGAGAGAGAGGACTTTACATTATACAGATAAAATAAGTGCAATCATGTCAATTAAGTTAAGAATTGCTACTTAAATGCCTCCATTAACATGTGAAGTTGGATGCATAAATCTCGCACACTGTTTGAAGTTAATGGCATTTTCTCAACTTTCTAGATATTTTCAACTGCTCTCCTAAACATTTATAAATGCAACCTTTTCTCCACAACATTTATAAGCAGTACATTGCAGTTATGAACTTCTCTTTCAATACAGACCTACAATCCAACTGTAACTCCTCAGCTGCATACCTTAAACTCTCTGTTCTGTACTCAGGAACTTTCCCAAAAACAAATCACTCTAGCTAAAGGATTCCCAATACTGCTGCTAAGACCCTTAAAACTCCAAGAGCGATTCGATCTGGCTTCCAACTTTACCCACATTCAGCTTTCCCAACTCCATAACCACTTCCATAATCAAAGTACTTCTTTCTAGCTTTCCCACCTTACCTTCCTTGACTAATATAATACCAGCATTCTATACTGTAAAAATACTTAAAAGTATCCATTAGAAAATTCTGCCCATCTCCTCATATTCTCAAGTTGAGACTTTTCTTCCATCTACTATATATACACAAGGCCATACAATGGCATTACACTTCTACCCATCAGACTTTTCCAATCCCGCTTAGCTGCTCTTATATTTTTACTGCCAGTTTCTTGACTTATTAATATGCTTTCTTTCCATGTTTCTCATTTAGTGCAGTAAATGAACTGCATATTAATGTTTTAATTGTTAAAACTCTCAAATGAAATCATGCAGGATTTATTTTCCTTATGCCCTTTTTTAAAGTTGCAATTCAGTTCTTTATAAATACCATATTCTACAAAAATCTACATTTTCCTTTCCAATAACTTCAATCCAGGGTATTGCTCATCTTTCTGTTTAGTTTCACAGTAATTTTGAACATTACTACCTCATGACCAACAGATTCTATAGGCGGAATGTCTGATAAATTACACGGGACAGCTGCTTGACATCAAAAGAATAGCAACTGAATGAGTGTTGAGGAGTATCACATAGCTGACTACCACTAAATCAAAATACAAAGTCAAATTTCAATACTTAACTGCCATGTAAGACATGCATACAAAATGTACGAGTAAATATTGCATATATGGTAAAAAGATGTCAAGGATTATTATTCAGTTGAGTTCCACAGTCAAAAATACAAAGCACAATTTCAGTACTTAAATACACAAGTAAGATGAAAATTACAAAATGCAGTAAATACACAAAGTAGCTTTGGAGTTTTACTTATTTACTTATTTTTTGCAGGGGTGATATGCTCCCTACACCCCTGATTTGATAAAATAACATCCAGATTAAAATAAACAAAAAAAAAAAAAAAAAAAACAAAAGAGCCAGCTTTGCATAGCTTGTCTGGGAAAATGTTCTTGCTGCTCAGAGACTCCAAAATACATGCACTCCCGCATCTTTTCCCTCTTCATGTCGAAATCTAGAACAAAGATAAAAAGGAGCAACACCATTCCAACATACAGCTATTAACGCCAAAATGCAGTAATACAGATCCTAGAGTAGTTAATTTCAGTGCCTTAACATACCCATGCTGGGCACACTACACATAGTCAATTCACAAGAAAGCAGTGCTACTGTATTACTATAGCAATAACCCATGCCTGGGTGTGGGTAATGCTGGATTTACCCACGGTTGGCGTGGTTTGGTCCCGAGGGCAAAGCCCGAGGTACCAAACAAAGCCAACTGTGGGTAAATCCAGCATTACCACCCAGAAGTGTTATTATATTAATGACATTATTTAAGAAAAGAAATAATTACTTTTCTTAAATAATGGCATTATATCGCCTCTTGCTGCCCTTCTGCAGCTGTCTGGTATTCGCGGCAGTTCTGATGTACTGCGCATGCCTCGCAGTACATCAGAGCTGTGGGCAAAAACAACGGAGAATGCAAGATCTCCGTTGCTTTTTACTGTTTCGTTATGTTAAATGGGTTTAACATGGCGAGACAGCTTTAAAATAAGCAACGGAGATCTCCGTTACTTATTTTAAAGCTGTCTCGCTATGTTAAACCCATTTAATATAGCGAGACAGGTTTTAAAGCAACGGAGATCGCAAGATCTCCGTTGCTTTTTAATACTGTCGCTATGTTAAAGGAGTTTAACATAGCGAGACAGCTTTAAAAAGCAACAGAGATCTGTTGCTTTTTAAACCTGTATCGCTATGTTAAACTATTTTAACATAGCGAGACAGTGTTTTATACTAACGGAAAAAGTCCGGGCGACCGGACCTTTTTCTGTTAGTATATTGAGGGATTTACAATGGGCACGCTGGTTGGGCTGGCCAATCAGCATGCACGTTTTAGAGGAGGAATTGTATAATACATTTTTAATAAAAAAAAACACAGTCTCCAGTAAGAAGACTCCAGAGTGCATAAAGGTGATTATCTTGAACATGTACAGGAATGTCATCCATAGCCACCAAGGGGGAACATGGCTATATACATACCACAGCGATACCTCCTGTAAGGTGAAAGGCGAACAACATGCTTAGGTGGAGTATGAAGATGACACTGTAATGTACGACAGAGACATAACTCAATCACAGACTATCTGTTATATGAGCTACTCCTGCATGGAATATTACACTGCTGTTCTTTTACCCACCCTTACCCTACAAGTAATTTAGAATACATTTTGATCCCCAACAAATGTTCTACTGATGAAAGGAATAACAAGGTTACTACAGGTGTTATGAGATATACCAAGTAGGCTAGTTACTGTACATGTGATGCTGTCAACTGGATGATAGTGTAGTACATCATGAAAGTTGTATGGGGTGGTAATTATGTCCAACACTATGCAGGTCACATTGTCAAGTTATCTTCCTCTGCTGTATGCACTGAGAAAAACTGCATGGGTGACAAACATTATAAAAAAATGCATCCAGGCACCCTGAACAGCATGCTACACTGCTCTAGGTTCAGCAACCCATGAGATCCAGATCAGAATTTGAAATATAGAGCTTAGCTGAACATTCTACAACTAATGACGGCAACAGTGAGGAAATTCACATGAACTGTCACACTTTTTTTTTTTTTTTTTTAAAGTGAAGGAAGGCAAGCAAACCAATTCATACTCAAAACAAAATAACACAACAATGAACTGCACACTAACAATTAACTAAAACCGCGGAATGTCATTTGCTATTTGCCAAGGCTATTTGTCAACAGTTCATTTTCCTTCAGGAAAAGCAGTACACTTCTATATTTGTGGCAAACAGTCATACATTTATTTACTGCACTACTGCATCTGGATTTTATAACAACATTTGAAAAATAAAGTACTAAATCACATGGCTCGCTTAAGCACTGTAGCAAAAAGACAATTTCAAGTAGAGATTCAGGAAAAAGTCTCACTGCATGTCATCATGCACTACAGAAGGGCTATTTGCAGTGCTGCACGTCTTTGTGCACTACAGAAGGACTACCTGCGGTGCTGCACACCTTTGTGCACTACAGAAGGACTACATGCAGTGCTGTACACCTTCGTGCACCACAGAAGGACTACCTGCGGTGCTGCACACCTTCGTGCACCAGAGAAGGACTGTGCGGTGCTGCACACCTTCTTGCACCACAGAAGGACTACATGCGGTGCTGCACACATTCGTGCATCACAGAAAGACTACCTGTGGTGATGCATACCTTAGTGCACCATAGGACTACCTGTGGTGCTGCACACCTTCATGCACCATAGAAGAACTATCTGCAGTGCTCTGCACCTTCATGCACCACAGAAGGGCTATTTGCAGTGCTGCACCTCTTTATGCACAACAGAAGGGCTATCAGTGGTGCTGCACGTCTTCATGCACTACAAAAGGGCTATCTGCAGAGCTGCACGTCTTCATGCACCATTGAAGGGCTAAATGCAGTGCTGCACATCTTCATGCACTACAGAAGGGTCATCTCTAAAACAGAAATCATCACTGTGAGGTGTACTCTTTCAGTACACCTCACAGTAATCTTTCTGAATCTGGCCCCAAATGTATAGCCAACATAAAACCTAACAAAATAAAAATGTAAAGGAAAACAGACCATGTCTACTATCACTATCAGAGACTGCAAGTGTAGTGCCACAATTAAGTAAATTCCACATACCCTAGCAAGATGAGAATACTCATTAATAACAGCATGTTACTACTGGAACAACCATACATGTCAGAATGAAACCGATGAAACCAGTACGCAGTGATGCAAAAATTAAACTATGTCTTATCTTGAAACAATAAATAAATAAAATGCTGGCAAAACTGCAACTGGAAAAAGGATGTCAGGTTACTTTTTCCTTGTTGTGATTAAAACTTCACGATAGTGAAAAGCAAACTTTACTCACTTGTTTACACAAGTTTTGGTCAAAAGACATCCACAACTTTACAAATTAAAGCAGTAGAAAGAACCAAGATAATAAATGCAAACTTGTACACAATAGAAGTTATTTAAAAATCAAAACGTTACATTGGGGTAGGCAGCTCCTGTCTTTCGTAAGCTTCTGCATTTCCTCCTGCCCAAAGCATAGCTCACATAATCAGAAGAAAAGTACAGCTGTGCAAAATCTTGCCTTTCTCTTCACTGTTGCAGTATTCTTCACTTTAGGGATCTCCTGCCAAGGACAGCCCAGCGCTTGGCCAGTATACCAAAGCCTTTAGATCTTCTATGCACAGTACATCACACGTATGCTCTATAGGTTGGTACAAGGCTATCAGGCCTAGGGGCCTATACAAGCTTAGCCATAACAATTCTCTGACTATTTCTTCCCACACTATTTACTTCCTGGACCCCTGTCTAGCAGGGCAACTGACGTGATCCTCGGGGTGAATTTCCCTTCTCCCATCCAATCGTCAAGGTTCCTTTTTAAGAGGGCCAAAGAGGCGCTCTGCTTGACATGTATGGGCAGTCTATTCCAGAGTCTGGGGAGTCTCTGGGTCAGGAACCTATCCCTCCAGCATGTTTTGTTTATTGTGATGACAAGGTTTAGATCCCTGGAGCGCAAGACTCTGAGGGACTGGGATTTCTTTAAGTGTAGCATGTCCAACAGCTCTAGGTTTGACATAGCCTTGTATGTTAAGCAGAGATCGCCTCTGAGTAGACGATATGCGACAGAGTATAGCTGGAGTTTTTTTAAGGCGGTCAGCATACCTCCAATTCAGGAAGTAGGGCAAAAAGCTGACATACAGGTGCAGTTACTCGGAACTTAATTGCCCCAGTAGAGAAAAGGCTCCATAGGACAAAAAAAAAAAGCTATGAACATCCACAAGGAGAAAATGCAGACAGAAAAGGAAGACCCCCAGCCAGGTGGGAAACCAAAAACAAAGTACAAAAGAAAAAAGGGGGATGAAGGGAGGGAGCGTACTGCAATAGTGAAGAGAAGGACATCTACTGTTATGGTAAGAGTTTACTCAACTTTACTATGTCCTTCTATATCACTGTTGCAGTATTCTTCACTGTAGGAAAAGTACAAAAGCTCAAGAAAAAGAATAAGGAGGTGGAAGACTGGGAAGAGCCTTCAACAAGCCCAGGCAGAACAGCTGAAGCAAAACCTGCTCTGGCCCTTGAAACCATATCCAATTTATAATGCTTGGTAAAGGTCTGCATTGAAGACCAAGTAGCAGCTTCAAGGAAGGAACTGGTTTCCAACCTCTTGAAAAAAGCACCAGAAAAGGCAATAGCCCTAATGGAGTGAGCCCTAACGGAAGTAGACCGACATTTGCCATGAAATGAATAATAAAAGGAAATGGCCTTCGATATCCAGGAAGAGGCTGATTGCATAGAAACAGCCAAACCAAATGTCTTGGGATGAAATTAAACAAAAAGCTGGTCAGACTTAAGAATGGTCTTAGTTTTATCTAAATAATAAACAAGCTTGTCTGTGCAAATCCAAGGTATATAGAACCCTCTCACTAGTAGGCTGAGGAGAGGAGAAAAAGGAAGGGAGTTGTACTGCCTGACTTAAAGACAACTCATTAACCACCTTGGGCATAAAGGAAGGATTAGTATGAAATGACACCATGTCCCTAAGAAAAAACACAAAAGAAGGGATGGCCATAAGGGCCTGAAGCTCAGAAACCTTGTGAGCAAAAGTAACAGCAAGCAATAAGACAGTCTTCCAGGTACGATGTTGCAGATAAGCTGAACCTGCAGGCTCAAAAGGATCCTGGGTCAATTTTTCTAAAACAAAATTCAGGTCACATGGAGGAGGAATGGGATTCCTTGGGGGACCCAAGACGCAGGATGACTTTAAGAAACTGTTTGACCTCAAAACGAGAAGCCAAAGGAGGATTCAAGGGCACACGGGCAGAAATAGTTGACAAATGGGCCTTTACAGAAGAATAGGCCAATCCAGACTGCAGCAGCTCAGACAAATAGGACAGAAACAAAGGGACACCCACTGATAAAGGTCCTGGTTATAAGCATGTCACCAGACAGAAAATCTCTTCCATTTGGACATACAAGACTTTCTGGTTGCAGGTTTTCTTGCTTCCTTTAAAACCCTGAGCACGTCCTCAGAAAAGAGGTGCCTGAAATGGATCAAAACCCTATCACCTGCAATGTCAGCTGAAGTGTGGACAAGAGAGGATGGAGGAGAGACCCCTTGTCCTGTGTGAGGAAATCCAACCAGTGAGGTAACTTGTGGTAATCGCCCCTGGTCAGATGCATTAAGGGGGGAAAAACAGTGCTGCGTTGGCCAAAAAGGAGTCACTAGCAAGATTTGGGGAATCCAGCTGAATTTTCTGCAGGACTCTTGGATGCAGGGGAAGGGGAAAGAAGGTGTAGAGAAACATCCTCTTTGAAGGAAAAGAAAGGGGGTCTGTCTTCCAAGCCCGATGGCATGGCACTCTAACAAAAAAGATAGATTGTCTATTCACGGGGGAGCCAAAATGATTTACCTGAATAATACTCCACAGATGGACCATGTCCAGAAACACAACTCTGTGAAACAGACTCACAAGCCTGCGTTTTGCATCTGCTCAAAGTGTCTGCCACTAGATAAGGAATGTACACTGCCTAAAGAGTTAACTGATAACGGAGTTAGATCTAAGGCCTGAAGAGCCAAGCCTTGAGAGAAGGTAAGACTATATGCCCCCCACCTGTTGACATACCACATCACTTTGGTGTTGTGCTTGTAAACCTTAAGAGGGCCTGGAAACAGTATAAGGTGAAAATCCTGATGGGCCAGAATCAGGCCTCTCATCTCTTTCATGTTTATATGGTCTCACTTCTGAAGGGGGGGCAAACACTTTGAACTTTCAGGTGACCACAAGAATCTCCCACCCCATGTCTGAAGCATCAGTATACAGTTCCTGAAAAGAACTGGAGGCTGAACAGACAGTCCTGGGTTGGGGGTAAGTTGTTGAATCTACCACTTAATTTCTAGTTCAGACGACGAAGTGGCACTCTGAAATCTAGAGAATGGCAACGCTGAAGCCAAACTAACTTGAATTACCACTGAAGTTTCCGCATGTGCAGTCTGGCAAGAGGGGACATTGGAATAGAAAAGGCCATGAATCCTAGGGTTCGAAGAAATTCTCTGGTTGGAATAACTGTGTCAGAAAAATATGTATTAATGTGTGTATGCTTAATACTAATTAGAAACTAAATAAGTTAACACGTTTTTCATTCTATTTTATATGCACTGTTCTATATACAGTTGAGTTTCATATGAGACTGAAAAGATGCTTTTTGAAACTGCAGTGTGCTTTCTGAAACTTGCAAGATGCCCTCTGACCTAGTAATTGCTAGCACAGCAATATTCACATTTATGCCTTTTAGAAATGTACTTGAGAAGCAGGTGAATATCTGCTAGGTCAGGAAGAAATGAATGAACAATGCTATATTCTGTAAATGTAATGATTTTAAACAATCAGCTCTGTTCGAAGTATGAGAACATACGCAGCTGCAGAAGTTAGAGATAACAGACAAAGGACTGTTAGAGAAATGAACTGCAATCTATACTTGCTTTGTGCTCAAATTAGCCATAGTACCTTGAATGGTAACACTGCATATATCTAACCGGTGGTAGCCAAGGCCACGTTGTTTTTCTTAGGAAGTTTCTCACAAAATTTGATAGTACCAGCAGAATATTGTAAAAACAGTTACTACAAAATGATGATGACAAAACTTGTGATTCACTACGTCAGCTTGGTAGGCAATGTCTTATTAGAAAAGGTATAAGAATACCTGCATTTCCTGATTCTAGTTAGACAAACTCTGTATTAGCACGTTTTTGTTTCCTTGCTGCAAGATTAAAGTGCCTTAACCTGAACCTACCATGTTTTGATCATTTTTAAAGTATATTTTTCCTTTGACAGTTTTGGTCCTTCGGACCGGAAAGTATCTCTCACTCTAGGCCCAGGTCAGAATTGGGCCTGGTGGCATGTACCCGTACGGAGAAGAGCCCACATCGGCTCTTCTGTTTTGAAAGACCTCTGACTGGATTGTCGTTCGAAAGAGGCCAGCCACCGTTTCTGATCTGGGATTGGAGGAAGAGTCAACGTTCCGGTGGATCAACATACGGAGGGTCAGGTAAGGAGGAATTTACCTTTTTTCTGTTTTAGATCAGGGACTTGTTACACTATTGTTTCGTCAGGGAGATTTGCATGTGCAGATCAGGGACAAAAAGACTGCTGTCTTGTCATAGATCAAGGAAACAGAATAGGTAGACAGTTATTCTAGATAAACTGTGAAAAGGTGTAAAATCGTGGTACCACGTGATAAGAAGGGTTACGTAACAATTTTTAACTTAGCTAAGGCAACATGGGAAATCAGTGCACAAAAAGTTCCTGAGACCCGCCCCTAACAAAAGACGCGAAATATATGTAATTACAGCGTGCCGATAATGTTAAGTATTATACAAAATGGGTTGATAAATTTAGATAAACCTTCACTTATTAAACTTGTTAGACAACTTAAAACAGACGCGAAAGGTCAGCTAAAAAAGCAACGACAATTAGGAGTCCCTCAGGCACACAGGTGGCTTGAGGAAGCAAACCGCAGGGAACAAAAGATTAAAAATTCAAAAGCAATGTTCTTAGATAAAGAAGATAATAACTTGGTAATAGCAACAGCCCCTCCTCCGCCCCCTCCGCTTCCCTTACCAGAATATGAAGCGAGTGGACAAGCTGATCCACCTCCGCTATACCCAGCTGTTCCTGCAAAATCAAAACCGTTTGTCAGAGATCCTAGAGAGACCAGGTCTCGAACACGCAACTTAAGAGGGGATATTGAATTATATGAAATGAATAGAGTCACGAGCTATGAGTGAAGAGGAGATATGTCCACTCATAGAAGTACCAAATCCGCAGGCAGGACAGGCAGGACAGGATCCAACTCTTCTAGTATATAGACCGTGGACACCGGAAGACATCCGGAAAGCCACAGAGGGAATTCCCCATCCAAAAGTTAATTTTAGAAAATTCTTAGACTTACAAGGCATGAGGTTAAGTTACCATTTGAATGGAGAAGTAGAGAAAGTAGTTAGACAAATCGTAGGTCCAGATTGGCACATGATCAGTGGCAACTGGAATCCCCGTGACGCAGAGCTTAGACCACTCTCATATAGTAACGCAGAACTGGATAACAGAGTGAAAGGTCTGACGGGCCGAATCTCTGAGAAATGGAAACCTAGGGCTGATTGGACTTGCATTAATCAATGCATACAACAAGAAGGTGAAACTGTTGACAGATATTATGCCAGATTATTAGAACGTTTTAATAACCATTGTGGAATGCAAGTACCTGAAGATCAAACACATGATTCCCCATATGAGCAACAGCTAAAGAATGCATTTTTAAAAGGCAGTATTGCGCCCATTAGCAGCTTTATTACAAAGCACATGGTAGATCATCGTACAAGTAGATTACAGTCATTACTTGAATATGCAAGACATGCTGAAAGGCATTTTAATAGCAAAAAGAAAAAGAAAACAAGTATTCGCAGTACAAGAAGGATCAGAAGTCTTTGTAGTACAAACTGGGAAGAAGGGTAAGAAAAATACCCAGGGAAACAAACAATCTGATAAGCGATCAGAAGACTTTAAAGAAAGAAAGAAAAGGGGTGAATGTTTCAAATGTGGGAAAAAGGGACATTTAGCAAGGGATTGCAGGCAAAATAAGAAGGTTACCACGGAAGATAGGGAGGGTGAGGAATGACTATATGATAGTCAAGAATCACTGGATAGGAATAAACAAGAAAAGACAAACACAAATGTGATAGAAAGGGTAGAGGATGTGACAGAAGAAATAGAGGATGTACATGAATTCATCGATAATGAAGAAAATGAAATTTTGGACTTAGCATTATTGAGCTTAGAGCTCCACTTGGCAGACACAAAACCGGAAGTTACACTTCTGGTAGAGGGGAGGGAAGTCAAATTCCTGTGTGACTCAGGGGCTTCACAGACCCTGATACATCCTTCCAAACTACCAGAAAATTCAGAATCACTGGACTACATATTAGTGAAAGCAGCTAATGCACAGCTGTATCGGGAGCCACCCTCCCACAACATAGCGATAACTGACCCAGTTTCAGGGATGACCCAGAAAAGCAAAATTGTTGTTTCTGCAAAATGTCCAGTGAATCTCTTGGGCGGAGACCTAATGCAAATATTGGCTGTAGTTCCAACTATGCAGGGTATGGAGGCACAGCGACAAATGGATACTTTTGTAGTGCGACCGGAGGGTGAAACATTTTATTGGTACAGCCAGGACTTAGTTACGACTGGTCCAGGGGCAGTAACTGAAGAACTGATTAACGTAGCCATCTGTAAATCCCCCTCCCTTGACACTAATAAACAGCATTTGTTGCACTGCACTCTATATTACTGTAACAGACCAGGACCTAATAAAGAATATGAGCAAGAACTGTTTAGGAACCATGCTAACAGATCAGTATTACGAAATTTGTACTGGGACACAGAAGGAAACAGTGTAGTAAGCTGTTCATTGCCCCAGGAATTCCTAGCACTTTACAAATCTAATCGATTACCACATGTAAGTTTAACTAAAGATACAAATTTGAAGTGGGCAGACCTAGGAGAAAAAGTCACAAGGTGGGAAAAACAGACAGAGTTAGAACTCTCTGAATAAGGAGTACAAAAGCAGAAATTAAATTGGATAACACAGATGCACCCAGCTGTGCACTCACAGGCAAGTGAGGATAGCCGAGTAGCACTCTTACTAGAAGAAGAGGAAAAAGCCTTACGAGACATACCAGAGACTCTCTGGTCAACAGGGAAATCAGATGTAGGGCTTATTCGTACAGCAGGACCAGTTACTATCACCCCAAAATCAGCATTTAGACCTCAAAAGAGACAGTATCCCTTAAGAAAGGACGCACAAATAGGAATTAAACCTATAACAGCAGCCTTACTTAAGGAAGGAGTCTTGATAGAATCTCCTGATTCACCATGTAATACACCTTTATTTCCTGTTAGGAAAGCAAACTGAGAATGGCGTATGGTCCAAGATTTACAAGCTGTAAATGACGCAGTTATACCCAGGGCACCTACGGTGCCAGATCCACACACTTTACTGAATGATTTAAAACCTCAACAGAAGTATTTTTCTGTGGTAGATATTAGCAATGCATTTTTCTCAATACCAATACACCCTGACAGCCAATATTGGTTTGCATTTACATTTCAGGGGAAACGGTATACATATACGAGACTACCACAGAGATATTGTGAAAGTCCAACAATATTCGCACAAGAAATGGCAAGTAACCTGGCGGGATTTATCCCACCGAAAGGCAGTCAGATTTTACTTTATGTAGATTTACATTCTGCTGGCAGCCCCACCCAGCAAGAATGCAGAGGATACCATAGCATTATTACAATTTTTAGCCACTCAAGGACACAAGGTAAACAAAAACAAACTGCAACTTTGAAAAAAACAGGTCAAATACCTGGGATATGTAATATCCAAAAAAGGCAGAATATTAGATAAAGACAGAAAAACAGCAATATTACAAGCACCTAAACCAACTACCAAAAAGGAAATGATGTCCTTCCTGGGTACTACTAACTTTTGTCGGAGTTGGATTCCAAACTATGCCTTGGAATCTGCTCCACTGACTAACTTGATATTCAAAAAGCCGATGGCAGCACAAGATTTATTACAGTGGACACCAGAAGCAGAATCAGCTTTCTGCAAACTGAAACAACTGATAGCTTCTTCCTTAGTTTTAGGATTACCAAACTATCATAAGCGATTTTTCCAAACTGTAGACTGTAAGCAAGGTTATATGACATCAGTGTTAACAACAGCATGGGGACAAACAACGCCCCATAGCTTACTATTCATCACAGCTAGACCCAGTGGCGCGATCCTTGCCCCAGTGTGTACAAGCAGTAGTCGCAGCTGCAATGGCAGTGAAGGCTTCAGCCTCAGTAGTATTGTTCCACCCTCTCACATTGAGAGTGCCTCATGCAGTCGCAATTATTTTACTGCAAGAAAAAGTAGCATATATCTTTCTCCTGCTAGACATCTTTCCTGCATGACTATACTGTTGAGCCAACCTCATATGACAATTGAACGATGCACAACTTTAAATCCATCAACCTTGCTCCCAACCCCTGCAGATGGCAAACCACACTGCTGCCTGCAGGAGATTGAGCAGAAGACACTACCTAGAAAAGATGTCACAGATGTTCCCTTGGATGATGCCGAGGTGACATGCTATGTGGATGGCTCGTGCAGGAGGGGTCCTACAGGACAGAATCTAGTGGGGTATGCAGTAGTTTCTGATACCGAGATTTTAGAAGCAAAGTCTTTACCACACAACTTATCTGCACAAGCAGCAGAATTGATTGCTTTGACAAGGGCATGTACCTTGGCAAAAGGTAAAAAAGTGAACATTTTTACTGACAGTTAGTATGCTTTTTCTACTGTACATGTTTTTGCGCAGCAGTGGAAAAATAAAGAGGAATGATAACATCTACTGGTAAACCAATTAACCATGCGCAATTCATTTTAGACTTGTTAGACTCTATTCAGTTACCTCAGAAAGTAGCTATTTGCAAATGCATAGTTCATACCAAGCAACAGAATAGAATTTCAAAAGGTAATGCAAGGGCTGATACAGCTGCAAAACAAGCAGCTTCAGAAGTTTTTCTTTTGAGTGAGGAATTACAACCATCTGAGATTTTAGATTTAGAAATGTTAAAAACAATGCAGACACTTACTACAAATGTAGAAAAACAGAAGTGGATAAAACGAGAAGCAATCCTTGAGAAAGGACTGTACATCTCCAAAGAAAAGAAACCAATTTTACCATCTAACTTGTTTAGATATGGAGCTTTGTTGAGCCATGGGCAGTGCCATGTCTCAACAGGGGGGATGGTACAGTTAGTGAATCAAGTGTTTACGACGTATAGGTTCATAGGTTTATACTAGGCTATCTGCCCTAAGGCATTTATAAGCCTAGCCCAAATTTTTGTGGCTTACGCCACCCCTTATATGAAAAAAATACTGTGCCCATTAGTTTGTTGTGCCTCTGTCCAGCAGTGACACAGAGATGATTCCCGGGGTAAACCCACGATCTCCCATCCACAGGTCTAGATTTCTCCTGAACAGAGTCAGCGAGGTGCTCTGCCTCACATGGACCGGGATTTTATTCCACAGCATAGGGAGTCTCTGAGTGATAAATCTATCCTCCAGCACGTCCCCTATTTATATCCGTGCTAAGGTTTAAGTCGCTTGCTCTAGTGGTTTTGGTGGATTTGGATTTTTGAGGTGGAGCATGTCCATTAATTCGGGTTGGACATGGCCTTGTATGTCAGGCACATGTCACCTCTGAGCAGACGGTATGCGACTGAATAGAGCTGGAGTTTCTTCAATCTGGCAGCATATGACAGATTTTGGAGTCCCTTTATCCTTTTGGTGAGGAACTTTTGGGGTCTCTCCAATTGCTGCAGATGTCGGGTGAGATATATCCCGAATGGGGCATTGTACTCGATCATTGGTCTGATAAGGAAGAGTACAGGGGAACAATGACCTCACTAGATCTGGATGTGAATCCTTCATGATCAGGTGGGCAATGTAGAAGGTCTTTCTAACCACTTTAGCAACGTGAGTGTCAAAGAAAGGCCACTGTCAACCTGGGTCCCCAGGTCCCTGATAACCTCTTCTGTGCTTAGTGGATTGCCACCTATATGGTAGCTTGGGGTTACCTTGTTTTTCCCGAAGGGTATGACTATACATTTTTAATGTGAAAGCATTTCCTGTTCTGAAGGTATCTTTTCCCCACTTCAAAGGCCTTTTCTCTTTCAAAATTTGTTTAAGGGCCTCCCTTTGGGCCCCGGGTTAAGTGTCCCAAAGGGGCCGGAAAGGGGTTTTGGGCACCACTTTTAAACTGAGTCTGGCGGAATAACTGGGGGCGCCTTAAAGTTTTAACCCAGGACAAGGGGGTTTTCAAACCCGGGGTTTTAAATCGAAAGGGGTTTTTTTTTGGTTGAATCGGTTGGCCTTTGGACTGCCCTTCCCATCAATGGCCGGTTTCCCAAAAAATTTTTCCAAGAGGAAAGATTTCCCCTTTACAAACAAATGGGGGCCTTTTCTGGTCTATTCTTTTTTTATCTCCAAATCCCTTTAAGGCAAATGGCTTTTGGGGGTTTGGTTTTACCGGGCCAGGGCCCCCTTTGGGGAGTTGACCCAATTAAAAAAATCCGGCCAATGGAAGTGAGATTTAAAAGGGCCTTTGGGGGGTTTAACCTATTTAGCTTGGTGCCCAAAACCGGGGAACCCTTTCCCCCTTGTGCTGGTTTTGCTTTGGAGCCCACCTGCGGGTTGAGAATTTCCCGGGGGGCTAAATGGTGGGAAGTTATTTCCTTAGAGGGGTGAATTGCAGACCTGTTGAGATGTTGGGTGTCTGTGGTTCAGGTTTTTGTCCCCCGGACAATCGGCTATCTGGGGTTTCCACCAGTCAACAGTGAAAGGCCTTTTTGTCCTTGTTGGCAATTTTTCAAATTGGCCTAGTTTATTTAAAAGTCCGATTTTTTTAATAAACGGGGCTTCCTTAAAGGGGACAGGGTTTGCTTTTCTTTTAAAAAGGCGGGGTAAGAATGGAATCCCCTTTTGGAAAGGGCGGTTTTATTTTTTTCCTGACCCTCGGCCCGGGGGGTTTAAGAAAGGATTAAGGGCTTAGCTTTGGGGTTTTGGTTTTCGGTAGGGCCCTTTAGATCCACACCGCTTGAGTTTGAGGGCAGAAAGCTTAATGGCGTTTGGGTGGCCATTGGGGTTTCCCGAGATTAGTTTATGATCAGACTCACCCAAGGGGACCCCGGGGTTTTGGGGCTTTGCCCATGTTTTGACAAGAGACAGATTTTCCCCGCAGTGACCAGGGCCCGGAATTGAAATTTGAACCCAAACCGTTTTAGAAAGTTGGTTAATAACCCCTTTAATTTGTATGAAGTCACCCAAATGATTTTTGAGAACATTTTTTTTCCCTTTTTAAAAGGCTGTTTTTCCTTATTTAAGGGTGGCTGTACAGTAGATTAGTCAATTTAAAATTGAAGGTTTAATAGAAAAAAAAATTGAACTAGAATTTGATACAACTGGGGGGTGTACCGAAAAAATTGATAACATCAGGTTTAAAAAGGAAAAAAGGGGGAAAGGTTTTTAGGATTTTCCCGGGGTTTCTGTAGCGGGTCAGAGTTGTTCTTTCGCGTTTTGGCAGAAAGTGTAGTCGGAGGTTCCGGCGACATATTGTAACAAAGTCAGAACCGAAAAACTGTTCTGCAAACTCCGACCGGCCTAAGCGTTTCGGTTGAAGGAAGCACAGGCCGAACAGGCTGCTACGTCGTGGGCTGGGCCTAAACAAGGCAGACAGTAAGAATGGAAATCCTTATGAGGTATTTGTTTCCCACAGGTTAAACAATTATTAACTTTTTCTGACATCGGCTGGGGCAAGAAAGAGTCCTAGCGGGTACTTAGCTTTAGAAGTCTTGAGTAGTATTCGGTAGAAAAAATCTCTGGATCCGACCGCCCGGCACTTGCGAACAGCTTCTGCTTCGGGCGCCACGCGGCAAGAAAGACTGGGGAAGATGGCGTCGGCTGATGCCTTTATACCCGAGGTCCAACAGAGATGACGTCGGATGAAGAGCGACATCAGCCGAAGCCGGACCCGGACTTTGGAATCCGGCCGACTGACGGGCTGCCTGACGACAGGACAACCCAGCTGTTATGACTGCAGATGCATCCATGAAGGACATCAAGAAGGTGAAACTGTTGACAGATATTATGCCAGATTATTAGAATGTTTTAATAACCATTGTGGAATGCAAGTACCTGAAGATCAAACACATGATTCCCCATATGAGCAACAGCTAAAGAATGCATTTTTAAAAGGCAGTATTGCGCCCATTAGCAGCTTTATTACAAAGCACATGGTAGATCATCGTACAAGTAGATTACAGTCATTACTTGAATATGCAAGACATGCTGAAAGGCATTTTAATAGCAAAAAGAAAAAGAAAACAAGTATTTGCAGTACAAGACGGATCAGAAGTCTTTGTAGTACAAACTGGGAAGAAGGGTAAGAAAAATACCCAGGGAAACAAACAATCTGATAAGCGATCAGAAGACTTTAAAGAAAGAAAGAAAAGGGGTGAATGTTTCAAATGTGGGAAAAAGGGACATTTAGCAAGGGATTGCAGGCAAAATAAGAAGGTAACCACGGAAGATAGGGAGGGTGAGGAATGACTATATGATAGTCAAGAATCACTGGATAGGAATAAACAAGAAAAGACAAACGCAAATGTGATAGAAATGGTAGAGGATGTGACAGAAGAAATAGAGGATGTACATGAATTCATCGATAATGAAGAAAATGAAATTTTGGACTTAGCATTATTGAGCTTAGAGCTCCACTTGGCAGACACAAAACCGGAAGTTACACTTCTGGTAGAGGGGAGGGAAGTCAAATTCCTGTGCGACTCAGGGGCTTCACAGACCCTGCTACATCCTTCCAAACTACCAGAAAATTCAGAATCACTGGACTACATATTAGTGAAAGCAGCTAATGCACAGCTGTATCGGGAGCCACTCTCCCACAACATAGCGATAACTGACCCAGTTTCAGGGATGACCCAGAAAAGCAAAATTGTTGTTTCTGCAAAATGTCCAGTGAATCTCTTGGGCAGAGACCTAATGCAAATATTGGCAGTAGTTCCAACTATGCAGGGTATGGAGGCACAGCGACAAATGGATACTTTTGTAGTGCGACCGGAGGGTGAAACATTTTATTGGTACAGCCAGGACTTAGTTACGACTGGTCCGGGGGCAGTAACCGAAGAACTGATTAACGTAGCCATCAGTAAATCACCCTCCCTTGACACTAATAAACAGCATTTGTTGCACTGGCTCCCGATATTACTGTAACAGACCAGGACCTAATAAAGAATATAAGCAAGAACTGTTTAGGAACCATGCTAACAGATTAGTATTACGAAATTTGTACTGGGACACAGAAGGAAACAGTGTAGTAAGCTGTTCATTGCCCCAGGAATTCCTAGCACTTTACAAATCTAATCGATTACCACATGTAAGTTTAACTAAAGATACAAATTTGAAGTGGGCAGACCTAGGAGAAAAAGTCACAAGGTGGGAAAAACAGACAGAGTTAGAACTCTCTGAACAAGGAGTACAAAAGCAGAAATTAAATTGGATAACACAGACGCACCCATCTGTGCACTCACAGGCAAGTAAGGATAGCTGAGTAGCACTCTTACTAGAAGAAGAGGAAAAAGCCTTACGAGACATACCAGAGACTCTCTGGTCAACAGGGAAATCAGATGTAGGGCTTATTCGTACAGCAGGACCAGTTACTATCACCCCAAAATCAGCATTTAGACCTCAAAAGAGACAGTATCCCTTAAGAAAGGACGCACAAATAGGAATTAAACCTATAAAGTACAGTTTTGTACCTACCATAAATGTAGATGTCCGAACTGGATAGCATCTGCAGTCATAACAACTGGGTTGTCCTGTCGTCAGGCAGCCCTTCAGTCGGCCGGATTCCAAAGTCCGGGTCCGGCTTCGGCTGATGTCGCACTTCACCCGACGTCATGTCTGTTGGTCTTCGGGTATAAAGGCATCAGCCGACGCCATTTTCCTCAGTGTTTCTTGCCCCAGATGCCAGTAGCCCTCTTGAAGGCTAAAATTTGGATAAATGCCAATGTTTCCAAAAAGATAGAGGTAAACACAAAAATAAGCATGTATGTACATATATACAAACAAATACACCATAAAGACTCCCCACCAGCTAGCTATTAGGAGGGTAAACACCCTAGGAGTACCACAGAGGGAAGGAGGGAGGTAATCCTGACTGCAGATGCTATCCAGTTCGAACATCTACATTTATGATAGGTACAAAACTGTACTATGTCCTTCATGGATGCATCTGCAGTCATAACAACTGGGTAGAATACCATAGCCAACTAGGGGAGGAGGAAAAACTAGATTATGGTGTGTTTAGGATCCCTTGCAGTACAGCAGTGGCAAACCCTGCTCGGGATCTGGAATATAGAGGCAAATTATAATGCTTGGCAAATGTATGCACGGAGGTCCAAGTAGCCGCCTCAATAATGTCTTTGGTTGCCACTCCTCGTAAGAAGGCTGTGGTAGTGGGTGTTGCCCTTGTAGAATGAGGTCTTATGTTCTGTGGAATTGGTTTTCCATGGAAGGAGTAACAGAATCGTATGCAATTTCCTATCCATTTGGAGATTGTCTGTTTGGAAATAGCTTTTCCTTCCCTTCCTGTTGCATAGGCTACAAAAAGCTGGTCAGTTTTTCTGCTACTTTTGCTCTGTCCACGTAGTAGCGTAGCTGTCTGGCTACATCCAAGGTATGCAGTGTTCTTTCCCTCTGTTTTGTGGGTTGGGAAAGAAGGTAGGTAGGTGGATTGCCTGGTTTAAAGACACTCTGGATACCACCTTAGGCATAAATGTAGGATTAGTCCTCATGGACACTCTATCTTGGTGGAAGATTAGGAAGGGCTGTACTGCCATTAGGGCCTGAAGTTCAGAAACCCTCCTGGCTGAGGTTATTGCCAGTAGGAAAGCAGTTTTCCACGATAGATGCTGTAGGTCTGCTGTTGCTGCTGGTTCAAAAGGTGATAGTGTCAACCTTTCTAGCACAAAGTTCAAGTCCCAAGCTGGCAATGGTGGTTTCCTTGGAGGTTTTACATTCTTGATTCCTCTGAGGAACTGCCTGAGTAAAGGATGTGAAAAGACAGGTGGATCAAAGCTGTATTCTGCTGATATAGCTGATGCATGTATCTTGATGGAGGAGTAGGACAGGCCTGTATGTAGAAGTTCTGCCAGATACTCCAGAATGTTAGGCATATCTATGTTTGACACATCTTTTCCTCTTTCAGTACTCCAAATGACAAACCTTTTCCATTTTCCTGCATAGTTCCTTCTTGTTGAAGGTCTGCGGCTTCAAGAATAATATCTTTAACTCTTTGGGAAAGTTCTGGATTAGCTGCTGCTATGTGATGTTCCATGCAGTCAGTTGCAAGCGTTTTAGGTTTGGATGCATGATGCTGTAGTTGTTCTGAGTTAACATCAAAGGCATCAGGGGTATTGGCCACATATTGTTCCGAGACATGTTCCTCAGCAGTGGGTACCAGTGTTGTCTTGGCCAGTTTGGAGCTATCAGGATTATCCTTGGACGTTCTTCCTTGACTTTTAGTAATACCTTGTGTATCAAGGGAAGAGGTGGGAATGCATATGCTGTTAGGCCTTTCCAGCTGAAGGAGAGCGAATCCACTTTCCATGCCAGTGGGTGGAATGTCCTTGTGCAGAATTTTTGAGCTGGTGATTGAGAGGGGAAGCGAATAGATCTATCTGAGGCATTCCCCATTTCTTTGAGATGGTCTTGAAGATGTCCGGGTGTAGCACCATTCGTGGGCATCCGATGTGGTTCTGCTTAATATGTCTGCTAGAGTATTCTCCTTTCCCGGTACAAATATTGCCTGTAACTGGATGTTGTAGCTGAGTGCCAGGTTCCACAGCTCCAAAGTCATTCTGCATAGGGTGTATGAATGAGTGCCTCCCTGTTTGTTGATGTACCACATGACTGTGGTGTTGTCTGTCCTTATCATCAACTGGCCCTCTTTGAGAAATGGTCTGAACTTTTGGATTGCCAGTTTTACTGCCAGCATTTCTTTTAGGTTGATGTGCAGGTGAAGTTGATCCTGTCCACAATCCTTGCACGCATTTGTCCAGCATGTGGGCCCCATCCTAGGTCTGAAGCGTCTGTTGTGATGGTCTGGTTTGCTTGACATCTGCGAAAGGGTAGACCTGGGTTTGACTGGCATGCTTGAGCCCACCATAGGAACTCCTGTTTTAAGCATGTAATTAGTGGGATTTCTGTTTCTAGGCTGTGCCTGTGTTGGGACCATAAATTCTTTAGGTACCACTGTAGTTTTCTCATATGTAGTCTGGCAAGTGGGACCAAGATTATGCATGATGCCATGAAGCCCAAGGCCTGCAGTACTTTTCTTGCTGTTAACTTGTTCTGTTTTGTTAGAGCCAAGAAGTAAAGAGGAGTTCTTTTGTTTTTCTGCAGTTAGGAATGCCATTTGTCTTACTGTGTCCAATTCAGCAAGAATGTCCTTGTTTGGGATGGTATCAGCCTTGATTTTTGTAAATTGACTGTGTATCCCAGTGCTTGTAGCAAGTAAATGACCCTTTGTAAATCTGTTGTCAGCTTGCTTTTGTTGTCCCCTTGTAGCAGGCAGTCGTCCAGGTATGGGTAAATTTGAATTCCTGTAGTCTGCAGTGGGCGATTACTGATGCCAGGCATTTTGTGAATACTCTGGGCAGTAGATAAGCCAAAGGGCAATGCTGAGAATTGATAATGCTCTGATCCTGCAAGAAATCTGAGGTATCTTCTGCAGATTGGTCGAATGGGGACGTGCAGGTATGCCTCCTTGAGATCTAGAGTTACCAGCCAACACTCCTTGCCCAGCATGGGAAGAAGTTGCTGTAGGGTCAGCATTTTGAATTTTGGGACAATGATGTATGTATTTAAGGTGGACAGGTCGAGAATAGGTCTCCAACTTTTTCCTTTCTTGGAACTAGGAATAGTCTGGAGTAGAATCCCTTTCCTTGTTCTGTTGTTGGCACTCTTTCCACAGCTCTCATGTTTGCTAATTGCATTATCTGTTGTAGAGCCTCTGTTTTTGATTTGGAGGTAGATTTGGCATTCCTCTTTTGACTGGTAAAGTGTGGAAGTGGAACCGGTAACCTTGATCTATGGTTTGTAAAATCCACTTGTCTTTTGTGATATAGTGCCAGTTCTTGAAAATAAGGTTAATTTGCGCCTAATGGAGCTGCTATTTGTTCCCTGGTAGGCGGTTAGAGGTAAGTCACTGTGGTTGTGTTGTTGTAGTGGCAGTGGTTGTGTCTGTGCCTCTGTTGTTACCTTGCCACTGTCGTCCTCTGTAGGCACCTCCTCTGGATTGGTTTCTGCCTCTGGAACGTCAATTCCTGCCCCTTTGGGATCTTGTGGAGTCAGGAAAGGACCAATTTTTGGCAGGCCAATTCCTGCTAAACCTTGGGGGTTGAACCTGCAAGAAATCTTTAACCGTTTGAACAGATTTTGCCTTTTCTTCCATTTTCTTCATTACCTGCTGGGCAGGTGTACCAAACAGGCTGGTCTTATCCATAGGAGCATCTAATAACTTAGCTTTAACATGATCCGGTAAGGCTTGTTCCTTTAGCCATGCATGTCTTCTTATCACTGTGCCAGTCATGGCTGATCTAAATGAAGCCTCCAGTGCATCATAGCCACATTTTAAGGAATGGTTACTAACCTGTTGTATGTTATTTACCATTTCTAATACATATTTCTTATCAATAGAGTCATCAGAGGATAGCTTTTTTGTTAACTGATCAAGCATAAACTCTTGGTATTGTATCATGTGAAACTGACAGTTTAAAGCTCTAGCTGAGAGAGTAGCTGAGGTGTAGACTTTTGCCCCATCTGTCTAATGACCTGGCTTCCCTTTCAGAAGGAATAGGGTTTTAGCTGTGGTCGAGGCTACTGCCCTGGGACCCTGGGATATAGTTTCGGGTCTGCAAGTGGGGCCTTGTAAAGGTGGTGATGAGTGTCTGGTACCCTGTAAAATCTGTCTGGTTTGGCAGGGGCTGGAGGTAAAGAATCTGGTGCAGAGCAGACATCATTGAAGGCATCGTCCACCACAGAGAGGACAGGAGGTATAGCTAAGGGCCTGTGCTGTGGAAGGTGCAGAAAGGTCCTAAGTCTTTTCTGGAGTCTGAGAAATCCTGCTGCTGCCATTGGAACTGCTCGCATGGCATGTAAGGTTTCCCCAAAGGAGAATTCTTCTGGTGGGAAGCAGCTGGAATGGATTCTTCAGCATCTGAGTCTTCATAATTGGAGAAAGGAGCCTCTGGCTGGTCTGTTATGTCTGATTCATCGGCAGAATCATCAGAGGACACAGGCTCGGGGCTCTGCCCTAGGTCTCTTCTCTGGGGCTGAGAGGCCCTGTCTGGGTGAGATTGAGATCCCTAATTAATGAAATTAAATCTTCTGCCAGAGTAAGCATTTGTGAACTAGAAGAGGGCCTGGTTGTAGGGTTTTAACAGGCACTGTTTTAGTAGTTTTGGCTGCTTTAGCCCTGGCAAAGGCCTTAATGGACATGGCTGCTGGAGGCCTAGCAGCACCACGTGCTGGGGTAGAGACATCCAAGGCAATGGTGTCTGATAAGTCAGTGGCAACCACCGTAGTGGATAAAATTTCTGAGGCCGATTCAAGAGAAGTAGCAGGGGCCTCAGTGGTAGTGATAGATTCAGCTGTACTTTGATCAGTTTTCGGTTTCGCGAAACCGAGACACTCGGTTTGCTTAACCATGGTTTCGCCGAAACCGCGGACCGCGGTGTCGGTCTTTATCTTTGCGTTTTAGCAGTTTGGGTAGTCGGAGGATCCGGCGGCATAATATACGCAAAAACAGAACCGAAAAACTGTTCAGCAAACTCCGACCGGCGCCTAAGCGTTCGTCGGTTGAATGAAGCACAGGCGAACAGGCTGCTACGTGGGCTGGGCCTAAACAAGGCAGACAATAAGAGTGGAAATCTTTATGAGGTATTTGTTTCCCACAGGTTAAACAATTATTAACTTTTCTGACATCGGCTGAGGCAAGAAAGAGTCCCCAACGGGTACTTAGCTTTAGAAGTCTTGGTAGTATTCGGTAGAAGTAATCTCTGGATCCGACCGACCGGCACTTGCGAACAGCTTCTGCTTGCGCCACGGCAAGAAAGACGGAGGAAAATGGCGTCGGCTGATGCTTTTATACCCGAAGACCAACAGAGATGACGTCGGGTGAAGTGCGACATCAGCCGAAGCCGGACCCGGACTTTGGAATCCGGCCGACTGAAGGGCTGCCTGACGACAGGACAACCCAGTTGTTATGACTGCAGATGCATCCATGAAGGACATCAGCAGCCTTACTTAAGGAAGGAGTCTTGATAGAATCTCCTGATTCACCATGTAATACACCTTTATTTCCTGTTAGGAAAGCAAACGGAGAATGGCGTATGGTCCAAGATTTACAAGCTGTAAATGACGCAGTTATACCCAGGGCACCTACGGTGCCAGATCCACACACTTTATTGAATGATTTAAAACCTCAACAGAAGTATTTTTCTGTGGTAGATATTAGCAATGCATTTTTCTCAATACCAATACACCCTGACAGCCAATATTGGTTTGCATTTACATTTCAGGGGAAACGGTATACATATACGAGACTACCACAGAGATATTGTGAAAGTCCAACAATATTCGCACAAGAAATGGCAAGTAACCTGGCGGGATTTATCCCACCGAAAGGCAGTCAGATTTTACTTTATGTAGACATTCTGCTGGCAGCCCCCACCCAGCAAGAATGCAGAGAGGATACCATAGCATTATTACAATTTTTAGCCACTCAAGGACACAAGGTAAACAAAAACAAACTGCAACTTTGAAAAAAAACTGGTCAAATATCTGGGATATGTAATATCCAAAAAAGGCAGAATATTAGATGAAGACAGAAAAACAGCAATATTACAAGCACCTAAACCAACTACCAAAAAGGAAATTATGTCCTTCCTGGGTACTACTAACTTTTGTCGGAGTTGGATTCCAAACTATGCCTTGGAATCTGCTCCACTGACTAACTTGATATTCAAAAAGCCGATGGCAGCACAAGATTTATTACAGTGGACACCAGAAGCAGAATCAGCTTTCTGCAAACTGAAACAACTGATAGCTTCTTCCTTAGTTTTAGGATACCAAACTATCATAAGCGATTTTTCCAAACTGTAGACTGTAAGCAAGCTTATATGACATCAGTGTTAACAACAGCATGGGGACAAACAACGCCCCATAGCTTACTATTCATCACAGCTAGACCCAGTGGCGCGATCCTTGCCCCACTGTGTACAAGCAGTAGTCGCAGCTGCAATGGCAGTGCAGGCTTCAGCCTCAGTAGTATTGTTCCACCCTCTCACATTGAGAGTGCCTCATGCAGTCGCAATTATTTTACTGCAAGAAAAAGTAGCATATATCTTTCTCCTGCTAGACATCTTTCCTGCATGACTATACTGTTGAGCCAACCTCATATGACAATTGAACGATGCACAACTTTAAATCCGTCAACCTTGCTCCCAACCCCTGCAGATGGCAAACCACACTGCTGCCTGCAGGAGATTGAGCAGAAGACACTACCTAGAAAAGATCTCACAGATGTTCCCTTGGATGATGCCGAGGTGACATGCTATGTGGATGGCTCTTGCAGGAGGGGTCCTACAGGACAGAATCTAGTGGGGTATGCAGTAGTTTCTGATACCGAGATTTTAGAAGCAAAGTCTTTACCACACAACTTATCTGCACAAGCAGCAGAATTGATTGCTTTGACAAGGGCATGTACCTTGGCAAAAGGTAAAAAAGTGAACATTTTTACTGACAGTCAGTATGCTTTTTCTACTGTACATGTTTTTGCGCAGCAGTGGAAAAATAAAAGGAATGATAACATCTACTGGTAAACCAATTAACCATGCGCAATTCATTTTAGACTTGTTAGACTCTATTCAGTTACCTCAGAAAGTAGCTATTTGCAAATGCATAGTTCATACCAAGCAACAGAATAGAATTTCAAAAAATAATGCAAGGGCTGATACAGCTGCAAAACAAGCAGCTTCAGAAGTTTTTCTTTTGAGTGAGGAATTACAACCATCTGAGATTTTAGATTTAGAAATGTTAAAAACAATGCAGACACTTACTACAAATGTAGAAAAACAGAAGTGGATAAAACGAGAAGCAATCCTTGAGAAAGGACTGTACATCTCCAAAGAAAAGAAACCGATTTTATCATCTAACTTGTTTAGATATGCAGCTTTGTTGAGCCATGGGCAGTGCCATGTCTCAACAGGGGGGATGGTACAGTTAGTGAATCAAGTGTTTACGACGTATGGATTTACAAACTACACAAAATATTTTGTGCAGCATGCCTTGTTTGTAACAAGCATCATGCACAAGGGGCAATGAAACCTAAGCAAGGAAGTTTCCCTATACCACCGTATCCGTTCCATACTATTTGTATGGATTTTATAGAGCTGAACAAATGCGAAAATAAGAAGTACTGCCTTGTCATTATAGATATGTTTTCCAAATGGGTGGAAGCTTTTCCAACTAAAAATCCGGATGCAGCTACTGTTGCAAAAGTCCTCGTTAAAGAAATTATTCCTAGATTTGGCATACCGGAAAAGATTTATAGTGACAATGGCACACACTTTGTAAATCAAACTATACAACAACTTAGCCGTTATTTCGGGATTTCTCTGAAAAATCATTGTGCATACCACCCCCAATCTGCAGGATTAGTAGAGAGGCATAATGGGGATTTGAAAAACAAGCTTAGAAAATTGATTAGTGAGACACAAAAGAACTGGGTGCACTGTTTGCCTCTGGCACTGTTGAGCATGAAACTGTTCAAAATGCAAAAGGGTTAACTCCTTTTGAAGTTCTGTTTGGGAGGGCATATTACACACCTCAACGGAAATCTCTCATGCCTGCAGAGCAGGAGGCTGACAGTTCACTTGCAGGGTATATGAGGCGACTTTTGAATAACAAACTTTTGCAGTTAAATTCTGTTTCAGATAAAGAGCAAACAAGACCATCGGAAGCAGCAGTAGCCCCATGCGCATGGGTCTGGGTGAAGGTGGTGAAGAGAAAAAACTGGAGTTCTCCGAAGTGGGAAGGGCCGTACCAGGTACTACTGTCGACACCCACTGCAGTCAAGATCACAGAGCGAGCGTCCTGGATTCATTTGACACACTGTAAACTGGTTAACAACTTTGAATTGGACAAAAACCTTGTTACTGTTGTACAACGAGAACAAAATGACCAGGTATAGAGCAAACAGAGATGTAGAACAACCTCTGAAAACTTGCATAATTATTCTGGTAGCTATACTGATAACATTGATCTTTTTGTTGTGGCATTTCCTTTTTCCAGCCACAAAAGTTGAACTGACTAAACGTGATGAGCCGACCATAGACTGGCACCCAAACTTAACACTTATCAGGCAATTACACATGTGTATGCTGAGACTTTTAATGTTTCGAACTGCTGGATTTGCACAGCCATACCAACAGCATACGGGGGGTTATTAATGACTGCAGTCCCCCTAGGGGTCAATGAGACCTGGGAAAATTTGATTTATGACACCGTAGCTATTAAAGCATATGATAAGGTAGCATTGTATTTGCCTGTGACACAAAAGGGAATTGTATGTTTTTATAAGAATGACACAATTCAAGTGGGTTGGAGCAGGTGCAATGTGACTGTACATTACAAATGTTATACCAAAGCAAACAAAATGGGTACAGCTTGTAATTCAAATTATGACTAATTTCTGGAGTCCATGCATAAGACTACTGAACAAGTGCAACGTAATCCTGTACTTTTTAAACAACTATCTGTAATAGATAGGAAAATGTTTCATGCAGGGCAGCCATTTCGTAACAAAGTAACTACTAAGAGGATTGTTATTTTGTGTGTGATAAGAAAGCATATAAATGGTTACCTGAGAATTGGTCCGGCAGTTTTTTGGGGTACCTGGTCCCGGCCATACGACACACTGCAGTTTTGCCTCAGGGAAATATTTGAAATACCTAAAATGTGGCCAAGAAAGCTGTCAGGAAGCCTGAAAATCCAGCGAGAGATCAAGGCGGGCTGGAAAGACCATTATACTGTGGGTACCAAACTGACGCACATGGACTTGAGTGATGCTGTCATATCGTGGGCAGGCATATTACCTGCATATGGCACAGTGAAATTGATTTGGGAGCTGCAAAAACTGTCTAAACTTCTCGAAGTAATGAGTAATGCAACTTTTTCAGCTCTTGAATTGATAACTGATGAACTGAATGCTATGAGAACTGTAGTGCTCCAAAACCGAATGGCCCTTGACTTCACCCTAACGGCGAGAGGTGGTATGTGCGCTTTAATCAAAGAAGAGTGCTGTGCATATATACCTAATCATCAACATGAGATAAACGACCACCTTGAGGTGATACAGCAAGTGTTGGCCATGACCAAACTAGGCCCAAACCCTCTGACGGACTTTTTCCAGAATTTGTTTGGGGGGGTGGGGTTCCATCCTAATGAACATCCTGATTGCCATTTGTGTGGGATTACTCCTATTAGGAGCATGTATTTGTTGTGGTATTCCCTGCATGAAAAAGTTAATCAAAGAATTTATAGATATATCAGTTTCTGAGACTTTGTATCAAAGTACTGAAATTGAAGAATTGTTAGAATGTGAAACACTTTCATAAGTTTAAACTGAATGACTTTCTTAACTGCAAATCCTGAATGGAAGAGGTTAGGAGAAGAAGCAAACTGTTTATTCTTTTGAAAATAGAATAAAAAAGTATTAACAGGGGGGAAATGTCAGAAAAATATGTATTAATGTGTGTATGCTTAATGCTAATTAGAAACTAAATAAGTTAACACGTTTTTCATTCTATTTTATATGCACTGTTCTATATACAATTGAGTTTCATATGAGACTGAAAAGATGCTTTTTGAAACTGCAGTGTGCTTTCTGAAACTTGCAAGATGCCCTCTGACCTAGTAATTGCTAGCACAGCAATATTCACATTTATGCCTTTTAGAAATGTACTTGAGAAGCAGGTGATTATCTGCTAGGTCAGGAAGAAATGAATGAACAATGCTATATTCTGTAAATGTAATGATTTTAAACAATCAGCTCTGTTCGAAGTATGAGAACATATGCAGCTGCAGAAGTTAGATATAACATAGACAAAGGACTGTTAGAGAAATTAACTGCAATCTATACTTGCTTTGTGCTCGAATTAGTCATAGTACCTTGAACGGTAACATTGCATATATCTAACTGGTGGTAGCTAAGGCCACATTGTTTTTCTTAGGAAGTTTCTCACAAAAATTGATAGTACCAGCAGAATATTGTAAAAACAGTTACTACAAAATGATGAGGACAAAACTTGTGATTCACTACGTCAGCTTGGTAGGCAATGTCTTATCAGAAAAGGTATAAGAATACCTGCATTTCCTGATTCTAGTTAGACAAAGTCTGTATTAGCACTTTTGGCTCCTTGCTGCAAGATTAAAGTGCCTTAACCTGAACCTACTGTGTTTTGATCATTTTTGAAGTATATTTTTCCTTTGACAAACTGGCACAGGAAGAAGAAACTGAAAGAGGGACAGGCTGAACAGTACACTGGCCCACCAGGGGCCCAAGGACCTCTGAGAAATGAAAAAGTTGTTACAGAGGAGGTTGGGGAATCTCTGAAAAAGGAGGGACAGACTTCCAAACAATGAAGTAATCCCTGACTGATGACAAACAGAATCCAAGAATCTAAGGTGATGAGATGCCAATATGGAAGAGAGTGAGAGCTGAACAGATAAGGGAACCTGGCCAGGTGTGGGGGGGCAAGATGTCAAAGAGAAGAAGGCATGCCTGAGAAAACTTAGAAGGTGCTCTCCTACCACTCTTCCTTATCTTCAGTGGCTTGACCAGACTGCCTGCAAACAAATGTAGGCCTAGTAGGATAATTCCTCTGGAACTTGGGGATAGCAGAGGAAAAAATATGTTTAAGATCCTGCAAATCCTTACCTTTTTCTTGAAGAGACAAACATATTAGCAGCAGTCCCAAAGACATTTTTATTATCCAAACAAGCACCCAGCAACTTGGCCTTAATGTCTTCGGGTAATGACTCTAGGTGAAGCAAAGAATAACACCTCATAGCAGACCCAAACACAGCAGAATTGGAAGAGCCATCAGCAACATCACTAACTACACTTGATAGAGTGATGAGCCTTTTAAGAGGTAGAACCCAAAATAGAAAGAGCAGAAAGTTTTGCATCAGGATCAGGGAGGTCAGAAAGAACATGACAAGCCTGGGCAATCAAGGCCAAAACATACCTGGTCATGTGGGTCTGGTAACTCATGGCCCAAAAGGCCAAAGTAGAAGCAGTATAAAAAAATTCTTACCAATTGTCTCCCTGGCCCTACTATCCTTATCTGAAGGCAGAAACTTGGAGAGGGAAAAGCTTGGAAGGCTTGTCAGAGGAGACTGACACTACAGCAAGATCAGTAGGACACAAATAAAAATTTACAATCCTCAATGACTTTATAGAACCTGTCAGGTGTTTTTGCAGCAGAAGGCTGAGAATCAGGAGACTTAGAAGCAGCTATAAAAGTGTCCAAACAAAGCAGCCAACACAGAAGGTACAGGATAAGGTTTAGGAGTGTCCACCAGAAGCAGCTCATAATACCTTGAGAACAATATCACTTAAAATATTCCATCATTCTAGCTATAGTGTCTCCAAAAGATACTTCCTCAAAGAGACACTCAGGACTAACAGACTCTTCTTCATTAGAACCATAAAAGCCAAAGGGGAAGGCGTCTGGGAACAGTAAGACAAGGACCCATCATCAGACTCTGAATCCTCACCTGAGGATTTGGATTCCAAAGCTCATTTGGAAGGATTAGAAGTCCAAGGGGAGAGTAGGCAAAGAAACCCCTTGAGGAGGGTTCATGGTCATTAAGGCATTAAACAGGCCCTGAGTAAACTGCCATTCCACTTGAGAGTCCTTGGAGTATACAGAAGTATGCTTAGTCTTCTGCTTTTTCTTGGTAGGATGTCAGCCTTGACGAGATTCAATAAGAGTACCCAGAATCTCTTTCCTAACCAGAATCTGCAGAATCCCCCTAGGGCCCTCTGAGATGATTAACCTTGGTTCCCACTCGATGTCCAGAGCAGGCGCCTGCAAAGCTTCAGAGGACATGCAAAAGGAAGGCCCCATGCTGGACACTGACTGGGTCACAGCAGAGGAATCCAATGTAGACACCAGAAAGCCTACAGAGCCATCAGCTTCTACACAAACATCCAGTGGAGGCTGGACAGCTAAAGAATCCGACCTTGATTTCTTGGCTTTCTTCTTACTTAACCGTACTTTGAAGTTAGAAGATTCTGCCATGCTACCCTGGGTTAACAGTTTAAGCCTCTAGTTCTCAAGATAGATGGCCAGGAAAGACAACCCACTTCTAAGAGTCTTGGGGACAAACGCTTTTCAAATGCTAGAGGATGTATGGTCATGGGAAGCACTCAGACAAAAAAAAAAAAAAAAGACACTGTTCGTGTTGATCCTTATGGTGAATCTGCCTCCTACATTGACATTTTCCCTTCTTGGATAAGATGAGATCTAGGTAACCAAAAAAGAATACAATCAAAAGAAAATATCCCAACAGGGCACTTAACTGATGGCTAGGTATTCAACACAGCAAAAGGGCATTTAGACCAACGAGTGATGGCAGTCAAACTGGCGGCAGAGTAGATCTGAGTAAATGTGACTGTAGGTCACCTTTATGCCCCATGTCCTGAAAGTACAGTTGTGTACACTTACCATAAATGTAGATGTTAGAGTGTATTCACTGTTGCAGTCATTACATTTGGGTAATCTGCTGGCAGGTTGCCCTCAAGTTGGCCTGAATTCCAAAGTCTTGGGTCCTGTGTCGGTGGCTGTCTTCTCTTCCATGATGTCAGGGCATCAGGGGTATAAAACATGCAGCCAATGCCATTTTCTTTAGTTCTTCTTGCCCCCGATGTCAGGTTCCCCCAAAAAGGTAGCAAATATATATATATATATATATATATATATACACACACACACACACATGCATCAATATAAACTTTACCTTCATCTAAAAGCAAATACACCACATAGGTTGTAGAAGATAGAGAAGGAAAGATAAACTCCAGAATGACAGGGGGATGGTGGGAGGGTAACCTGGACTGCAACAGTGAATACACTCGAACATCTACATTTAAGTGTACACAACTGTACTATGTACTTCGTGTTTCACTGTTGCAGTCATTACATTTGGGTAGAATCCCAAAGCTATGATTGGGAGGCTGGAGCTAAAGTGCATTAGATGCGGCTATGAGGCCCTGCAGCACTGCAGTGGCAAAGCCTGCCCTGGACTTAGGGTAGAGAGGCAAATGATAATGCTTTGTGAAGGTGTGGACAGAACTCCAAGTAGCAGCCTCTAGAATGTCTTTGGTTGGTACTCCTCTGAGAAAGGCTGCTGAAGTAGCTGCAGCTCTGGTGGAATGAGACCTAATGCCCTTGGGCACAGGTTTACCATGGTGTAAGTAGCAGAAACGGATGCAGTGGCTTATCCACTTTGAAATTGTCTGCTTTGTAATAGCCTTTCCTTCTGATCCTGCAGCATATGACACTAGTAATTGCTCAGTTTTCCTTACGGCTTTAGTCCTGCTCAAGTAGAATCTTAGCTGCCTGGGTACGTCCAAGGAATGCAGAATTCTCTCCCCCTTGTTCTGTGGATTTGGATAAAAGGTTGGCAGATGAATTGTTTGGTTAAGAGCCACACTGAAAACCACCTTAGGTATAAAAGTAGGATTTGTCCTCAGAAACACCCTGTATGGGTAAAATATGATAAAAGGCTCTACAGCCATGAGGGCCTGTAGCTCTGATACTCTTCTTGCTAAAGTAATTGCTAGTAGCAGAGCTGTTTTCCATGATAAGAACTTTATATCAGCGGTAGCAGCTGGTTCAAATGAGTGCAGGGTGAGCTTTTCCAACACATAATTGAGGTCCCATGCAGGTAATGGTGATCTTCTAGGAGGCCTTAAATTTTTGGCTCCTCTAAGATACTACTTTAGTAAAGGATGAGAAAAAATTGGTGGCTCTGTATTGTAATGAGCCGAAATGGCAGAGGCTTGGATTTTAATTGATGAGAAAGATAGGCCTTTGGCAAGCATCTCAGTTAAGTATTGTAATATCTGAGGAATATTTGGGTTCTGATGTATCGGTTCCTTGTGCTCGATTCCAAGCACAGAATCTCTTCCATTTGTCAGCGTAAGATTTCTTAGTACTAGGCCTTCTGGCTTCCAAAATGACATCCATCACAGCTTTACTGAGATGTGCTGTTTGTATAACTACATGATCAGCCATGCTGCCAGGTTCAGTGTCTGTAGTTGATTGTGCAGGATCGGATTGCTTTGCTGGGACAGTAGTTGAGGTCTTTGAGGTAAGGTCCAAGCTGGGTATTGAGACAAGTTCCTTAGGATTGAGTACCAATACTGGCGGGGCCAGTCCGGGGCAATTAGTATCATCTTTGGTTTCTCTTGTCTGACTTTTAGGAGGACCTTGGGGAGAAGAGGCAGAGGAGGAAAGGCATAAACTGATAGGTTTTTCCAACTGAAGGATAGGGCGTCCACTTTCTATGCTTGTCTGTGGTAAGTCCTTCTGCAAAATCTTTTCAATTGATAATTTTGAGGAGAGGCAAATATATCTATGTCTGGGCTCCCCCATTTCTCTGTTATCATGCTGAAGACTTGTGGATTTAGTTTCCACTCGTGAGGATCCATAAGGTTTCTGTTTAAATAGTCTGCCAGTGTATTTTGTTTTTCTGGCAGGAATTGAGCTTGAAGATGTATTTTTTAAGTCAAAGCTGTGTCCCACAGTGTCATGGCTAATCTGCGAAGGGGGTATGAGTGTGTGTCCCCTTGCTTGTTTATATACCACATGACTGTGGTGTTGTCAGTCTTTATCAGTAGTTGTCCTGGATGAAGTAAGTCCTTGAAGGCTGTTAGGGCATTTTGAACAGCTAGCATCTCTTTCTGGTTGATATGTAGATGCATTTGTTTTGGGGTCCATATGCCCTGAATGCATCTTCCTGCCATGTGAGCCCCCCAGGCATAATCCGATGCATCTGTTAAGGTTTGGCTGGCGGGGGGGAGTGAAGGGCCATCCCATGTTTTGGTGACATGCCTTTGCCCACCATAGAAACTCCTGTTGTAGGCAGGGTATGAGAGGAATCATTGCTTCCAGACTGAGAATGTCTCCATAAACTTTTAGGTACCACTGAAGTTTCCTCATATGCAGTCTTGCATATGGAATTAGTAGGATTTAGGATGCCATGAAGCCCAGAGTCTGCAGAATTTGTCTTGCAGATACTGGGTTTTGGTTGACATCAGTTTGAAGTAAGTAGTCAGTTGCCTTTGTTTGTCTGGCGTGAGGTAAGCCATCTGGGCAGTTGTATTCAAGCATGCACCCAGGAATGTTATCTTTTGAGAGGGTACCAGTTGTGATTTCTTTTCATTTATTGTGTACCCTAGGCATGTTAAAAGCCTTTTCACAAATGCCAGGTGTCAAAGAAGAGTATCCTTGTTCTCTGCTTGAATGAGACAGTCGTCCAAGTAAGGATATATTTGCATACTTTTTTGTCTGCAAAATGCAATTACTGGTGCCAGGCACTTTGTAAAGACCCTGGGCGCAGTAGATAAGCCAAAGGGCAGTGCAGAGAACTGGTAATGCCAGCCTTGAATCGGAGGTATCTTCTGCATGACTGTCTTATTGGGACATGCAGGTATGCCTCTTTTAGGTCTAAAGTCACCAGCCAAGCATTCTTGCCCAGCATGGGCAGAAGCTGCTGCAAAGTTAGCATTTTGAATTTTGCAATGTCCAGGTATGTGTTCAAGATTGATAAATCCAGTATTGGCTGCCAGGCCTTGTCCTTTCTGGGTACCAAGAACAGTCGAGTAAAAACCTTGTCCTTTTTCCTGTGCTGGTACTGTCTGAATGGCTCCCATATCCATGGGGGATGTAACCTGTTTCTGGTGCCTCTGCCCAATGCTTTTTTGGCAGATCTGGCCAACCATTTACCATTGGCAGAGTGTGGAAATGAAATATGTATCCCTGTGATACGATGTTTAGTACTCACTTGTCCTGGGTTATTAACTGCCAATTTTGAGCAAAACGTGCTAGTGTAGGCAGAGGGAAGTCATTGGGATTGCTTTCTGTAGGTTTGCTCTTTATCTTCTCCAGATTTGGAGGTGGAAGCGCCCCATTGCTTTTACCTGTACGAATCTTACGCCTGGTATCTGGAACCCTTAGGGCATCTGGATTTGCCCCTTTAAGCTCTGTCTGACACAGGAAAGGACCAGTTTTTTGTAGGCCAGTGTCTACTGAATCGTGGTGGCTGCACTTGTAAGAAGTCTTTAACAGTTTGCATAGACTTAGCTTTATCTTCCATTTTCTTTAAAACCTCTTCTGCCTTAATACCAGAGAATCATGCTGTAAAGGTGCATCTAACAATTTTGCTTTAACATGATCAGGCAAATTCTGTTCCTTTAACCAGGCATGCCTCCTAATCACAGATCCAGTAACTGCGGCCCTGCAGGATGCCTCTAAGGAATCAAAACCACATTGCAAAGTATGCTTTTCAACTTGTTCAGCTGCATGCACTAATTCCTGCAATTCTTTATTTTCTGCACATTCTGAAATCAACATAATTTTCTGTTTCAGCAATCCCGTAACATTTTGTTGGTACTTAAGCATATGAAATTGACAGTTTAAGGCCCTGATTGCCAAGGTTGCAGATGTACATATCTTTTTTGCCCATCTGTCCAGTGCCCTTTAATCTCTGTCAGAGGGGGTAGGATTTTTTTACTGTTGAGGCCTTAACTCCCTTTGTACCCTGTGAAATAGTTTCAGGATCAGCAGCAGCGTTTCTAAATAAAAATTTACGTGAGTCAGGGACCCTGTAGTATCTGTCAGGCTTACTGGGAGCCGGAGGTGAGGAGTCAGGGGTCAAGCTCGACTCCGAAAACACATCATCCACAATGTCTAAAACAGGGGGAATGGCTAAAGCTCTGCGCTGAGAAAGAAGAAGGAAATACCTGAGCCTCTTTTTTGATTCTGAGAAGTCTTCACTCTCCCAGTGAAAATGCTCCCTCAAAGTATGCAAGGTTTCTCCAAATGAATAATCCTCAGGAGGAGATGCAGATGGAATAGACTCCTCAGCATCAGAATCCTCATAGGGAGGTATAGATAATTCCTAATCAGAAGCGAGATCAGAAGAGACAGAAACCTGATCTGAAGATTCATAATCAGTGTCTTGCCTAGGCCTCTTATCAGGAGGGGGTTGGGTACTCCTGATCAAGGTAATAAGGTCTTCAGCCATTTCGATCATCTGTTTTTAGGCATACAGGCCTGTGCACGTGGCTCATACGTCGTTTTTTTAGTTTAAGAAGTTGCTTTTGTCTTTGGTTTTGCAGCTTTCGTCGGTTTGATATACAAATGTTGAGGTCTGAATATACCCTCAGAAGCCGGTGCCTGCTCAGCGGCTTCGGACCCATCAGAAAGAGATATATCTGTCGGTCCAATACCTTGAGTATCTTGTGGCATGCCAGACTCCACATGGGTGTTGGTAGAGGCCTGCGACTCGTAGTTAGCGGGTATCAGGGGCTGCGAAAGTGCCTCACTGAGTACCAGCGAACCAGCGACTGGCTTAGGAGAAGCTTCGTCGGTTTTGGATCTCAACTGCCTTTCTCTGTCCTTTTCTTTGCATTTAGTCAGATTAATATCCAACGACATTTCTGGGTAGTTAAATCTGTTTCCAAAATACTTTGATACAAAAATATACTGACGCTTAATAGTGCGTTGGGTAAATCTAGCACAAAACCGACAGCCAGGCATGTTGTGATCAGGGCCTAGGCAAGGAATACAGTATAGATGGAAATCCTTATGAGGTATTTGCTTTCCACAAGTAATAAAATTAACTTTTTCTGACATCGGTAAAAAGCAAGAAAAAAGTTTCCCCAATGGGGTACTTAGCTTTAGTGAAGACTTCGGTTCTGAAATTCAACTCGAATATTTCAGTAGTCGACCGACCGGCACTTGCAAAATGCTTCTGCTTCGGGCACCGCGTGGCAAGAAAGACTAAAGAAAATGGTGTCGCCTGCATGTTTTATACCCCTGACGACCTGACATCATGGAAGGGAAGGCAGCAACCGACGCAGGACCCAAGACTTTGGAATTCAGGCCGACTGAGGGCAACCTGCCAGCAGATTACCCAAATGTAATGACTGCAACAGTGAAACACGAAGAACATCAAGATGCGTACGTGTGATGTACTGTGCATACAAGATCTAAAGGCTATGATACACTGGTCAGTGGTTGGGCTATCCTTGGCAAGAGATCCCTACAGTAAAGAATACTGCAACAGTGATATAGAAGGACATGTACAAGTTACATGACTGAATCAAAGAAGGCTGTAAAGCGAAGAAACTAGTTTCAATGTAAGAAATAAAGCTTGCACTCTTTATCCTCACACAATTTATTTTTGTAAATATCCTTGACAGACTCCACCTTTCTTGACAAATTAATCCAGGCTCTGTCCAAATTCCATTTATTACCCACTACCTGTAGGGGCCACTGTAATGTGAAAATGAAATGAGTGAGGGGAGGCAAAAGGCCTTCTAGTATATACCTTCCTCCAGCAGTTTACTCCTGAGATTTAACTCCTAGCCTGTGACACTTTAAGGGTTCACCATCAGTTTATCAATAAAAAATATTGATTTGTTAAGTTCGGCTTGGTCATAACTAAACCATTCCAGCTCATCTATTATGATATGGCTTGTCAAGAATACATCAGTGTAATGCAGAATTTAGGGTAAAAGCTGCAACAGCAACCCATCTTAACAGTTACCTATGTGTCTCTGACATGAAGACAGAACAGTGAAAGCAGCGGTTCAGCCTGAGCAAGTCTTGGGGAAATTAAGATAATTACTGTACCCCAGGCACAGATGTTTTTTTTTCTCTCCTAAAAGGCATGCTACCAGAAACAAATTTACTACCACAACGCATGAGTAAATCCCCTACCTTAAAACCAAGTGTCAAGCCACGATCCCAAATGTCACTCTGCATCCCAATGTACACATCTTGCTTGGAAACAAACTGCAACCTCCTTAAGCTAGAGAATGCTAAAGAAAACACCAGACTTAAGCCTCTTATCAGTACATCAGGTTAACTACCACTAAGACATACTTAATCACATTATTGGTGCATTCTTGCCTTGCCTGTTCCAAACATGCTTCCAGACTCAGTTCAGTCTGACACAATTTTCCTTTTGGTACAGTTTATATCACCTATTTTTTTTCCATTTTTTTTAATTTTCTCTACTACAAATGGAGTTGAGTACATGGTCTTGTTCAAAACACCTTCGCTGTTACTTCAGTTTTTGACTGCAACAGAGGTGAAAATGGTGGCTTGGTATAGAGAAGAGGAAGACAATATGGACAATAAGGAAGAGGTGGTATAAAAAGTTAAAACTGAAAGTTGAGTTGGAGAAATTGAGGCAGCTGGCATTGCCATGGTCACATGTAAGAGAAGTTCAACCATCCTATAAATCGCAGTACAGTTTTGCTCTATCTTAACAGCAGATGTAAAGATGGAGAAAATTATGAGGCTTGACGGACTTAGAATTTCTGTGGCAGCACAACAATCAGCATTTGACAGATAAGGGCACAAAGAAAATAAGCTGGATGAGATTCTATCACACAGTAGGGTCTTGCAGTTGGCACAGAGGAAAAAGCAGCTGTTAATGAACTGTTTCCTGTTGTCCAGGGTTTGATTCCCTCAACCTCTACTGCCAAACCATGTGACAGTAAGCAAGTTACTTAACCACAATGTGCTACTGGGCAGAGTCTGAAAAACGTCTATGGAGATCAATGCTCTACCCCAGTTAGCAAATACAAATTAAATAAATAAAATAAATTGGTACAGCGACAGACATCCAAAACCTGAAAATTTAAGAGTCAGGCTTCTATGCAATGCAGCCTAACAGCATGGTACTGCAAGTATGTGATTCAAGCAATGTAATAAGCACGATTACTTATCTGAAACAAAGACATCTTGCTTATTATATATGTTACAGTGTGAAAGTCTGAAACAGCAACATACATCAGTAAATACATTTTTCTTTTCATTTCTGCTCAAAGGACACAACCCGGTGAGTGACTAAGGACAGGGAACAGTTTTAAACTTCAGGTGCTGCACTATAACAAAGTATGCCACAAGCACTGTTTTTCTTTTTTTTCCTCTGAATTTGAGAGAGCTTTGAAGACAAGTTCGTATGCATCTCTTTCAACAGCATGTGACCACAGAACATGAGATATTTATTTGAAACCAAAAAAGAGAATTTTGCTACATTAAAATTGTTATAGTGTTAAACTTAGAAGCAGTACTTCAGCAGGTGTGTGCGCAATTACATAACTTTTCTGCTTTAATCAAAAGAAGGAGTCAGGCAGGGAGATTCAGGAAACTAAACAATTTAAATTTCTACAGCTCATCTAAGCTGTGTCGTAAACACTTTTTTTTTTTTTTTTTTCAATTGCCAACCTACTTTTCAACTTCTGCACCGATTTACACATGCAGATGTAATCAAATAATAAAAAAAAAACATGACAACTTAACCAACCTGATAAGTAGGAGGATATTTTGACCACAAAGACAGGAACAGAGTCAAGCATATACTGATATGGAAAGCTTCTTCCACAGCTGTGCTACATAACTTCTCCCACTACTGTCTGCCTGGTAAAAATGACATGCGAATAGATATCAAATGTCAAGCTAACATGGCAAGTTTGCAAAGGGGGTACAGCTTGAATCTCCTTTGTTTGTTGTTGTACCATATGATTATGGTATTGTCTGTAACCACTTCAGCAGGTCCTGGGGAACCAAGTATGGTTCACAGAGTTGAGTACCTTGATCAAGGCAAGCACTCCTTCACATTTATGTGCTTGTGTCATCCCTTGGTGTCCCACACCCCGTGCACTTTTATGCCTCCTGAAACTGCTTCTCAAGCAAAGTCTGAAGCTTCTGTGACTGACTGCTTTGGACCAGGAAGGGCAAAAGGGAGACCTGGATTTAAGGACATCTTTTGTCTCTACCAAAAAGATTTCTTCTCTGACAAACCCTAGCACTGGGATTTGAAAGGATAAAGGGTGTTGATGCTGGGACCAAAGAAACTGCAGACACCAATGTACCTTTCTCATGCAGAGTCTTTCCAGGGGTATCTTAAGAATAACGGAAACCATCAGACCCAAAATCATGAGGTATGCTCTCACAGTGACCAAAGTCTAAGTGGAAAAACCTTACAAACAGATCTAAATAAAGATTTATTGTTCTCATGGAAGAAAAGCTCTTCAAACTGTCGTGTCTACCTGACATCCTAGGAACACAATCCAGTTTGAAGAAGTCAAGAAAGCCTTCTGTGATACTCTCTTGGAATCCCAGCTCATATAAGACATCTCATGTGAGAGCGATTTCTGATACTTTGAAAAAGACTCTGCAAAGTTAAGCAAGTTGTCTAAATAAAGAAAAACATGGACACCCTGCAGCCTGCAATGAGCTATAACTGAAGCTAGACACTGCAAACACTCTTCATGCAGTGGATAGTAAAAAAATGTTAAGGCAGATAACTGATTAAATTCAGGCACACAAAACCTTAAGATACACATGAAGTCTCGATGAATAGGGACGTGATGATGAGCATCTTTTAAGTCTAGTGTTGCAAGAAAACTTGACAGAGAAAGAAGAGTAACAGGTTGTGACATGACATCATTTTGAATTTGGGCATTATCACAAGCAGGTTTAGGAAAGAAAAATCCAGGACTGGTCTCCAAACATTTACTTTCTTTAGGAGTAGGAGCCTTTCTGAATAAAAACCCTTCCACACCTGAAAAGAAGGAACTTGTTCTATCACTACATGAGACAGCATGTGATGAAGAACAAGGAAAAACAAGTCTGATTTGCAGGATGAGGAATAACCCACTGTAAAGGAGGATTTTCCTCTCACTAACATCTGTAACCATGATGAATGATTTTCAGAATCCATTTATCTAACAATTTGTTGCCAAAGAGAAAAATGGAAATTCAAACTTTCTGGAAGAAAAAAGGGGCCAGGGTGGGAGGGGGTCACAAGGTCTCTTCACTAGCCATTCAGACTTTTGGGGTTGCCCTTGAGGTGGGGATACTTCTTTTTGGAACCCTGTTGCTATTTCTTATTCACCATAATGCTCCATGTGCGTTGTCCATCTTGCCTTCATTCTTGGCAGGTTGGGTTTGGAACCAATCCTCGGTTCCGACTAGGCCTTATACAAAAGCTCGAGGTTTTCCACTAGCTCATGGCTAAAACCCTATCCCATCATGCACTAGGAGAGCTCCCCAGGATCTTGTTTGCAGATGCAGCTAAATATAGGTCAGTGAATACCTTGCAGAGCAATCAAGAAGGTCAGAGAACATTAACAGCATCAGCTTGGTCTTCCAGGAGCAAAGGGCTGGGGGAAAGAGGGTGGGATACAAGAATGAAGGTGAGATGGACAACACACATGGAGTGTTATGGTGAGTACATAACTTCTTTATGTGATGTTGTCCTATCTTGCCTTCATTCTTAGCAGGTTGGGGACAGCATCCCTAGCACCATCTTTCTTGGGTGGCTCAAGGGTGAATATTCTTCAGAACAGTGGACCCAAGAGAGGCCCTGTTCTTAGAGGCCAAATCAACTTTGTAATGAGTGATAAAGGTAGAAGGCCTTGCCCATGTTGCTGCAGCACAAATGGTATCAATAGGTAGTCCAGCCCGAAAGGCAGAAGAGGTTGCAATGGCTCTTGTAGAATGACCTTTTAATTTATGGGAAAGTTCTTTGTTTTGAGACTTGTAAGCAAAGGTAATACAATCTGATAACCAATTCGAAAAGTGTGACTTTAGACACAGGAGCACCTTTCTTGGAGTCTGAAAAGGATACAAATAATTGGTCAGATTTTCTGAAGTCCTTTGCCCTATGTAAGTATAAATGTAATTGTCTATGTACTTCCAGCTGGTGCAGCATACATTCTGCCTTGCTGTCATAGTTATGGAAAAAAATGGTAGTTCATTGGTTTAAGTTCGAATCTGAGCATACTTTGGGAAGAAAGGATGGGTTTGTTCGCAGGGATACTCTTGTCTTTGTGGAAGATAATGTACAGAGACTTTACTGACAATGCTTGCAACTCTGAAACCCTTCTAGCAGAAGTAATAGCTATCAAAAGAATTGTTTTCCAAGTCAAATACTTGAGATCACAGGATGATGTAGGCTCGAAAGGGAAAAGAATCAAATGGGATAAGACTAAATTTAAGTCCCACGGTGTTGGAGGAGCTTTAACAGGTGGTCTTAATAAAAGACCACCTTTAAGAAAGGTTTTACAAAGTCTGTGGGACATCCCATTGGGCCCTGATTCACCTAAATGGAAATTAGATATGGCTGCTAACTGAACTCTAATAGTAGCTGTAGCTGCCCCTTCATTAAAAAGCTCTGCTAGGAACTCAAGAATGGAAGCTACTGGGGCAGAGAAGGGATCAATGTGATTATTCAAGGCCCATGAAGAAAATCTTTTCCATCTGCTTCTATACAACTTTCTCATCGAAGCCTTATAAGACGATATCAGGATGTATGTTTTACTGACGGAGAAAGGTTAGGGAGCCTGGCTATGGTTGGAATCAGAGCAGCCAAGCTGTCAATTTGAGGGTTTGCAGGGAGGGGTGGACTGTCCCTGATGCAGGAGTCAGAAGATCCGGAACTGGGTCCAGAATCCACGGCTCTTCCTGGAGATGAGGCCACAAAAAGGGGAACCAGATTTGATGAGGCCAGTATGGGGCAACGAGCATCAAGTTCCTTCCCAAGCAACTGGCTTTCTGAAGAACTTTGGGTATCAATGGAAAGGGAGGAAAAGCATAGAGGAGACCAGAGGGCCAATCATGGACCAGTGCATCCTTTAGTGACTCCCCCAGAGGAAGGATCAGGGCAAAGTAGTTGCTGCATTTGGTGTTTATGGATGTGGCCAAAAGGTTGCACAGCAAGGTTGGCCCCATTTACGGGGAATCTTTTCCGCCACTTCATGTTTTAGGGACCACTTGTCAGGCATTAAAATAGTTCTGCTGAGTTTGTCTGCTATCACGTTGGATTTCCCTGGGATGTGCATTGCTACCAAAAAGAGTTGGGAGGAGGTCACCTACTGCCATACTCTCAGGGCCTCCTGACAAAGGGGGTAAGATTTGGTTCCTCCTTGTTTATGTACCACACAACTGACATGTTGTCTGTCTGTATTGTAATAGTTCCTAGCGGAAGAGAGTCCTGGAATGCCTGCAATGCTAAAAGCACCGCTCTCATCTCTAGGACACTGATGTGCAAATGGGCCTCCCGATCCTGCCAAGTGTCTTGGACTGTCCTTCCCAGATAATGCCCCCCCCCATCTGGGAAGTGTCTGTGGTCACTGTGGGTAATGGCTGGGGAAGAAGAAAGGGTCGACCTAATGTCACTTGAGTGGAATACAGCCACCGATGGTCTTTCTTGCAAGATTCTGTTATCAAAATTTGGTGGGACATGGGAAGCTTGTGTATGGACCACTGAGTGAACAGTAGCCACTGCAGAATTCTCATGTGCAAATGTGCTAATGGAATCAGGGTTACTGCTGCTGCCAAGGTTCCCAAGACTTTCAGGACTGTTCTTGCTTGTACTTTTTTCTTGGAAAGTAGGTTTAGGACCTGATGTTGTAGGACTTGAACCCTTTTGGAGGGAAGTTTTGCCATCATTTTTATTGTGTCTAGATCTGCTCCTATAAAAACGATATGCTGAGATGGCAACAAGGCAGATTTTTTTGTAGTTTATTGTGATTCCTAGGTGAAAGCAGAGATGCAAAATGGTATCTCTCATTTTTTTTGGTAGATGCTTGGTGGTGGTGGTTAGGAGCCAGTCGTCTAGGTACAGAAACACTAGGAATCCTAGGTGTCTCAAGTGAGCCGCTACTACTGCCATACACGTGGTAAACACTGTGGGGGCTGTAGTGAAGCTAAAGGGGCAGAACTTGGAACTGGTAGTGACTGGCTCCCAGCCGAAAGTGCAAATGACTGGCTCCCAGCCGAAAGTGCAAATGACTCCTGGATCACCTGTCCATTTTTATATGGTAGCATGCATTCTGGAGGTCTATAGAGCACATAAAATTGTCTTGTCCCAGAAAGGGGGTATTGACTGCAGTGTTACCATCCAGAACTTTGACTTTCTTACTGATTTGTTCAATTTGCTGAGATCCAGGATGGGTCTCCAGTCCCCTGTTTTCTTTGGAACTAAAAAGAACCTTGAGTAAGTTCAAGATCCTACTTGGTCTGTGGGGACTGTTTTGATGACTCTTTTGACTAGCAACTTTTGTATTTCTAGAGTTGGCTGTTCCTTTGACTGGGTGGAATGTACGGGATGTTTTTTAACATTTGGGATGGGGGAAAGAAAAGGGTACTCGGTAACCTCTGGGTACGATGGTTAGTGCCCACTTGTCTTTTGTTGTTAGCCAGGCTTGTTGGTATGAAGATAAGCGGCCCAAGATTGCCTCCAGAGATGGACAGGCGGGTCTCCTTTCAGGTGCACTGAAAGGGCTTACCAAGGAAAGATTCCCTGTTGCCCCGGTTTTGTGGACCCCCTCTGCCACATGGTTAGCGTCTTTGTTTAGCACTTCCCCCTCTGCCCATGGGAGAAGAATCGCCACATACTTCCTGGAAAGCTCTCTGGAATTTTCGAAACTACATTTTTCCTTCTTTCCGACCCTTTGGATAAGGTCTGGTAGGTAAAGGAAAAAAAGACTCCTATGGCAAAGCCCATCTTTCCTTCTTGTTCACACCTGACTAGTGTGCCTTTGACTTTTGGCCTGAACAAGAACGAGCCATCAAAAGGGGCGTTCACAAAGGAAGATTTAAAGGGCTCCACAAAGTCACACAAGCACATCCTTAGTGAAATTCCTGAACCCGCTGCCCTGCTCACTCCATCTGCTGTTTAAGAAATGTGCCTCATGGAGGAGTTGACCACAGAGTTTAAGGTGGAGAGCTGAGAGGAAACCACCTCTGATACCCCTTTAGCTACTGAACCTTGGAGGGCATCTCCTAGCTCTTTCAGGAGATCTCTCTGAAGTCTAGTAAAGTGAGTCAGATAATTCAGCGATCTGAGTGCAAAAGTCGCTGAAGAAAAGATGTGCTTTCCATATCTGTCCATCATAAATGACTCTCCGTTTGGCAGATGGACAGAAGAGGACGTCTCGAGAGTTCCTTTTTGGTGGCTGCCATCACCACCATAGCATCTACTTGGACCCCATTCGTTAGAAAATCTTTGTCTGTTAGTGATGTGATGAATTTGTTTGGCCTCCAAGGAACAGGTTCCACTGAATCTGGAGACTCCCACGCCTTTCAACAAAGTCTATCCATTCTTCGAAAGGCGGAGACACTCAAGTGGCGGAAGGGTGAGACCCTAAGGCCTTCTGGTAAACAGACTCGTCCTCAGAAGAGTTGGACTTCTAGCCACCTCTCTGTTTTAGTATTTCTATGTTGTCTGCGAAGGAGACATCCTCAGAGGGTGACTGTGGGGACCCTTCCAAATCATCAAGGTCTGTATCCGATGTGCTGGACTCCTCTGGGCACTCTAAATGCTTCCTCTTACATAGCCTCTTCTGAGGGACCTCCTCAGAAGGGTATTCTAGAGAGGTTTTGGAAGAAAGGGGGTTGCCCAATGGGGCATCCTGAGGCCTAGAATCTCCCCATCTCTGTGGATGCAGTAGTTCTGAGACAGACACTGGTGCCTTTGGGGGAAGAATGTCCCAACCTGAGAGTGGATCTGTCTGTGGATACAGCACTCGCCTCATCACCTTAAAAGCTCCCTGCCCCTGGCCTGAGGTAACTCCAGCTCCAAAGAACCAGCTTTGGAATCAAGTTTAAAGCCAGGACAGGGGAAGAAAGGCCTTACGGGAAAAATGACGACCAACAGCATTAATTGCAGAAGAAACAGCAAAAGCACATAACTTACCTTGTAAAAATGAACTAGAATAAAACAGTGTGAAAATGCTAACAATTTTTGAAAAATATGTAACGGAAAAGTCTACTTCGCCAGGGCCAGTAAAAGCAGTACCCAATCTTGTTTAGCAGCAAACGAAATCTGGGAAGCTCTCCTAGTGCATGATGGGATAGGGTTTTAGCCACAAGCTAGTGGAAGACCTTGAGCTTTTGTATAAGGCCGAGTCGGAACGGAGGATCAGTTCCGAGCCCAACCTGATAAGAATGAAGGCAAGACAGGACATCATATCATATATTTACCTGAGTTTTGTAGACTATTTATTCTTTTATTTTTATTGCAGAAAATTGGATGAGAAAAAATCCCTTTGACAATTTGGAAAAAGGAGGACAAAAAAATCATAAAGATTCCCTGGATAAGTTGGCCACTTTCATCACACGTTTTGATCATCTCTGCAGTAGAGGGGCAAAACAATAAACCTCTATTCAAGGGAGAATTTAAAATCTCATTTTTCACATCTGGAAGGTTCTGAGAATGCAGCCATGCAATCCTCCTCAAACCAGTACCAGTGGCCATAGCCCTGGTACACACACACACACACACACACACACACACACACACACACACACACACACACACACACACACACACACACACACACACACACACACCTACCTTCTAAAGCAGACAAAAAAGGAAGAATGGGTGTAGACTCTGGAAATTCCTTCTGTAACAACGCACAGACGCGGTGGTGGTGCTGCGGTAGCGTTGTTGCCTCACAGTGAGACGTTGTCCTGTTCGATTCTCAGCTAAAGCGTCTACTGTGTGGAGACATGCGTGAATGGGTGTACCTTCGTGGAAGGTTGTGCGTCAGGGCTGGCAACTTGGTACGTAAAAATCGACTGCCAATCATTAGCGGACCGGAGTTCCGCTGTGGCGACCCCTAATCGGGAAAAAGCCGAAAGATACAACAACAACGCAACGCATAGTATTACCCGAGGGACTGAGCAGCCTCAGTATTCTCCCAGTGAACACACTCACACAGCCTATCAAGTCTCAGGGAAGGAGAAACCTCCACAGGGAGGATCAAAAACTTAGCTCTCCCACATTTTTCCTGTTGTGTTTTTTATAAGGCTGCATCTCTGGCCTCTGCTCCTTATTGCTATCTGATTTCCAAAGCCCGCCCTTTCATTACTATTTTTTGCTGCTTACAGCCTTAGATAATATTTATTACATTACTGGCTGGCTTTTTCCCCTTTCAGGTAACTGGTTATGCTCTTGCTGCTTGCCTCTCAGCCAAATTTAGTTTGTTACACTCCTCTCTGCAAACTTTTCTGCACTCAGTTTGTTTGCTGGAAAGAGTAACTGCCCGAGGAAAACTTACCTGTAGATTTACAGTGTTCTGAAGTACTTTACGACTTCTAAACAACTCTACTGTAACTGCAGTCTACAGTAGCATATCCATTGTGCATTCAAAGGATGTGTTAATGTTCCTATTACATAAATTTGTTCCACTGACCACGGAACAGATAAAGACTCCTTGTGCTGGTGTTGGACCCATTTCCCCAATATGCTTTCCACCTCCAATTCCCCAGCCACCCCCTCATGGTATTACATTTAAAGGACCTATTTTCCACCCAAAACTTGACCTACTTCCAACCCTCATAAAGGCATAGACATAAATATAAACATACCCTGAGCACAAGATTACACACAATTCATTCACCATTAGTCTGCATTTAAGCACTTTAACTTTTTTCCTCTGTTACATTTACTACAAAAACACAGACTGAAGGTATGAAAGCTGAAGGAGGCAGTGGATCACTATTTATTAAAGACACTTTCAGATTGGTTAACCAGTAAGATTCCCTGGAGAAACTTCAGGTGAAATCAACTGTTGGTAGGACACCTATTCAAGTCAATGCCAGCTACATGACTCCCTTCATGAATCAGGACACCCACTCTACCTATTTGGATCCATTTGAGTCTTATCAAGATACATCGGAACACCCTGGCTTTGGGTGACTTTAACTACCCATCCATTGACTATGTAAATTACTAGTGCTCATACTCACTTGCCCAAACGTTCCTTGTCTTTGTTAACTCCACTGCCCTGGACCAGCTGGTTGACACCCCCACAAGGGGTGCCAACATCCTGGATCTGGTGCTTACCAATATGGGGGACCACTGTAGCACCCCCACTGTGAGGTCTTCCCTGGTGAGACATGCCCACTCACTTGAAGTAACTATCACACCTGACCCTCTCCCAGTAGCAACTAAACTAAAAATCTTCTCCAAAGCAGATTAGAATCTCTTACAGGATGGTATAAATAACTTCAATGCACCTCCCCCTCTTCAGAGGGAACTGGCACCTATGCCAAGTCCTACACCAATGCTTTATGTAAACACCTGTATAACTGCACTCATTTGGCCGTACCCTGATAGGACCAAACAAGCTCCTCAAGGAAGAGCAAACCCGCCTGGTGAACAACTGCCATTAACAGGCTTTACAAAAGGAGGAAGAAATTGCTAAGAGTAAGAGGGAACGAGCCCTAAATTGGAAACACTCCCTCCTCAGCTTAAACAAGCTGTTAAGACTTCTTGTGAAGTCCTCCAAAGCAAACTATGAATCCAAATTAACATCCTCAACTAAAGACAACCATAAGGCATTCTTTAGTTACCTCCATAACCTAAAAGGAAAGGCCCAGATTTGTGCCGAACTGGTAGTTAATGATACCACATATACTGAGCCTGTGGACATAGCTAACCTGTTGACTGACAGGTTCTATGAAAACTTCACTCCCCTGTCCCCACCACACGTACTCCATGACATCCCTACCACCTGTCCCCTACCTTGTATCTCTAAAGAGCAGGTCATAAATGCCCTCTCCAAGGCTAAAAACACAGCATCTACGGTACTTGATGACATCCTAGGCTGTGTCCTACATGGGCTCAGACAAAAATTAGCAACAGCATTGGGTACTCAGTCTAAGCACTGGCTTCATCTCAGCTGAATGGAAAATGGCCACCATTAATCCCTTGCACAAAGGTGGTGCTTCCACTGACCCCAGGAACTGTAGACCTATTAGCCTGACTTGCCTTATCTGCAAGGCCATGGAGTGTATCATCATGGACCTTATCAACAAAGACATAGGCAATCTCCAAATACTTGACCCTACTCAGCTTGGATCTGTCAAAGGGAGATCATGCCTGTTAAACCTGGTGGACTTCGAGATAGTCACCAAGGCCCTGGATGAGGGGAAATCTGTGCATACAGCCTACCTAGACTTGGCCAATGTGTTTGACACTATCCCCACTCAGGCATCATTGACAAACTCACCAAGTTAAGTATCAACCCTTACATCATTAGATGTACTGCTAACTGGCTCACTGACAGAAGTCATACAGTCAAAACAGTGGAATCCACCTCCAACAGCAGCCCTACAACCACTGGTGTTCCACAGGGATCGGTCCTAGGACCTCTACTGTTTGGAATCTATTGCTCCAAAGTACAAGCAAAAACTTAAAGTCTGTAGCTGACAAAGTTTGCTGATGACTGCAAACTGGCAGCGGTCACAGACTTTCCAAGTGATGTCAGAGGACAAGAGGGTCTTACAAACAAACGAATGTTGCCAAAGTCATGGCCTTAAACGCAATGCAAAAAAATGTATCATCATCCCTGTCATTAAAGGCAATGTTCCTGCTAACTGCCACATCAACAGCAACACCTTAAGTATTCATTCAGTTGTGACAGACTTGGGCACACAGGTTGACAGCAACCTTACCTTTGACCACCGTCTTCAAAGTGGTAAGAAGGGCATTCTATGTGGCTCATCTCATAAGTAAGGGAAAAAAAGAAGTTATGACCCCCCCCCCCCGTACTCTTCCCACATAGGCCAATAATTGAGTACAACACCCCTTTTGGTATGTACCTTTCCAAGCACATGCAGCAATTGGACAGACCACAAAGGTTCCTCAAGGAAAATTCAAGGTCTTTAGCATCTGTCCTATGTGGATCGTCTGAAATCACTGTCACTTTATTCCGTTTTATACAGACTACTCACAGGCAATCTCTGCCTTGCATACAAGACAATCTCTGGCCCTGCTTTATTGGAAATGCTGCATCTCTGTAAGTCAAACAGTACACAAGTCACTCACTCTACAGACCTTAACCTGGTATGTGGCATTAATAGAACCTACTTGAGGGACAGATTTGTCTCCCAGAAGTTACCACACCTTTGGAACAAACTCCCATTCATGTCAAGCAGTACACCTCATTGGCCCTCTTCAAACACAATCTGGACGATTGGATTGGGTAACTGTAAATTCACCCCAGGGGTTCCACCTGTGTCCCTCTTCGACAGGGGCAATAGGTGCTGATCATGGAAATAAGGGTAGAACTTGGCTATTCTTGTAAGGGCCCAAGGGCCATTAGCCTAGTAACTTCTTATGATTACAACTTACACCATCCACCTCACTCTGCTATCTACTTCTATCCCTCCTATACTCATACTCGTGTTTTAGCACCTCTCTCTCACATCTCTCTACAAAGCTACATACCATGATTCTCAAATATTACTGGACCCTTACTCTTCCTCTTTTATCACCGTATAACCTACCATACATCACTCAATCTTGTCCACATTTCATCCATGTGCTCCACCCCTAACCATTTATATCACCCCACCTCACCACTAATCACTTCCAGTATATACAAAGACTCATTCAATCTTTACTTAAAATCCAAATTATTAAACACACACACCTACCATACCAAAATAAAAATAAGTACCACAGTTAAACTAAAAACAAGCTTACCAAACATATCCATTTTTCTTTCTCTTACCACTCTGTGGGGATATTCATCCCAATCCTGGCCCCTCCACCCATCCTGACTCTGCAATAACTTCAAAAACTCATCCCAAGGCAACCCTCCCACTCAGCTCACCCATCTCTTTCCAAAACGAGGACTACACCATTATCGCCAAAATCATCAAAACCCAACCTGCCTATCTCAAACTCACCCAAACAGCTTAAAATCATTTCCTTAAATACTTATAGCGTCTATAATAAAATTTAATAACTCCATGCTTGGATATCGCACAATACACAAGATATTTTTGCCATAGCTGAAACATGGCTAAAACCCCATCTACCTGACTCAGAAATATCACTCACTGGTTAAAATACCATCGGGACTGATTAAACTAAAAAATAACTAACTAAATAAAACAAAAGGTGGTGGAGTAGCTTGACTATATCCCTACTATCTTGAAATCCTACCCTGCAATAAACCTGCTCCCAAGTTCTGTAACACTGAACTCCTCATCTCTCATTTTAAACTAAATAACCGTATTATAGTACTCTATGATCCCCCAGGTAAAAATGCTAAACCCTAGAAAACATCCTAAACTGGATCTCACATAAAGGCAATCTTAGATAATGTTAATTTCAATTGGCAGATCATCTCCACAAAATATCCATCATCTAGCCTAAATCTATTTAGATTGACTCAACTCATTTCCTCCCCCAATCGTTATAACTCTCTCAAAAAAGTGGTTCAACTCCCGACTGGCTATACACCGCTCTTCTATCTGTAAAGTCTCAGTAGTAGAGGGCTTATACATTTAATGTTTGTGAACGTCAATGCAAACTGTATTATACTATGTACTCACTGAAAATGCATTATAAAATTTGTCATTGAAAATACTGATTGCATTAATTATGATATCTTAGAGGTTTTCTCCCCACGTCCCGACTGAAAATAGGCACCTGTGCCCAGACGGACTCTCCTAGCTAACAAATGTCAATCAATCAATAAGATATTTAAATACTCCTCCCATCCATTGTTTTCAACAGATCCATTTTAGAAAGCATATTTTCTCTATAGAACGGTCCATAAAACTGTACCCAATAAAGCAGTAAACTAAGAGCAAATACCCGGAGCACCAACAAAGCAGCTTGTTGGACATCTAGTGGCAATACCTACAAACTCAATAAAATTCAGTAGTGCAAACATTAAAGTTAGTAGAATTTAGTACTGTTTAGCACAATCTGCCCCAATAAAGCACCCTTATTAGTCTGCACCAACAAAGCACCCTTAATAGCCTGCTAACTCCAATATACCACCACCTTGTAGCTCACTAAATCAAAGGAATGGACAGCATGGATATGCACATTTCCTAACTTCTCTGTAGCCAGCTTAGTGGATATGGACATCTTGAGACAACGTAGCAAATGTTTCATATTTACCAACCACTTAATCTTTAAAGAAAGACAGAGTATGCAAGAGGTGTACTTACACAATGACATTGGAGGCTAAGCTCTCACATACAAGCGCACATATAGTTGTCAAAACCACAAATACAACACCAACCTTACATAGCACGCACAGACTAACACATGCCGAGGCACTTAAAAGCAATATTCCTAAACAACAAATATCGCCCAGACTGTTGTCAAAGCTATGCTTGAGTCCAAAGGCATTCAGTAAATAATAAATAAAAAATATATATAAAAAATAAGTAACCTAAAAGCACACAATACAATTAAGCCCCTAAGGCAAGCAAACACACTTGCCAGGACTCTCATCATAGGGAAGTCCACTATAAGACATACTGATGCCCCTCTAACCAGGCTGAAGTTTAAACTTACTGGAAACACTTAGCAACCAACCCATTACCAGGGTAACTTTAATTATCCCACTATTAACTGGGACTCATACGACACCAAACGTACAGGTAAAGATATTCCTGGAGTTTGTAAACACAAACTCCCCAGACCAGACTGTCAATACACCAACGAGGGTGCAGCCACACTGGATCTGGTCCTCACTACCATGGGAGAGTGCTACACACCCCCAAGTGTAATGTCTTCTCTGATAAGGTCAGATGACAAAATGGACTCCTCTGAAGTAAAAATAAAACCTGGAACCCCAGCTAACCCTGGAATATTCAGGAACTACTCAAAGGTTAACTTCCTATTAAGTTATCACCTGACAAAATTTCAAGCCCCCATAAAACCTGAGAACACTACTGCCTATGCAGAATTGTTCATAAAAAACCTACACAAGCTTGTTAATAGCTGCATAGAAACAACTGTACCAAACAGGAAGAAGTACAGAACTCAAAAAACAAGCCACCCTTGTGGAATTGAAACATCAATAGGCTGTATAACAGAAGGAAGAAAATCATGGCAAAAATTAAGAGGTGCAGCACACAGCAGGATAAAAGCACTTTCACCAAACTAAACAACTCTGACGACAAAAAGTCTACTAAAACCATATCTGAGGTAAATTTGGCCTCCTAGGCTACGGGCAACCAGAAGACGATGTTTAGCTATGTCCGCAACCTAAAATGCAATACACAACTGTCTGCAGAGCTCATTGTAAATGCAGCCACCTATACTGAGCCAGAAGATATAAGCAAACAGTACAGTTTTGTACCTACCATAAATGTAGATGTTCGAGTGTTCACCCTGCTGCAGTCATCATAATTGGGTTATCCTGCCGTCAGGCGGTCCCACAGTCGGCCAGAGTTCCAAAGTCTTGGTCCAGTATCAGTTGCTGTCGCTTCTTCCCTGACGTCAGTGCACCAGGGGTATATAAGAGGCATCAGACGCCATTTTCTTCAGTTTTTCTTGCCCCAAATGTCAGGTGCCCCCAATAGGTAGGCAATACATATTGCTATATAAAAATGTACATATAAAAATAAAACAATACCTTCAGGCACAAGCAAATACACCACAGAGGTAGAAAGGTATAGATAAGTCCAGCTAGTTCAGAGGGGATGGAGGGAGGGTAACCTGGACTGCAGCAGGGTGAACACTCGAACATCTACATTTATGGTAGGTACAAAACTGTACTATGTTCATCGTGTTACCCTGCTGCAGTCGTCACACTTGGGTTGAATCCCAAAGCTAAGGATGGGTGGTGGAGTTAAACAGGGTTAGGAGAAGCTAGTAGGCCCTGCAAAACTGCAGTGGCAAAACCAGCTCTAGTCTTAGAACATAGAGGTAAGTGATAGTGTTTGGTGAAGGTGTGCACTGAACTCCAAGTTGCAGCTTCCAGAATATCCTTGGTTGGCACCCCCCTGAGAAAGGCTGTTGATTTAGCTGTAGCCCTGGTGGAGTAGGACCTAATGTTAGCAAGTACCGGTTTCCCATGATGCATGTAGCAGAAACGTATGCAATGTCCTATCCATTTTGAAATGGTCTGTTTTGAGATAGCTTTTCCTTGTGATCCTGCAGCATACGCTACAAAGAGCTGTTCAGATTTTCTGAAAGCCTTAGTTTTATCCAAGTAGTAACGTTAATTGCCTGTGAATGTCCAAAGAGTGCAGGAGTCTTTCTCCTTTGTTCTGGGGATTTGGAAAAAAGGTGGGCAAATGAATGGTTTGGTTTAGGGCCACACTGGACACCACCTTTGGCATAAAGGAAGGGTTAGTTCGTAGAGAGACTCTGTCTTGATGAAAAATAAGGAAAGGCTCCACTGCCATTAGTAAACCAAAGCAAAAACACCCACAGGGGCAGATGCCGATCAAAAAAAATTGGGTGTATGGGTAGGACTCCTGAAGAAGCCAGATTGGCGAAAGCGTAGTCCTGTTATATTAATAAATTGTGATTGCTCACTGCTTTTGAGGTGGAGGAGGACTTTTGGGTGTTCACTTTGATTTTATCCACTGCCATTAGTGCCTGTAGCTCTGACACTCTTCTACCTGAGGTTATTGCTAGTAGCAGGGCAGTTTTCCATGAAAGAAATTTTAAATCAGCTGAAAAAGCTGGTTCAAAGGGCGGCAGTGTAAGCTTTTCCAGAACAAAGTTGAAATCCCAAGTAGGTGTTGATGCTCTCCTGGGCGGTCTTATGTTCTTAGCCCCTCTGAGGTACTGTTTTAGGAGTGGATGTGAAAATAAAGGAGGATCCGTGTTGTAATGAGCTGAAATTGCTGACACGTGGATCTTAATAGATGAAAAGGAAAGTCCTTTGTGCAACATCTCAGTTAAATATTGTAGAATCTGAGGAATGTTTGGATCAAGGGGATTTTGGCCTTTAGCCTGGTTCCAGGCGCAAAATCTTTTCCATTTGTCTGAATAGGTTTTCCTGGTGCTGGGCCTCCTGGCCTCCAGAATGACATCCATAACAGCTTTGGACAGAGGTGTTGGCTGGTTGTTTAGGTAATTTGCCATGCAGCCAGGTTTAAAGTCTTGAGCTGGCTGTGTAGAATCTGATTGTCTCGCTGGGTGAGCAGGTGTGGGATTTGTGGTAAAATCCATTGTGGGCCGTGGGCCATGTTCCTTAGAATTGGATACCAGTGCTGGCGTGGCCAGTCTGGTGCAATGAGTATCATTTGTGGCCTCTCTAATCTGACTTTCAGCAGTACCTTTGCTAGAAGAGGCAGCGGAGGAAAGGCATACACTGTTAATGTTTTCCAACTGAATGAGAGGGCGTCCACTTTCCAAGCTTGTGGGTGGAATGTCCTTGTGCAAAATTTTTTAAGTTGGTAGTTTTGGGGGTTGGCATACAGATCTATGTCTGGGCGTCCCCATTTTTGAGTTATCATTGCAAATACTTGTGGATCTAGTTTCCACTCATGGGGATCCATGATGTTTCTGCTTAGGTCGTCTGCCAATGTGTTTTTCTTTCCTGGCAGGAATTGTGCTTGTAGTTGAGCTTGGTAAGACAGTGCTATGTTCCACAAGGTCACTGCTTGCCTGCATAGGGGGTAGGAATGTGTGCCCCCTTGCTTGTTTATGTACCACATTACTGCGGTATTGTCCATCTTTATTATTAGTTGTCCTGGGTGTAAGAGGTCCTTGAAAGCTGTTAGGGCATTCTGTACTGCTAGCATTTCTTTTTGATTGATATGCAGATGCCTTTGATCTGTAGTCCATTTGCCCTGAATGCACTGTCCTGCCATGTGTGCTCCCCAGGCATAGTCCGATGCATCTGTTGTTATAGTTTGCCTGGCTGTGGGTAAGGTGAAAGGCTGACCCTTGTTGAGGTGACATGCCTGTGCCCACCATAGAAACTCCTGTTGAAGGCATGGAATGACTGGTATCATTGTTTCCAAGCTGTGGCTGTGCTGAGTCCATACGCTTTTCAGGTACCATTGTAATTTCCTCATATGCAGTTTTGCAAATGGTATTAGTAGTATGCAAGATGCCATGAATTCCAAGGCCTGCAGAATTTTTCTTGCAGGGAGTTGGGTCTTTGTTACCATTATTTTGAAGTATTGAGTCAGCTGTTGTTGCCTGTCTGGCGTGAGATAAGCCATCTGGGCCGTTGTATTTAAGCTGGCACCCAGGAATATTATGTTTTGTGAGGGCACTAGTTTTGATTTCTTTTCATTTACTGTGTACCTTAGGCAACTTAGAAGGTGTTTGACAAATGCCAGATGCTTTAAAAGAATGTCCTTGCTTTCTTCTTGAATAAGACAGTCGTCCAGGTATGGGTATATTTGAATTCCTCTTTGTCTGCAGTATGCAATTACTGGTGCCAGGCATTTTGTGAAGACCCTGGGCGCAGTACATAAGCCAAAGGGCAGTGCAGAGAATTGATAATGGGTTGAACCTGCAATGAAGCGGAGGTATCTTCTGCAATTTTGTCTGATAGGGACATGCAGGTATGCCTCCTTGAGATCCAACGTTACTAGCCAAGCCTTCTTGCCCAGCATGGGAAGAAGCTGCTGTAGTGTTAGCATCTTGAATTTTGGTACTTGCAGATAGGTGTTCAGAATTGAAAGATCCAGAATGGGTCTCCATGCTTTGTCCTTTCTGGGGACTAGAAAGATTCTCGAGTAAAATCCTTGTCCTTGCTCCTGTGTAGGTACCTGTTGAATGGCTCTCATGTCCATGAGAGCTGTAATTTGTTTTTGTGCCTCTGCCCATTGATTTGGTGGCAGGTTTGGCATTCCTTTTATCCTTGGCAAGGTATGAAAGTGGAATCTGTATCCTTGTGAGACAATGTTTAGGACTCATTTGTCTTTTGCGATGATGTGCCAGTTGTCTGAAAAAAGTGCTAATTTTCCTCCCAAGGGAGCTGCCAAGAGATTTGCTTGGTAGTTTGAGGGTTGAGTCATTGTGTTTGTCTTCTGCTAGCTTGGGGCCTGTCTTCTCCTCCTTTCTGGGTAGCAGTACCCCATTGGTGAGGTTTGTAAGGGCCTTGTGACTGACCTCTGCCCCGTGGGCGTCTGTATTTGCCCTCTGTGATCTGTCAGAAGCTGGTAAGGACCAGTTTTTTGTTGGCCAATCTCTGCTGAAACGAGGGGGTTGTACCTGTAAAAAATCCTTGACCGTCTGCATAGACTTTGCCTTATCCTCCATTTTCTTTAAAACCTCTTCTGCTTTGACACCAAATAATACATCCTGCTGTAAAGGTGCACCTAATAATTTTGCTTTAACATGATCAGGTAGGGTTTGTTCTTTTAACCAAGCATGTCTATGTATGACAGACCCAGTAACAGCTGCTCTACAGGAAGCTTCCAATGAATCAAATCCACATTGTAAAGTAGGTTTGCCCACCTGTTCAGCTGCATGCAACAGATCCTGCATTTCCTTGAATTCAGACTGTTCAGAATGTGTGCTAATTTTTTGTTTTAATTGAGACATTAGGAATTGCTGATATTTCAGCATGTGAAACTGACAATTTAATGCTCTCATAGCCAGCGTAGCTGAGGTGTAGATCATCTTTCCCCATCTATCTAGGGCTCTGGAATCCCTTTCAGAGGATACAGGATTTTTAGCCATAGAAGCTTTAGCCCCTTTGGGACCCTGGGAAATTGTTTCTGGGTCAGCCACAGGGCTTTTATAAAGGAATTTGTGAGTCAGGTACTCTGTAGTATCTGTCTGGTTTGGCTGGAGCAGGAGGTAGAGAGTCTACTAGACTCCAAGTAAACATCATCCACAATGTCGAAAATTGGAGGGATAGCAAGTGGTCTGTGCTGGGGTAGTAAAAGGAACTCTCAGAGCCTTTTCTTAGAATCAGAGTAGTCCTGGCCTTCCCAGTGGAAATGTTCCCTCATGGTATGTAAAGTTTCCCCAAAGGAGTAGTCTTCAGGGGGAGATGCTGAGGGAATAGAGTCTTCAGCATCAGAGTCTTCATAAGGGGGAAAAGCATTATCCTGTTCCTCAGAAGAATCTGAGGAAATTGAAACCTGGTCAGAGGAAGCATAATCCTCCTCTTGTCTTGTTCTTTTATCTGGAGGAGGATGGGAACCCCTGATTAGGGTAATCAAATCTTCAGCCATCTTAAGCATCTGTTTCTTAGGCATGGGGCCTTCAACTGGAGACTGATGTACAGGTCTTTTTTGGTTTTAATGGAGTTTTAAAGCTTAGCATAAGATTTAATGGTGAGTGTAGTCGTCTGAAGACATCTTCTGCAACCGAAGGTGTTTCTACTGCACCGGAATCTCCTTCTGCTCCGGTGTCGGAAGGGCCTAATGAAGATGGCTGCGACGGCCTAGTACACTCTGCTTGAGAATCCGCAGCTGTCTGGGGTTCCAATTCTGCGGTTGTCAGGGACTGCGTAGGCGCCTCAATGAAAACAGGAGAACCGGTGACAGGCCCAGCAGAGGCCTCGGAGTCTGGCTTGGTCCTAGGCTGCCTGTCCTTATCCTTGCGTTTTTTAGGCATGCCGGTCGTCGGCTGCTCTGACAGCATGACATAATTAAATTTCCTACCAAAGTAATGTTGTGCGAAGTCAAAACGGCGTTTGATAGTTCGTTTATTAAACCTAGCACAAAACCGACAACCTGTGATGTCGTGGTCTGGGCCTAGGCAAGGAATACAATAAGAATGGAAGTCCTTATGAGGTATTTGCTTCCCACAAGAAATGCAATTGTTAACTTTTTCTGACATCGGACTGAGGCAAGAAAATGTTCCCCAACGGGGTACTTAGCTTTATTGAAGACTTCGGAGTGAAATTAGATTTGAAAATCTCAGGTGTCAGCTGACCGGCACTTGCGAACTGCTTATGCTTCGGGCACCGCACAGCAAGAAAGACTGCAGAAAATGGCGTTGGATGCCTCTTATATACCCCTGGTGCACTGACGTCAGGGAAGAAGCGACAGCAACCAACGCCGGACCAAGACTTTGGAACTCTGGCCGACTGCGGGACCGCCTGACGGCAGGATAACCCAAGTGTGATGACTGCAGCAGGGTAACACGATGAACATCTACTGGCCAACAAATTCAGTTCCAACTTTGCCCCCCTCTCCCCATCAACCTTCCCTCAGGAAATACCATCAAATATAACTCACCCTGCTCTCACTAGGGAACAGGTCCTTAGTGCTCTCTCTAAGGGCAGAAACGCTGCTTCAATGGGCCCAGATAATATCCCAGAATGCGTTCCAAACATGATCTATCTGGCCTTCTGTAATTGCTATTTAACTGTAGCCTCCAAACAGACTTTGTGCCTCATGAATTTAGAACAGCAACAGTAATCCCTCTGCACAAAGGTGGGTCATCTGCAGACCCCCAAGTCTCACTAGTCTCATATGCAAAGCTATGGAAAGAATTATCATGGAAATGATCAGTACTGACACAGGAAACCTCCAGACACTAGACTTTGCCCAATTTGGTTTCATCAAGGGCAGGTCATGCCTACTCAACCTGGGACTGCTCCTTTTTAGCATTTACTTCTCGGACATCAAGGCAATGGCCACTGGCAGACTAAATTTGCAGATGACTTCAAATTAGGAGCCATCACTGAGATGCTCACTGACAAAAATGTTCGCCAGGAAGGGCTGACACAGAAACAACTGGTGCCAGAGCCATGGACTAAATTCTAAATACAAAGAAATAGTATATTTTGGGAAGTCACCCACCCCTGGTAACTACCATACTGACACACACCCCTAACAGTTGACCCAGTAGTCAGGGACTTGGGGACACACAGACAGTAATCTAGCCTTTGACCATCATGCGTCTACAGTAGTGAGGAAGTCATTCTAAGTTGTGCAACATATAAACACAGGTATGGCATCTAGGTCCAAAGAAGTTACGGTTCCACTGTATTCAGCATTCATCAGACTTCCCATTGTGTACAATATCCCCTTTGGTATGTACCTAATTGAGCATATCCAACAACTGGAATGTCTACAGAGGTTCCTCACTAAAGGAATACAGGGGGCAAGTAACTACATGTCCTATGCAGACTGCCTCAAGGCCTTATCATTGTATTCTGTCTCCTACTGGCACTTGATGGGAGACCTATGCCTGGCATACAAGGCATTGTCAGACCACACTCTCATGGACCTCCGGCATATCCACAAAACAAATAGCACCAGAATTACCAATTCTAAAGGCCTAAGCCTTGCTTGTGATATAAACAGAACCTGCTGGAGAGACAGGTATGTATCCCAGACACTACCCCATTCTTAGGTTCCCCATCCATGTGAAGCGGAGTTTCTCCCTAAACCAATAAGTGCAACTTAGATGACCGGATGGAGAACTGGAAATTAATCCCTAGTTTGGCACCTATGTCTCTAATGTAGACAGGCAGCCTGTAAATAGTTCATCTCCCAGGCCTCTGCTTGTAAATGTTTCACCTCCCAATCCCCTACGTCCACTGATCAAGACATGGTCAGAGATTTGAGATGCACGGCTACGCTTAAAAAGGCCCTTGTGGTCGTTAAGCCTAGTAAACACCTGTGACCCTATGAGCAGTTAGTTGCTTATGCTGAGCCTGGATCCACCAAATCATGCACACAACCAATTCATTACACCACAGGTACCAGTATGGTTCCATCATAGTTCATGTAGGTGTAAATGACCAGAGTACCTCCCTGGACTATATAAAGATCTCATATTGTGTATCTCAGGCTGTTGGTGTGAGACTAGCATTGAACAGCATATCACCATCACCAAGGATGATGCCACAATATGGGCAAAAGATGATGGATTTTTAACTATCAATATTTCTAGCATCGTTCTAGGGGGATCCAATATAGGTCAGCTTGGGAGGGCATGGTTAACAGTCCATGTTGCTTTGCCACATATGGTCTGCATTTATCTCCTCCAGGCTTTTAAATACTGGCTAAAACTGTATCCCCCCCAGCACCTTTTTAGGCAATGCCAAAAACATTCAACCTACTAACATAGCAAAATCAACTCAAATGAACCTCAAGGTGTTACTGCTTAATGGCAGGTGTCTAAATAAAATAAAATTAGTCGAAGTAAAAAAATACATTCCCTTCAAGACCTCCTCACACTCAAGAAAAATTACAGTTGTGTACACGTACCATAAATGTAGATGTTCGAGTGTATTCACTGTTGCAGTCATTACATGTGGGTAATCTGCTGGCAGGTTACCCTCAGTCGGCCTGAATTCCAAAGTCTTGGGTCCTGCGTCGGTTGCTGTCTCCTCTACCATGAGGTCAGTTCATAAGGGGTATAAAACATGCATCCAACGGCATTTTCTTTAGTTTTTCTTGCCCCCGATGTCAGGTGCCCCCAAAAAGGTAGCAATATTACATATATATATATATATATATATATATATATATATATATATATATATATATATATATACACACACACACACACACACACATATATATATATATATATATATATATATATTTCGGCTTTTCCCGGTTAGGGGTCGCCACAGCGGAACTCCGGTCCGCTAATGATTGGCAGTTGATTTTTACGTGCGGAGCTGCCGGCCCTAACGCACAACCTTCAATGAAGGTACGCCCATTCACGCATGTCTCCACAGAAGACGCTCTAGCTGAGAATCGAACGGGACAACGTCTTGCTGGGAGGCGACAATATATATCTACATACATGCATCAATATAAACTTTACCTTCATCTACAAGCAAATATATCACATAGGTTGTAGAAGATAGAGAAGGAAAGATAAACTGCAGAATGACAGGGGGATGGCGGGAGGGTAACCTGGACTGCAACAGTAAATACACTCGAACATCTACATTTATGGTAAGTGTACACAACTGTACTATGTTCTTCGTGTTTCAGTGTTGCAGTCATTACATTTGGGTAGAATCCCAAAGCTATGGTTGGGAGGCTGGAGCTAAACAGCATTAGGTGCAGCTATAAGGCCCTGCAACACTGCAGTGGCAAAGTCTGCCTTGGACTTAGAGTAGAGAGGCAAATGGTAATGCTTTGTAAAGGTGTGAACAGAACTCCAAGTAGCAGCCTCTAGAATATCTTTGGTTGGTACTCCTCTGAGAAAGGCTGATGAAGTAGTTGCAGCTCTGGTGGAATGAGACCTAATGCCCTTGGGCACAGGTTTACCATGGTGTAAGCAGCAGAAACGGATGCAGTGGCTTATCCACTTTGAAATTGTCTGCTTTGAGATGGCCTTTCCTTCTGATCTTGCAGCATATGACACTAGTAATTGCTCAGTTTATCTTAGAGCTTTTGTCCTGCTCAAGTAGAAGCTTAGCTGTCTGTGTACTTCCAAGGAATGCAGAATTCTCTCCTCTTTGTTCTGCGGATTTGGATAAAAAGTTGGCAGATGAATTGTTTGGTTAAGAGCCACACTGGAAACCACCGTAGGCATAAAAGTAGGATTTGTCCTCAGAGACGCCCTGTCTGGGTAAAATATGATAAAAGGCTCTACAGCCATGACAGCCTGTAGCTCAAACTCTTCTTGCTGAAGTAATTGCTAGTAGCAGAGCTGTCTTCTATGATAAGAACTTTATATAAGCAGTAGTGGCTGGTTCAAACGGAGGCAGGGTGAGCTTTTCCAAAACATAATTGAGGTCCCATGCAGGTAATGGGGATCTCCTAAGAGGCCTTAGGTTTTTGGCTCCTCTAAGATACTGCTTTAATAAAGGATGAGAAAAGATTGGTGGCTCTGTATTGTAATAAGCCAAAATGGCAGAGGCATGGATTTTGATTGATGAGAAAGATAAGCCTTTGTCAAGCATCTCAGTTAAGTATTGTAATATCTGAGGAATATGTGGTTCTGCTGTATCAGTTCCTTGTGCTCGACTCCAAGCATAGAATCTCTTCCATTTGTCGGCATAAGATTTTCTAGTACTAGGTCTTCTGGCTTCCAAAATGACACCCATCACAGCTTTACTGAGAGGTGTTGTTCGTATGATTACATGAGCAGCCATGCTGCCAGGTTCAGAGTCTGTAGTTGATTGTGCAGGATCTGACTGTTTTGCTGGGACAGTAGTTGTGGTCTTTGAGGCAAGGTCCAAGCTGGGTATTGAGACAAGTTCCTTAGGACTGGCTACCAGTATTGGTGGGGCCAGTCCGGGGCAATTAATATCTTTGACTTCTCTTGGCTGACTTTTAGGAGGACCTTGAGAAGAAGAGCCAGAGGAGGGAAGGCGTAAACTGACAGGTTTTTCCAACTGAAGGATAGGGTGTCCACTTTCCATGCTTGTCTGTGATAAGTCCTTGTGCAGAATCTTTTCAATTGATAATTTTGAGGAGAGGCAAATAGACCTATGTCTGGGCTCCCCCATTTCTCTGTTATCATGCTGAATACTTGTGGATTTAGTTTCCACTCGTGAGGATCCATAAGGTTTCTGCTTAAATCGTCTGCCAGAGTGTTCTGTTTTCCTGGCAGGAATTGAGCTTGATGATTTATTTGGTAGGTCAAAGCTGTGTCCCACAGTGCCATGGCTAAGCTGCAAAGGGGGTATGAGTGCGTGCCCCCTTGCTTGTTTATATACCACATGACTGTGGTGTTGTCCGTCTTTATTAGTAGTTGTCTTGGATAAAGCAACTCCTTGAAGGCTGTTAGGGCATTTTGAACAGCTGGCATCTCTTTCTGGTTGATATGTAGATGCATTTGATTCGGTGCCCATATGCCCTGAATGCATCTTTCTGCCATGTGGGCCCCTCAGGCATAATCTGATGCGTCTGTTGTTAAGGTTTGGCTGGCAGGGGATAGAGTGAAGGGCCATCCCATGTTTTGGTGACAGGCCTTTGCCCACCGTAGAAACTCTTGCTGCAGGCAGGGGGAGAGGAATCATTATTTCCAGACTGTGTGAATGTTGACTCCATTGCAGTTTCCTCATATGCAGTCTTGCATATGGAATCAGTAGGATGCAGGATGCCATGAAGCCCAGAGCCTGCAGAATTTGTCTTGCAGAAGACTGGGTTTTTGTTGCCATTTGTTTGAAGTAAGTAGTCAGTTGCTTTTGTTTGTCTGGCGTGAGGCAAGCCATCTGGGCAGTTGTATTCAAGCTTGCAGCCAGGAATGTTATCTTTTGCGAGGGTACCAGTTGCGATTTCTTTTCGTTTATTGTGTACCCTAGGCATGCTAGAAGCCTTTTCACAAACGCCAGGTGTCGTGGAAGAGTGTCTTTGTTCTCTGCTTGAATGAGACAGCCGTCCAAGTAAGGAAATATCTGAATACTACTTTGTCTGCAAAATGCAATTACTAGTGCCAGGCACTTTGTAAAGACCCTGGGTGCAGTAGATAAGCCAAAGGGCAGTGCAGAGAATTGGTAATGCATTAAGCCAGCCTTGAATCTGAGGTATCTTCTAAACGACTGTCTTATTGGGACATGCAGGTATGCCTCTTTTAAGTCTAAAGTCACCAGCCAAGATTTTTTGCCCAGCATGGGCAGAAGCTGCTGCAAAGTCAGCATTTTGAATTTTGGAATGTCCAGGTATGCGTTCAAAATCGATAAATCCAGTATTGGCCACCAGGCCTTGTCCTTTCTGGGCACCAAGAACAGTCGAGTAAAAACCTTGTCTTTTTTCTTGTTCTGGTACTGTCTGAATGGCCCCCATATCCATGAGGGACGTAACCTGTTTTTGTGCCTCTGCCCATTGATTTTTTGGCAGATCTGGCCAACCATTTGCCATTGGCAGAGTGTGGAAATGGAATCTGTTGTTGTTGTTGTGCCTTTCATCTTTTCCCGGTTAGGGGTCGCCACAGCAGAACTCCGGTCCGCTAATGACTGGCAGTAGATTTTTACGTGCCGAGTTGCCGGTCCTGACGCACAACCTTCAACGAAGGTACGCCCATTCATGCATGTCTCCATACAGAAGACGCTCTAGCTGAAAATCGAACAGGACAACGTCTTACTGTGAGGCGACAACGCTACCGCAGCACCACCCCTGAAGATTGAAATGGAATCTGTATTTCTGTGATGCGATGTTTACTACCCACTTGTCCTGGGTTATTAACTGCCAATTTTGAGCAAAAAGTGCTAATATTCCCCCATGGGTGCTGCCAAAAGATAAGTGCTTGGTGTAGGCAGAGGGAAGTCATTGGGATTGCTTTCTGTAGGTTTGCACTTTATCTCCTCCAGATTTGGAGGTGGATGTGCCCCATTACTTTGACCTGTATGAATCTTGCGCCTGGTATCTGGAACCCTTAGGGCGTCTGGATTTGCCCCTTTGAGCTCTGTCTGACACAGGAAACGTCCAATTTTTTGTAGGCCAGTGTCTACTGAATCTTGGTGGCTGCACTTGTAAGAAGTCTTTAACAGTTTGCATAGACTTAGCTTTGTCTTCCATTTTCTTTAAAACCTCTTCTGCCTTAATACCAAACAGAGAGTCATGCTGTAAAGGTGCATCTAGCAGTTTAGCTTTAACATGATCAGGCAAATGTTATTCCTTTAACCAGGCATGCCTCCTAATCACAGATCCAGTAATTGCGGCCCTGCAGGAGGCCTCTAAAGAATCAAAACCACATTGCAAAGTATGCTTTCCAACCTGTTCAGCTGCATGTAATAATTCCTGCAATTCTTTATTTTCTGCACATTCTGAAATCAACATCATTTTCTGTTTCAGCAATCCCATAACATGTTGTTGGTACTTAGGCATATGAAATTGACAGTTTAAGGTCCTGATTGCCAAGGTTGCAGATGTATAAACCTTTTTTCCCTATCTGTCCAATGCCCTTGAATCTCTGTCAGAGGGGGTAGGATTTTTTGCTGTTGAGGCCTTAACTCCCTTCCCTTTGGACCCTGTGAAATAGTTTCAGGATCTGCAGCAGGGTTTCTAAATAATAATTTATGTGAGTCAGGGACCCTGTAATATCTGTCAGGCTTACTGGGAGCCGGAGGTAAGGGGTCAAGCTTGACTCCGAAAACACACCATCCACAATGTCTAAAACAGGGGGAATGGCTAAAGGCTTGTGCTGAAGGAGAAGAAGGAAATCTCTGAGCCTCTTGCTTGATTCAGAGAAGTCTCGACTCTCCCAGTGAAAATGCTCCCTCAAACTATGCAAGGTTTCTCCTAATGAATAATCCTCAGGATGAGATGCAGATGGAATAGACTCCTCAGCATCAGAATCCTCATAGGGAGGTAAAGATAATTCCTGATCAGAAGAGGAATCAGAAGAAATAGAAACCTGATCTGAAGATTCATAATCAGTGTCTTGCCTAGGCCTTTTATCTGGAGGAGGATGGGTACCCCTGATCACGGTAATAAGGTCTTCAGCCATTTTGATCATCTGTTTTTTAGGCATAGAGGCCTGTGCACGTGGCTCAGGCATTGTTTTTTTTAGTTTTAGAAGTTACTTCTGTCTTTGATTTTGCAGCTGTATTCGGTTTGATATACAAATGTTGAGGTCTGAATACACCCTCAGAAGCCGGTGCCTGCTCAACGGCTCAGGACCCCTCAGAGGGAGATACATCCGTCGGTCCAATACCTTGAGAATCTTGCGGCATGCACGACTCCACATGGGTGTCGGTAGAGACCTGCAACTCGAAGGTAGCGAGTATCAGGGGCTGCGAAAGCGCCTCACTGAGTACCGGTGAACCGGAGACTGGCTTAGGAGAAGCTTCGTCGTCAGTTTTGGATCTCGACTGCTTTCTGCCCTCTTTCGCTTTTATGTACTCCGGTAGTCGGATTGTTATCCAACGACATTTCTGGGTAGTTAAATCGGTTTCCAAAATACTTTGATGCAAAAATATACTGACGCTTAATAGTGCATTGGTTAAATCTAGCACAAAACCGACAGCCAGGCACATTGTGATCAGGGCCTAAGCAAGGAATACAGTATAAATAGAAATCCTTATGAGGTATTCGCTTCCCACAAGTAATACAATTATTAACTTTTTCTGACATCGGCAAAAAGCAAGAAAAAAGTTTCCCCAATGGGGTACTTAACTTTAGTGAAGACTTCGGTCCTGAAATTCAATATTTCAGTAGTCGGCCGACTGGCACTTGCAAAATGCTTCTGCTTCGGGCACCGTGCAGCAAGAAAGACTAAAGAAAATGGCGTCGGCTGCATGTTTTATACCCCTGACGACATGACGTCATGGAAGAGAAGACAGCAACCGATGCAGGACCCAAGACTTTGGAATTCAGGCCGACTGAGGGCAACCTGCCAGCAGATTACCCAAATGTAATGACTGCAACAGTGAAACACAAAGAACATCTGCTTGAGCAGTGGATGAGAGAAGAGGGGATGTTCTGTGTTATAATGAGCTGAAATGGCTGAGGCGTGAATTTTGATGGAGAAGAAAGACAGGCCCTTAACGTTTCTTCTCCGTTAAGTATTGTAAAATCTGAGGTAAATTGGGCACTGCTGTGCTCATCCCTTGAGACTGGTTCCAGGCACAGAATCTTTTCCATTTTTCAGCATAAGATTTTCTAGTACTAGGCCTCCTTGCCTCAAAAATGATATCCATTACTGGTTTACTGAGGGATGGTAAAGGAGAGATTAGGTAATTAGCCAGGCTGCTAGGTTCAGTGTTTAAATCTGAGGGTGCAGGATCTGGTTCTCCTGCTGAGACATTAGGGTAGGAGTCTGAGGCGGGTGCAATGGGGCCAACAGTGACACACTGCGCAAGAGGGGGAACCAGTGTTGGCGTGGCCAGTCTGGTGCAATCAAAATCGGCCTTGGTTACTCTTGTTTGATCTTTAGTAGTACTTCGGAGAGCAGAGGCAGAGGAGGAAAGGCATAAACTGATAGGTTTTTCCAGCTGAAGGACAGAGCATCCACTTTCCAGGCTTGTTTGTGGGGAGTCCTTGTGCAAAATTTGTCCAAATGATAGTTCTAGGGGGAGGCAAACAGGTCTATATCTGGGCTCCCCCATTTGCTTGTCAACATGTTGAAAATCCTTGGTTACAGTTTCCACTCATGTGGGTCCATGAGGTTTCTGTCGCCTGCCAGTGTATGTAGTTGTCCTGGCAGGAATTGAGCTTGTAGACAAACTTGGTAGCTCAGGGCTGTGTTCCACAATGCCATGGCTAGTCTGCAGAGGGGGTAAGAATGTGTACCCCCCTGCTTATGTACCACATAACAGTGGCATTGTCCGTCTTTACCATTAATTGTCCTGAAAGAATGTGGTCCTTGAAGCCTGTCAGAGTATTCTGTACAGCTAACATTTCTTTTTGATTGATATGCAGGTGCATTTGACTTGAGTTCCATTTGCCCTGAATGCACTTCCCTGCCAGGTGAGCCCCCCATGCATAATCTGATGCATCTGTTGCTAGGGTTTGGGAGGCAAGGGGTAGTGTGAATGGTAGTCCCTTGTTTTGGTGGCAGGCCTCTGCCCACCAAAGAAACTCTAGGCGGAGGCAAGGTATGACAGGAATCATTGCTTCTAGATCCTGAGAATGTTGATAGCATAGGCTTTTTAGATACCATTGTAGTTTCCTCATATGCAGTCTTGCCTATGGAATTAGAAAAATGCAGGAGGCCATGAACCCCCCAAGGCTTGCAGTATTTGCCTTGCAGATAGCAGGGTTTTTGTGGACACTTATTTGAAGTAGGTTGTTAAATGAATTTGCTTCTCTGGTGTGAGGAAAGCCATCTGGGAAGTTGTATTCAGGCTTGCTCCCAGGAATATAATTTGTTGACAGGGTACCAGGTGTGATTTCTTTTCGTTTGTGGTGTACCCCAGACAAGTTAGCACCCTTTGTACAAAGGCAAGATGATTCAAAAGTATGTCCTGGCTTTCTGCCTGAATTAGACAATCGTCAGGGTATGGGTATATTTGAATATTTCTTTGCCTGCAAAATGCAATGACTGGAGCTAGGCATTTTGTGAATACCCTGGGCGCAGTAGATAAGCCAAAGAGCAGTGCAGAGAACTGGTGGGTGCTTGTAGCCTGCTTTGAAGCATAGGTATCTTCTGCAAGATTCCTGGATTGGGATGTGCAGGTATGCTTCCTTTAAATCTAGTGTTGCCAACCAGGCGTCTTTGCCTAGCATGGGGAGCAACAGGTGAAGAGTCAGCATCTTGAATTTTGGAATCACCAAAAAGGTGTTTAGAGTAGACAGGTCCAGGATAGGACGCCATGAACTGTCTTTACTAGGTACCAGGAAAAGTCTCGAGTACAAACATTGTCCCTTTTCCTCTTCTTGTACCAATTGAATAGCCCCCTTGCTTAAGAGAGAAAATACTTGCTTTTGGGCCTCTGCCCACTGATTTTGGGGTAGATATGGCCATCTGCTTGGTGTTGGTAACGTGCGGAAGTGAAATCTGTATCCCTGGGACACTATATTTAAAACCCATTTGTCCTGGGTAATGAGTTCCCAGTTCTTTGCATGAAGAGCAATCCTTCCCCCCAAAGGGGCAGACAGTTGAGAAGTGCTTGGAAGTTTTAAAAAGAAGTCATTGAGACAGTTTACCATAGTAGGGAGTTTTATTACTCCCAGATTTGGAAGTGGAGGCCCCCCACTGCTTAGTCCTGTGCGTACCCTGGGACTGAAGCCTGGGAGCTCTGCTGTACCTGGGTTTGGACTGAAAAGGTCTGGAAGAGGTGGGAAAGGACCAATTCTTGGAAGGCCAATGCCTACTAAACCTTGGAGGCTGTACTTGTAAAAAATCTGTAACAGTTTGCATAGATTTAGCTTTTTCCTCCATCTTTTTAAGAACAACTTCTGCCTTGTTGCTAAACAGGCAGTCCTGGTTTAAGGGAGCATCTGGCAAGGATTGCTACTTAAGCCAAGCATGCCTTCTAAGTTCAGACCCAGTTACATCAGCCCTTCAAGATGCCTCTAGTGAATCAAAACAACATTGCAAAGTATGTTTTCCAACTTGTTCAGCTGAATGCAGTAAGTCCTGTAAATCCTTATTTTCAGCACAATCAGGAATCATAATTTTCTGTTTAAGCAATCCAATATGCTGCTGATACTTTAACATATGAAACTGGCAGTTTAAGGCCCTAATAGCCAAAGTTGCAGAAGTGTATACTTTCTTACCCCATCTATCCGTCGCCCTGGAATCTCTATCAGAGGGGGTAGGATTTTTGGCAGTAGTAGCTTTAATGTCCTTGGGTCCCTGTGAAATTGTCTCAGGATCCGCAGTAGGATTTTTAAAAAGGAACTTGTGAGAGTCAGGGACCCTGTAATATCTATCAGGTTTTCTGGGAGCAGTAGGTAAAGAATCAAGGGGCCAAGCTAGAATCTGAAAAAGCATCATCAACAATGTCTAGTACAGGAGGTATGGCTAAAGGCCTGTGCTGGGGCAGTAGTAAGAAATACGCAAGCCTCTTTTTAGAGTCAGAGAAATCCTGACTTTCCCAACGAAAATGCTCCCTGAGAGTATGCAAGGTTTCACCAAAAGAGAAATCCTCTGGGGGAGAAGCAGAGGGAATAGAGTCCTCAGCATCAGAATCCTCATAGGTAGATAAGGGTAAATCCTGGTCATCCCAGGAAACAGAAAATTCAGAATCCTGGTCGGAAGTATCATAAGCAAACTCAGTCCTAGGTCTCTTAGAGGGGGAAGGCTGGCTTCCCCTGATTGAAGTAATAAGGTCTTCAGTCATTCTTATCATTTGTTTTTTAGGCATAGAGGCCTGACCATGCTGTCTGGGCGTCAGTTTTCTAGGCATGGTTCGAGTTTTAGGCCTTGAAAAGTTGGCGTCTGTTTAATACGCAAGTCAACAGGCCTGAATACACCCTCAGAAGCCGGTGCCTGCACAGCGGCTCTGAACCCATCCAAGGTAGAGACATCCGCAGGTTCCATAGTTGAAGCATGTCGTGGCATACCGGACTCTGAATGGGTCTCAGTAGAGGCCTGTGAATCTGAAGTAGTGGGTATCAGGGGCTGCGAAAGCACCTCACTGAGTACCGGCGAAGTGGCGACTGGCTTAGGAGAAGCATTGTCGGCGGCTTTGGACCGAGGCGGCCTGTCTCTGTCTTTATCCTTGCGTTTTTTTTGGAATGTCGGTAGTCGGATGGCTTACCGAAGACATATCAGGATAATTGAACAGAGCACCAAAATATTTAGAAGCAAAAATATACAGACGACAGATAGTTCGTGGTTTAAATAAGGCAAAAAACTGACTGCAAGGTACGTCGTGGTCAGGGCCTAGGCAAGGAATACAGTACGAATAAAAATCTTTATGAGGTATTTGCTTTCTACAAGTAATGCAATTATTTACTTTTACTAATCTCGGTTTACAGCAAGAAAAAGTTTACCCAACGGGGTACTTAGCTTTTAGTTGAAGACTTCGGTTCTGAAACTCGAAAATGAAAAAGTACAGTTTTGTACCTACCATAAATGGAGATGTTCGAGTGCTAATACAGCTGCAGTCATAACAGATGGGTTCTCCTGCCGTCAGGCGGGTCCTCGGTCGGCCGAATTCCACAGTCTAGGTCCGGCGTCGGTTGTCGTCGCTTCTTCCCTGACGTCAGTGCGACAGGGGTATAAAGGAACCAGCTGCCGCCATTTTCTTCAGTTTTTCTTGCCCCAGATGTCAGGTGCCCCCAGAAGGAAGGCAATACATAAGTTTGTGTAATAATGCAGTGCAATATAATCAAAATACAGTAGTTGCAAGCAAATACATCATAAAAGAATACCCCAATCAGGTTGTATGAGGATGTGCTAGCCTATAGGCCTGTCCCAAGAGGGGAAGGAGGGGGGGTGGGGAATGGACTGCAGCTGTATTAGCACTCGAACATCTACATTTATGGTAGGTACAAAACTGTACTATGTTCATCGTGCATACAGCTGCAGTCATAACAGATGGGTAGAATCCCAAAGCTAAGAAAGGGGTGGTAGGCACTAGGTGGAACTAGGAGCCAAAATGCCCTGCAAGACTGCAGTGGCAAAGCCTGCTCTAGATTTGGAGTATAATGGTAGGTTGTAGTGCTTGGAGAAGGTATGCACAGAACTCCAAGTGGCTGCTTCCAAAATATCCTTGGTAGGAACTCCTCTGAGGAAGGCTGCAGAGGTGGCTGTGGCCCTGGTGGAATGAGTTCTAATGCCTGTAGGTACAGCTTTGCCATGAAAGGAATAGCAAAAGCGTATGCAGTGGGCTATCCATTTTGAGATTGTCTGTTTGGAGATTGGCTTTCCTTGAGCTCCTACCGCATAGGCCACAAAGAGCTGTTCTGATTTTCTGAAAGGCTTTGTTCTGTCCAAATAATAACGCAGTTGCCTGTGGATGTCCAAGGAATGTAGTAATCTCTCCCCTTTGTTTTGAGGATTAGGATAAAAAGTAGGTAAATGTATGGCCTGATTTAAAGCTACCCTGGATACCTCTTTAGGCATAAAGGACGGGTTGGTTCGTAAGGAGACTCTGTCCTGATGGAAGATGATAAAAGGCTGGACAGCCATGAGAGCCTGTAGTTCTGAAACTCTATGAGCTGAGGTGATAGCCAGAAGGAAGGCTGTTTTCCAGGACAAATATTGCAAATCTGATGAGGCAGCTGGCTCAAAAGGAGGCAAGGTCAGTTTTTCCAGAATGAAGTTAAGATCCCAAGCAGGTATTGGATGTTTCCTTGGAGGTGTTAAATTCTTAGCCCCTCTGAGGAACTGTCTTAAGAGAGGGTGAGAGAATAAAGGTGGATCAGTGTTGTATTCTGCAGAAATGGCTGAGGCATGGATTTTGATGGAGGAGAAAGAAAGTCCACTGCTTAGCAGTTCAGCCAAGTATTGTAGTATTTGAGGTAAATTCAGTTTTCCAGGGTCCTGGCCCTTTTTCTCATTCCAGACACAAAAACGTTTCCATTTTGCGGAGTAAGCTTTTCTAGTTGATGGCCTTCTGGCCTCCAAAATGACATCCTGCACCTCCTTGGTGAGTAGGGCCTGCTGTGATGCTAAGGAATCTTCCATGCGGCTAGATTGAGTGTTTTTAGCTGACTGTGAAGAGTTTTGAAGCTGTGCTGAGTCAGAAGAAGAGGCATTAGAGGCAGGGTCCATGGTGGGGAATGTGTCAGGCTCCTCAGGAGTGGGTACCAGTGTTGTCTTGGCCAGTCCGGAGCAATGAGGATCATCGTTGGTCTGTCTGCTCTGGTCTTCAATAGAACTTTGGGCAGCAGAGGAAGAGGTGGGAAGGCATAAACTGTCATTCATGTCCAACTGAAAGAGATAGCGTCCACTCTCCAGGCCTTTGGATGGAAGATCCTTGAGCAGAATTTTGTCAATTGATGATTTTTGTGGGAGGCAAAGAGATCTATGTCTGGCCTTCCCCATTCTTGGATTATTTCTGTAAAAACTTTTGGATGCAACTTCCATTCGTGTGGGTCTGTCATATTCCTGCTTAGGTGGTCTGCCAGCGTGTTTTCCTTGCCTGACAAGTACTGTGCTTGTAGTTCCATTTGTAAGTCCATGGCCATGTTCCAAAGTGACATTGCCAGTCTGCATAGGGGGTAAGAATGTGTTCCTCCCTGCTTGTTTATGTACCACATAACTGTGGTGTTGTCCGTTCTTATCAATAGTTGACCTGGTTGTAGGAGGTCCTTGAAAGCTATAATAGCATTTATTACTGCTAGCATTTCTTTTTGATTGATGTGAAGGTGCTTTTCTTTTTGGGACCACTTGCCCTGAATGCACCGATCTGTCATGTGCCCCAGGCGTAGTCTGAGGCGCCTGTTGTGATGACTTGATTTGCTTGAGGCTTGCTGAATGGAAGACCTGTGTTTGTTTGACATGCTTGAGCCCACCACAGAAATTCCTTTTGCAGACATGGAATTAGTGGTATTATTGTTTCCAAACTGTGGCTGAGCTGAGACCATATGTTTTTCAGGTACCATTGTAGTTTACTCATATGCAGCTTTGCACATGGGATTAGTAAGATGCAAGATGCCATGAATCCCAGAGCCTGCAGGATTTTGCTTGCAGTCAGCCTGGTGCAATTTGCTAGTGTTATGAAGTATTGAATTAGTTGCCCCTGCTTCTCTGGTGTGAGGTAGGCCATCTGGGTGTTTGTGTCCAAATTGTCACCCAGGAAAATTATCTTCCGAGAGGGTATTAGCCTTTATTTCTTTTTGTTGACTGTGTATCCCAGAGAATTCAATAACATTATTACATAAGCCAGATGTTTCAGAAGAATGTGCTTGCTGTCCGCTTGGATCAGGCAGTCGTCCAAATAGGGATATATTTGTATCCCTTGAAGTCTGCAGTACGCAATTACTGATGCCAGGCATTTCGTGAATACTCTGGGCGCAGTAGATAAGGGTTGAACCTGCAAGAAATCTGAGGTACCTTCTGCAATTTTGTCTGATAGGGACATGCAGGTATGCCTCCTTGAGGTCCAATGTTACCAGCCAAGACTCCTTGCCCAGCATGGGAAGAAGTTGCTGTAGAGTAAGCATCTTGAATTTTGGTATGAGTAGAAATGTGTTTAGGATGGATAGATTCAAAATAGGTCTCCAATCTTTTCCCTTCCTTGGCACCAGAAATAGCCTGGAATAAAAACCTTGACCTTGTTCGTGTGTAGGTACCTCTTGAATAGCTTTCATGTTTATGAGATCTGTAATTTGTCTTTGTGCCTCTGCCCTTTGATTGTGTGGCAGGTTTGGCATGCCTCTCATTTTTGGAAGGGTGTGAAAATGGAATTTGTAGCCTCCGTTTATAATGTCCAGGATCCATTTGTCCTTTGTGACAATATGCCAATTTTTTGAAAATAATGCCAGCTTTCCTCCTAAGGGGGCTGCCATTTGCGACCTGGTTGGCATGCAAAAGGGAAAGTCATTGGGTTTGCTTTCTGAAAGATTGTGAGTTGTCTTCACCACCTCTTTGTGTAGGAGCTTGCCATTGTCTGCCTCTATACGATCCTTGGGATTGTCCTCTGCCCCTCGGGCACCTGTATCTGCCTCTTTGGGGTCTGTCTGTGGCAGGAAAGGACCAGTTTTTGGAAGGCCAATTTCTACTAAAACGTGGGGGTTGAACCTGTAGAAATTCTTTCACAGTTTGCATTGATTTAGCCTTTTCCTCCATTTTCCTTAATACCTCCTCAGCATTAGCACCAAATAGTACATCCTTTTGAAGGGGGGCGTCTAGTAATTTAGCTTTGACATGATCAGGCAAGGCTTGTTCCTTGAGCCAGGCATGGACAGCAGCTCTACATGAGGCCTCTAGAGCATCAAAACCACATTGTAAGGTATGCTTACCCACTTGTTCTGCACTATGCATCAAATCCTGCAACTCCTTCAAGTCTGGTTGTTCAGGTTGTGACATTTTACTTTTCAATTGTGACAACAAAAACTGTTGGTATTTTAGCATATGAAACTGACAGTTTAAGGCCCTCATGGATAAGGTAGCAGAGGTATATACCTTTTTTCCCCACCTTTCTAAGGATCTGGAATCTCTCTCGGAAGGCAGTGGATTTTTAGCAATGGAGGCCTTAACTCCCTTGGAGCCCTGTGAGATGGTTTCTGGGTCAGCAGCATGGCTTTTGTATAGAAATTGGTGTGAGTCAGGGACCCTGTAATACCTGTCAGGCTTAACTGGAGCTGGTGGTAGAGAGTCCAGGTTACGGCAGGCCTCCGAGTAAACATCATCTAGGATGTCCAAGACAGGAGGTATAGCCAGAGGCCTGTGCTGAGGAAGCAAGAGAAATTCCCTGAGCCTTTTCTTGGAATCTGAATAATCCTGGCCTTCCCAGTGGAAGTGTTCCCTTAAAGTATGCAAAGTTTCCCCAAATGAGTAATCCTCAGGGGGGGATACAGAAGGGATGGACTCCTCCGCATCAGAGTCTTCAAAAGGGGAGTAAGAATGTTGCTGATCATCAGAGTGCTCTGAAATAATGGAGCCCTGATCAGAGGAGGGGGAATCTTCCTCCACTCTAGGCCTTTTGTCCGGAGGGGGCTGAGAACCTCTGATAAGAGTAATTAAATCCTCAGCCATTTTAAGCATCTGTTTCTTAGGCATGGGGCCTGGAGATGGGCCCTGTGTAGCTGGTCTCTTAGAGTGCATGGTTGCTTTAGACTTTGTGAAAGCCATGATGGAGAAAGAAGAGGAAGGTCTGAAGACACCTTGAGTGGAGGTGGACCTGTCCACATTCTGAGTTTCAACGCCAAGAGTGGCTTCAGTATCTGTAGTCGGGGTGTGGGCAGAGGAGCCTGCGACCTCGGGCACAGGAGACACCGTCAAAGACAGGTTGTCGGTGGTCAGGGGCTGCGTAGTCGCCTCACTGAGAACCAGACCACGTGTAGACGGCTTTGGCGTGGTGTCGGTAGAGGCCGCGGACCTCGTGTGTCGGTCCTTGTCTTTGCGTTTTTTAGACAAAATCGGAGTCGGAGTATCCGGCGACAAAGTATAGTTAAATGCTTTCCCAAAATAATGCTGGGCGAACTCCGCCCGACGCTTAATCGTGCGTTTATTGAATGTAGCACAAAAGCGACAGACCGAGACGTCGTGGTCTGGGCCTAAACAAGGTATACAGAGGGAATGGAAATCCTTATGCGGTATTTGCTTCCCACAAGAAATACAATTATTAACTTTGTCTGACATCGGTCTGAGGCAAGAAAAGTTTCCCCAACGGGGTACTTAGCTTTTAAGAAGACTTCGGTATCCAAATTTTCGTAATCTCAGGAGCTGGCCAAGCGGCACTTGCGAATGCTTCGGGCACCGCGCGGCAAGAAAGACTGAAGAAAATGGTGTCGGCTGGTTCCTTTATACCCCTGTCGCACTGACGTCAGGGAAGAAGCGACGACAACCGACGCCAGACCTAGACTTTGGAATTTGGCCGACCGAGGACCCGCCTGATGGCAGGAGAACCCATCTGTTATGACTGCAGCTGTATGCACGATGAACATTTTCAGCAGTCGGCCGACCGGCACTTGTGATCTCCTTCTGCTTCGGACACCGCATGGAAGTAATGGCGTCAGATGCATGTTTTATACCCCTGACGACCTGACGTCACGGAGGAAGGGACAGCAACAGACGCAGGACCCAAGACTTTGCTAATCAGGCCGAGTGAGGACTACTGCAAGCAGATAACTCAAATGTGATGACTGCAACAGTGAAACATGAAGAACATCTCAGCAAGCAGCATGGTTCAGCTTTCATTTTCATAGCTTACCAGAAAATCTGATCCCTTTAGGTAGGTATGATTTTGACAGTTTGTTTCTTTCGGCTTTTCTCGGTTTGGGGTCGCCACAGCGGAACTCCAGTCCGCTAATGATTGGCAGTAGATTTTGACATGCTGGTTTGCCAGGCCTAACGCACAACCTTCAACGAAGGAACGTCCATTCACGCATATCGCCACACAGAAGACGCTCTAACTGAGAATCGAAGGGGCAACATCTAACTGAGGCGACAACGCTACCGCAACACAACAGGCAGAACATCTGAAGAAAGAGACAGACTGTTACTTGGAATTAACCTCAAACTCTTCAGTCTGTCAAATCTGTGATATGGATGCAGAACTCTGCTTCACTGTTGTGTCAAGAGTGTGTTATGGATAAGAGGGGCTACTGCACCATCCCAAAATACATGAATTAGGAGTTTGAAATAATGCTGTCTGGTCTAGCATGCAGTTACAAAAATCAAGTCAGACCTTTTTCTTTATACTTTTAACAGCACTCTAATATCACAGGATTGGCGAAAAGGATAACTGTAAGCTTTGGACTCCAAATAACTGAGAAGGGATTGATCACCACCTGCTGTATTTGAAAAAACCTACAACAGAAGAGAAACTGATGATCCCAATGTAAAAGGTGCAGATCGTGATGACTCCCACTTTGGAATGTGTGAAAAAATTAGACACCATCATTTGGGCTAGCATGTCTGGCTGAAGTTTTTGTACATAATTTCAGTTTAACCCATGTATTATTATGCCAGCATGCCTAGCTATGATACTGTAAACAGGTTCTTACATGTTGATTTATGATCCGTTTGTACAGAACGTTTTAAAGACTTGAACAGTGTCCTTTTACATTTCTAACAGCTCATGTTTATGAAGAAAGTTTCTAAAGGCAAACTATTTCAGATGCAGCTGATCTACAGATGTCATTGGAATGTTGACAGTTGCTATATGTTACTGTCAGAAGCTGAAAGACAGGAAGGAACTTTAGTGAACAGCTGTTGGTTGACTTTCAAAATATGAAATGAAAATTAGAACTGGAACAGTTATGACAGTTGGGCTAGTCTATAAAAGAGCCTGCTGAAGACAGGTAATTGTCAGTTGTCAGTAGCTGTGAGTAGTTCACAGATGTACTGTGCAGTGGATACCCAAAGGGACTCATGAAGAACTGTAAGCCTGCCTTTGCTCTGTCACAGTAATTTAGTTTAGATCAGGGACAGTGACACCCTTTAACAGGGCATGAAGGCATTGATTCTGAGCTGGAAATCTGTGTCGGGCTTTCCCAGAAGTGTTTGGATGTGCGAGATTTAATTTATTTAAGTGCAAGTGTATCAGAGGTCTTAAACTGGGACACATTGCTCTGGACTGTGCAACAAGGAGCTATATTTGGGGTGGACAGTAGTATACAGTCCAGTCCCATGCTACAGAGCATGTTTCTGTTATGCTCTTAGAGGCAAACTGTGAAATATTATCTGGACATTACATTACTTGGTGGCAGTTCAGTGGGATATTAACTGGATGTCACAGTCTGCACCAGAAAACAGTCTCTGCTCAAATGCTACCCATTACAATTATAAGCTTGGACTCCCTGCCAGGATATTCTTTGGTAGGAATGTAAACACCTGTATATTCTTCCCAGTAACCACAGCAAGTCTCCACAGAGGGCAACAGTGAGTTCTTTCTGATTTATATGACCAACTGTTGTAGTTACTCACAGTCTGCAGAACCCCTGTTTTTAAGCCTGACTGAAAGGCGTCTAGAACCAGAACAATGAGATCTCTGCTGTGGATGCTCTGCTTCATTTGACATGGGGTACACTGGCCCTTTAGTTTTATGTTTCTCTAGTTGAGCACATGTTGTCTAAGTACGACTTGGCACTGCAGATACAAAATGTAACCTTTGATTGCTATCAGACTGTGCCATTACTGCAATTTTTTTTTATTATCTGTGGATCAAAATGATGTGCCCACCCTTTAAATTCAAAGACTGAGATACCATAGCAATTTTCTCATGCGCAGTTTGGGCCTGGCTAGTATTAAAAGGGAGAAGGGTGTGCAAATCATGGCCGTCGGGAAGCTGTCAAAAATTTTAACTGAAAAATGTGAGAAAACTGTTCTGTCATTTGCAACCTGTCCTTGGGAGTGAAAGGAATAAACTATTGTGTGTCCTGAATGTCTCACAGGACACTGAGAAAGAAACAAGACCAGTATAAGACAATTGCAAATTCGCAAACCGTGAAAGTACTGGAGAATTCTTTGTACAGCCAGCTGTAAACTTTTGAAAGAGCTGGGCCAAATAAGGACAAAATGCAACTCCAGAAACTTCAAGTGGGCAGAAGCTACTATTAGCCATTTAGTTACATGCAATATAAAAAGCCAGATGGCAATCAGGTCAACTGGTAATGCATTCATCTATTCAGAGCCTCAAGACCTGCTGTGAACTTTGTGGATATGGATATGGACTTGGACATCTTTCACATCAAGATTACCAACCAAGCATACAACACAGGTGGAGAAAGAAAGTACAATTGTGTACCTACAATAAATGCAGATGTTCGAGTGTATTCACTGTTGCAGTCATTACACTTGGGTTAACCTGCTGGCAGGCTACCCGCAGTCGGCCTGAATTCCAAAGTCTTGGTCCGGCATCGGTTGCTGTCGCCTCTTCCCTAACGTCAGTGCACCAGGGGTATAAAAGATGCAGCCGACGCCATTTTCTTCAGTTTTTCTTGCCCCCGATGTCAGGTGCCCCCAAATTGGTAGGCTAAAAATTTATGGCAAAATGTATGCATGCAATAACAAACATTTCCTTCATCTACAAGCAAATACACCACATAGGCTGTATAGGATAGAGAAGTACAGATAAGTCCCAGCAAAGAAAAGGTGGATGGTGAGTGGGTAACCTGGACTGCAACAGTGAATACACTTGAACATCTACATTTATGGTAGGTAGACAACTGTACGATGTTCATCGTGTTTCACTGTTGCAGTCATTACACTTGGGTTGAATCCCAAAGCTGAGGTAGGGTGGCTTGGTCTAAATAGGATTAGGAGAGGCTATAAGGCCCTGCAAAACTGCAGTGGCAAAGCCTGCTCCGGATTTAGAGTAGAGAGGTAAATGGTAGTGCTTGGTGAAAGTGTGCACTGAACTCAAGTTGCAGCCTCTAAAATGTCTTTGGTTGGTACCCCTCTGAGGAAGGCTGCTGAAGTGGCTGCTGCTCTGGTAGAATGTGGCCTAATGCCCTTAGGGATTGATTTGACATGTTGTGAATAACAGAATCGAATGCAGTGGCCTATCCATTTCGAAATAGTCCACTTTGAGATGGGCTTTCCTTGTGATCCTGCAGCATATGCCACTAAAAGTTGCTCAGACTTTCTGAAAGCTTTAGTTCTGTCCAAGTAGAAGCGTAGCTGTCTGTGTATGTCCAAAGAATGCAGGAGTCTCTCGCCCTTATTCTGTGGCTTTGGATAAAAAGTAGGCAAATTAATGGTTTGGTTAAGGGCCACACTGGACACTACTTTAGGCATAAATGTCGGGTTAGTCCTCAGAGAAACCCTGTCTGGATGGAAAATGATAAAAGGTTCCACAGCCATGAGAGCCTGTAACTCTGAGACAGGTCTTGCAGAGGTTATTGCTAGGGGCAGAGCTGTTTTCCAAGATAAGAACTTTGTTTCAGCTGTATTGGCTGTATCAAAAGGCGGTAGTGTGAGTTTCTCCAAGACATAATTGAGGTCCCATGCAGGTATTGGTGCTCTCCTTGGAGGTCTTATGTTTTTGGCCCCTCTGAGGTACTGCCTTAGCAATGGATGACAAAACATAGGTGGTGCCGTATTGTAATGAGCTGAAATGGCAGAGGCATGTATTTTAATTGATGAGAAGGATAGGCCTTTGTCCAGCATCTCAGTTAGGTGTTGTAAAATCTGAGGAATATTTGGTACAAGCGTGTCAATTCCTTGTGCCTGGTTCCAAGCACAGAATCTTTTCCATTTTTCTACATAAGATTTTCTGGTACTTGGCCTCCTGGCCTCCAAAATAACATCCATCACTGCTTTAGAGAGAGGTGTGTTCTGAATGGCTACATTATTCACCATGCTGCCAGATTTAGGGTCCTGAGTTGATTGTGCAGGATCTGATTGTTTCGTTGGGTCACTAAGTGAGGAATTAGAGGTGATGTCCAGGCTGGGCCGTGAGACAAGCTCTTTAGGATTGGGTACCAGTGCTGGCGGGGCCAGTCTGGGGCAATCAGAATCATTTTTGTCTTCTCTTGTCTGACCTTTAGGAGTACCTTGGGAATGAGAGGCAAAGGAGGAAAGGCATATACTGTTAGGGTTTTCCAGCTGAATGATAGGGCAATCCACTTTCCATGCTTGCTTGTGATAAGTCCTTGTGCAGAATCTCTGCAGTTGGCAGTTGTGAGGGGAGGCAAAAAGATCTATGTCTGGGCATCCCCATTTCTTTGTTATCATGTTGAAGACTTGTGGATCCAGTTTCCACTTGTGGGGATCCATAATGTTTCTGCTTAGTTCGTCTGCCACAGTATTTTCCTTTCCTGGCAGGAATTGTGCTTGCAGATGTACTTGAGAAGTCAATGCTGTGTCCCACAAAGTCATGGCTTGTCTGCAGAGGGGGTAGGAATGTGTGCCTCCCTGCTTGTTTATGTACCACATGACTGTAGTATTGTCCATCCTTATCAGTAGTTGTCCTGGATGAAGAAGGTCCTTGAAAGCTGTCAGGGCATTCTGAACAGCTAGCATCTCTTTTTGATTGATATGAAGATGCATTTGGCTTGAGGGCCATGTGCCCTGAATACATTTTCCTGCCATGTGGGCCCCCCAGGCATAATCTGAAGCATCTGTTGTTATTGACTGCCTGGCTGTGGGTAGGTTGAATGGCTGTCCCTTGTTGAGGTGACAGGACTGTGCCCACCATCGAAACTCCTGTTGAAGGCAAGGAATGAGGGAAATTAATGTTTCCAGGCAGTGGCAATGTTGAGTCCAAACACATTTTAGATACCACTGTAGTTTCCTCATATGCAGTCTGGCATATGGTATTCGCAGAATGCAGAATGCCATAAAGCCCAAAGCCTGCAGAATTTTTCTTGCAGATAACTGGGTCTTTGTTGCCAACATTGTGAAGTAAGAAGTCAGTTGCTTTTGTTTGTCTGGCGTGAGATAAGCCATCTGGGCAGTTGTATTTAAACTTGCACCCAGGAATATTATCTCTTGAGAGCGTACTAATTTTGATTTTTTTGTTTACAGTGTACCCTAGGCAAATCAATAATCTTTTTACAAACGCCAGGTGCCCTAGTAGAATGTCCTTGTTCTCTGCTTGAATAAGGCAATCATCCAAGTAAGGATATATTTGAATTCCTCTTTGTCTGCAATATGCAATTACTGGTGCCAGGCATTTTGTGAAGACCCTGGGCACAGTAGATAAGCCAAAGGGCAGTGCAGAGAATTGGTAGTGCGTTGAGCCAGCTATGAATCTGAGGTATCTTCTGCAAGATTGTCTGATTGGTACATGCAGGTATGCCTCTTTTAGGTCCAAAGTTACAAGCCAAGCCTTCTTGCCCAGCATGGGCAGAAGCTGCTGCAAAGTCAACATTTTGAATTTTGGGACGTCCAGGAATGTATTTAGAATAGACAGGTCCAGTATTGGTCTCCAGGTTTTGTCTTTTCTGGGTACCAAGAAAAGTCTTGAGTAAAATCCTTGTCCCTGCTCTTGCTGTGGTACTCGCTGAATGGCCCTCATGTCCATGAGGGATGAAACTTGTTTTTGTGCCTCTGCCCATTGATTGTGTGGCAGGTCTGGCATACCTTTTGCCCTTGGCAGGGGTGTGAAAGTGGAATCTGTAGCCCTGGGACACTATATTCAAGACCCATTTGTCCTGGGTGATCATGTGCCAGTTTTGAGAAAAAAATGTTAGTTTTCCCCCTAAGGGGGCTGCCAAAAGATAAGTACTTGGTGCTGGCAGAGGAAAGTCATTGGGACTGTTTTTTGTATGGCTGTGATTTGTCTTCTCTGCTTTTGGAGGTAGATGTGCCCCACTGTTTAGGCCTGTATGAGCCCTGGGGCTGGGATCTGCCTCTAGGGCATCTGTATCTGCCTCTTTGTGATCTGTCTGACACTGGAAAGGACCAATTCTTTGTAGGCCAGTTCCTGCTAAATCTGGGTGGCTGTACCTGTAAGAAATTCTTTACTGTTTGCATAGATTTCGCTTTGTCCTCCATTCTCTTCAACACCTCCTCTGCTTTGACACCAAATAAAGTATCATGCTGTAATGGAGCATCTAGTAATCAGGTAGAGTCTGTTCCTTTAACCAAGCATGCCTCCTAATGACAGAAACCGTAACTGCGGCCCTGCAAGAGGCCTCTAGAGAATCAAAACCACATTGCAATGTATGCTTTCCCACTTGTTCAGTTGCATGCAATAAATCCTGCATTTCCTTATTTTCTGCACAATCAGAATTTGACAACATTTTCTGTTTTAGCAGTGACATTAAGTATTACTGATATTTAAGCATATGAAATTGACAATTTCAAGCCCTCACAGCCAAAGTAGCAGAAGTGTAAACTTTTTTCCCCCATCTGTCTAGTGCCCTAGAATCCCTGTCAGAGGGGATAGGGTGCTTTGCAGTAGAAGCCTTGACCCCTTTGGGACCCTGAGAAATAGTTTCTGGATCAGCAGCAGGGTTTTTATAAAGAAATTTATGTGCGTCTGGAACCCTGTAGTATCTGTCTGGTTTTACAGGGGCAGGGGGTAAAGAGTCAGGAGAAAGGCCGGACTCTGAAAATACATCATCTACAATGTCTAACACAGGGGGGATAGCAAGAGGCCTGTGCTGAGGCAGTAAAAGAAAATCTCTAAGCCTCTTCTTTGATTCTGAGTAGTCTTGGCTCTCCCAGTGGAAATGCTCCCTCATGGTATGCAGAGTTTCTCCAAAAGAAAAATCCTCAGGAGAGGCTGAAGGAACAGATTCTTCAGCATCAGAATCCTCAAAGGGAGGAAGAGAATATTCCTGCTCAGGAGAGTAGTCAGAAGAAATGGAAACCTGATCTGAAGATTCATATTCTGTCTCTTGCCTAGGCCTCTTATCAGGAGGGGGATGGGAACCCCTGATCAAGGTAATTAGGTCTTCGGCCATTTTGAGTATCTGTTTTTTAGGCATGGAAGTCTGTCCAGGAGAATGCTGTACTTGTTTGTCTTTAGAGCTGCTTTAGTCATTGCTTTGGAAGCTCAGGTAGGCTTTACATATAACTGTGTAGGTCTGAAAACACCTTCAGAAGCCGATGCCTGCTCAGCGGCTCCGGACCCATCTGAGGGAATGGTTTCAGAGTGTCCAATACCTTGAGTATCCAGAGGCCTAACTGGCTCCACATGGGAATCAGCAGCGGCCTGTGGCTCTGAGGTAGCGGATGTCAGGGGCTGCGAAAGCACCTCAGTGAGAACTGGCGAACCGGCGACTGGCTTAGAGGAAGCCTCGTCGTTGGTTTTGGACCTCGGATGCCTGTCCTTTTCCTTGCGCTTTTTATAAACTCCGGTCATCGGTTGTTCCGACGGCATTATATAATTGAATCTTCGGCCAAAGTAATGAAAGGCAAAATCGTACCGATGCTTAATAGTGCGTTGGTTAAATCTAGCGCAAAACTGACAGCTAGCAACATTGTGATCAGGGCCTAGGCAAGGAATACTAAGAGTGAAAATCCTTATGAGGTATTTGCTTCCCACAAGAAATACAATTGTTAACTTTTTCAGACATCGGTCTGGAGCAAGAAAAAAGTTTCCCCAACGGGATACTTAGCTTTAATGAAGACTTCGGATCTGAAATTCGATTTTGAAAATCTCAGGAGTCGGCCGACCGGCACTTGCGAACTGCTTTTGCTTTGGGCACCACGTGGCAAGAAAAACTGAAGAAAATGGCATCGGCTGCATCTTTTATACCCCTGGCGCACGGACGTCAGGGAAGAGGCGACAGCAACTGACGCCGGACCAAGACTTTGGAATTCAGGCTGACTGCGGGTAGCCTGCCAGCAGGATAACCCAAGTGTAATGACTGCAACAGTGAAACATGATGAGCATGAGCTAAAGGAGTTGACAGCTTGAATTTCTTTGTCTTTAGGAAGATGCTCAGATTTGTCAGATCATATACGTTTTTAATGCCAGAAAGACCTGCAAGTTAAATAATGATAGATCCGTGTTGTCTGTCTCCATCTGGTTCAACCTGTGGGATTTTGGATCTGACTTGGATCAGACACCGGCAGATTCTAAAGCCTTTCAACTTGACTTGGCTCTGCCTCCTTTACCTATAATTCCTTCCTCTTCCATCAACACCCCAGACTGGGTTTTCCCCACCAGAGTATTAGTACAATGAGGCAACATATCCAACTAATCCCCATTTCCTGCATAAATACAAGGAAACAGGGAAAAAGTGAGACAATAAGGTAAGCAAAAAGAAGGGCCCCTGCTGTCTGGTCATCACCAAAGGGAGACTCACCAAATCAACATGAAGGTCAGGGGCAGGAGGGTTGAAAGACTGAACCAGATGGAGACAGACAACAAGGATCTATCGTTATGGTGAGTACATAACTCATTTCCGATGTGGTCTGCTCTGTCTGCATTCAACCTGTGGGACTCGGTCCCCATCTAAAACAATTCCTAGGGAGGAACCAAGAAGGATGTTCTGAAACACAGTAGAACCAAAAGAAGCACTGGACCTAGACTGAATGTCCAGCTTATAACGAGACACAAAAGATATGATGGCCCAACTAAGTATAGCAGCACCACAGATATTGTCCATAGGCACTCTAGAAAGAAAATTTGTCAAAGTAGCTACAGCTCTAGCTGAATGGCCTCTAGGTTTTTGTGAAAGAGACTTGCCTCTCGGAGAACATGCAAACAAAATACAATCTGACAACCTCTTGGATAAAGTTTTATTACACAGAGGTGAGCCCAGTCTGGATTTTGAAAGGGTAAAGAATGGTTAGATTTTCTAATGGACTTGGTATGATCAACATAAAACCGTAGTTGCCTATGCATGTTCAAACAATGCAGAAAGCATTCAACTTTGTTGGAAAAACTGGGAAAGAACACAAGAAGACAAATAGAACTATGAAGGTTATTCTCTGAATCTACCTTGGGTAAAAAGGAAGGATATGTATGAAGAGGCACACTGTCCTTAAGAAAAACGAAAGAAGATGAAGAAGCTTACAATTCTGAAACCCCACTGGTTGAGGTAATTGCCACCAAAAACAAAGTTTTTCAGGACAAAAGCTTCAGATGAGAGAAGTCTGAAGGGTCAAAGCGTGGGCCAGCCAAGACCTGAAGAACAAAGTGCGGAACTCAGGGAGGCACTGGATCCTCTACTGGTGAACAATGAAAAGCAACTTTTCAAAAAGACCTTGAAAATCTTGAGAGAAGCCAAGGACATTTTATGTCTGCCAATTTGAAAGTCAGAAATGTCCGTTAACTGAACCTTGACAGTAGAATAGCTGGAGCGTGAACTGAACAACTCTGCTAGAAAATCGAAAATGGACTCCAAGTGGGCCAAGAATGGATCAAGTCTCCGAGCCTCTGCCATTAAACAAATCTCTTCCATTTACTGGTGTACACTTTCCTAGTGGATTCCTTCTGAGAGGACGACAATATATGAACCACCACCTTCGAAAGCTTGGGATTCCTGGCCATCAAGGGAACTGGAGGAACCATGCAGTCAACTTGAGGGACTAAAGATTGGGTAGACCCAGCCAGGCTGGATGAGAGATAACACCCAGAATTAGGAACAGTCTCCCAAAGAGGGTGTTTCAGAAAAGCCCACAAGAACCACACCTGTCGAGGCTAAAAGGGGGCGATGAGGATCATAGAAGCTCTGTAATGCGTTGCTTTCTGAAGAAACTTCACTATGAGAGGAAAGTACAGTTTTGTACCTACCATAAATGTAGATGTCCGAACTGGATAGCATCTGCAGTCATAACAACTGGGTTGTCCTGTCGTCAGGCAGCCCTTCAGTCGGCCGGATTCCAAAGTCCGGGTCCGGCTTCGGCTGATGTCGCACTTCACCCCACGTCATCTCTGTTGCTCTTGGGGTATAAAACCACCAGCCGACGCCATTTTCCTCAGTGTTTCTTGCCCCAGATGCCAGTAGCCCTCTTGAAGGCTAAAATTTGGATAGATGCCAATGTTTCCAAAAGATAGAGGTAAACACAAAATAAGCATGTATGTACATATATACAAACAAATACACCATAAAAGACTCCCCCACCAGCTAGCTATTAGGAGGGTAAACACCTAGGAGTACCACAGAGGGAAGGAGGGAGTAATCCTGACTGCAGATGCTATCCAGTTCGGACATCTACATTTATGGTAGGTACAAAACTGTACTATGTCCTTCATGGATGCATCTGCAGTCCTAACAACTGGGTAGAATACCATAGCCAACTAGGGGAGGAGGATAAAAGTAGATTATGGTGTGTTTAGGATCCCTTGCAGTACAGCAGTGGCAAACCCTGCTCGGGATCTGGAATATAGAGGCAAATTATAATGCTTGGCAAATGTATGCACGGAGGTCCAAGTAGCCGCCTCAATAATGTCTTTGGTTGCCACTCCTCGTAAGAAGGCTGTGGTAGTGGCTGTTGCCCTTGTAGAATGAGTTCTTATGTTCTGTGGAATTGGTTTTCCATGGAAGGAGTAACAGAATCGTATGCAATTTCCTATCCATTTGGAGATTGTCTGTTTGGAAATAGCTTTTCCTTCCCTTCCTGTTGCATAGGCTACAAAAAGTTGGTCAGTCTTTCTGCTATTTTTTGTTCTGTCCAAGTAGTAGCGTAGCTGTCTATGTACAAACAAGGTATGCAGTATTCTTTCCCCTCTGTTTTGTGGGTTGGGAAAGAAGGTAGGTAGGTGGATTGCCTGGTTTAAAGACACTCTGGATACCACCTTAGGCATAAATGTAGGATTAGTCCTCATGGACACACTATCTTGGTGGAAGATTAGGAAGGGTTGCACTGCCATTAAGGCCTGTAGTTCTGAAACCCTCCTTGCTGAAGTAATTGCCAGTAGGAAAGCAGTTTTCCATGACAGGTGTTGTAGGTCTGCTGTTGCTGCTGGTTCAAAGGGTGATAGTGTCAACTTTCTAGCACAAAGTTTAAGTCCCAAGCTGGTAATGGTGGTTTCCTTGGAGGTTTTACATTCTTGATTCCTCTGAGGAACTACCTGAGCAAAGGGAGTGAAAAAACAGGTGGATCAAAGCTGTATTCTGCTGAAATAGCTGATGCATGTATCTTGATGGAGGAGTAGGACAGGCCTGAATGGAGAAGTTCGCCAGATACTCCAGAATGTTAGGTATATCTATGTTTGACATCTTTTCCTCTTTCCGTACTCAAATGACAAACCTTTTCCATTTTCCAGCATAGTTCCTTCTTGTTGAAGGTCTGCGTGCTTCAAGAATAATGTCTTTAACTCTTTGGGAAAGTTCTGGATTAGCTGCTGCTATGTGATGTTCCATGCAGTCAGTTGCAGCGTTTTAGGTTTGGATGTATGATGCTGTAGTTGTTCTGAGTTAACATCAAAGGCATCAGGGTATTAGCCACATATTGTTCGAGACATGCTCCTCAGCAGTGGGTACCAGTGTTGTCTTGGCCAGTTTGGAGCTATCAGAATTATCCTTGGGCGTTCTTCCTTGATTTTAGTAGTACTTTTGTGTATCAAGGGAAGAGGTGGGAATGCATATGCTGTTAGGCCTTTCCAGTTGAAGGAGAGCGAATCCACTTTCCATGCTAGTGGGTGGAATGTCCTTGTGCAGAACTTTTGAGCTGGTGATTGAGAGGTGATGCGAATAGATCTATCTGAGGCATTCCCCATTTCTTTGAGATGGTCTTGAAGATGTCCGGGTGCAGCTTCCATTATTGGGCATCCGATGTGGTTCTGCTTAATATGTCTGCTAGAGTATTTTCTTTTCCCGGTACAAATATTGCCTGTAACTGGATGTTGTAGCTGAGTGCCAGGGTCCACAGCTCCAAAGTCATTCTGCATAGGGGTATGAATGAGTGCCTCCCTGTTTGTTGATGTACCACATGACTGTGGTGTTGTCTGTCCTTATCATCAACTGGCCCTCTTGGAGAAATGGTTTGAACTTTTGGATTGCCAGTTTTACTGCCAGCATTTCTTTTAGGTTGATGTGCAGGTGAAGTTGATCCTGTGTCCACAATCCTTGCACGCATTTGTCCAGCATGTGGCCCCCTATCCTAGGTCTGAAGCGTCTGTTGTGATGGTCTGGCTTGCTTGACATCTGCGAAAGGGTAGGCCTGGGTTTGACTGACATGCCTGAGCCCACCATAGGAACTCCTGCTTTAAGCATGGAATTAGTGGGATTTCTGTTTCTAGGCTGTGTCTGTGTTGGGACCATAAATTCTTTAGGTACCACTGTAGTTTTCTCATATGTAGTCTGGCAAATGGGACCAAGATTATGCATGATGCCATGAAGCCCAAGGCCTGCAGTACTTTTCTTGCTGTTAACTTGTTCAGTTTTGTTAGTGCCAAGAAGTAAAGAGGGAGTTCTTTTGTTTTTCTGTAGTCAGGAATGCCATTTGTTTTACTGTGTCCAATTCAGCCCAAGGATGTCCTTGTTTGGGATGGTATCAGCCTTGACTTTTGTAAATTGACTGTGTATCCCAGTGCTTGTAGCAAGTAAATGACCCTTTGTAAATCTGTTGTCAGCTTGCTTTTGTTGTCCCTTGTAGCAGGCAGTCGTCCAGGTATGGGTAAATTTGAATTCCCTGTAGTCTGCAATGGGCGATTACTGATGCCAGGCATTTTGTGAATACTCTGGGCAGTAGGTAAGCCAAAGGGCAATGCTGAGAATTGATAGTGCTCTGATCCTGCAAGAAATCTGAGGTATCTTCTGCAGATTGGTCGAATGGGACGTGCAGGTATGCCTCCTTGAGATCTAGAGTTACCAGCCAAGACTCCTTGCCCAGCATGGAAGAAGTTGCTGTAGGGTCAGCATTTTGAATTTTGGGACAATGATGTATGTATTTAAGGTGGACAGGTGAGAATTGGTCTCAACTTTTTCCTTTCTTGGAACTAGGAATAGTCTGGAGTAGAACCCCTTTCCTTGCTCTGCTGTTGGCACTCTTTCCACAGCTCTCATGTTTGCTAACTCCATTATCTGTTGTAGTGCCTCTGTTTTTTGATTTGGAGGTAGATTTGGCATTCCTCTTTTGACTGGTAAAGTGTGGAAGTGAAACCGGTAACCTTGATCTAGGGTTTGTAAAATCCACTTGTCTTTTGTTATGTAGTGCCAGTTCTTTGAAAATAAGGTTAACTTTCCGCCTAGAGGAGCTGCTATTTGTTCCCTGGTAGGCGGATTTAGGTTAAGTCACTGTGGTTGTGCTGATGTAGTGGCAGTGGTTGTGTCTGTGCCTCTGTTGTTACCTTGCCACTGTCGTCCTCTGTAGGCACCTCCTCTGGATTGGTTTCTGCCTCTGGAACGTCTATTCCTGCCCCTTTGAAATTTTGTGGAGTCAGGAAAGGACCAATTTTGGCAGGCCAGTTCCTGCTAAACCTTGGGGTTGAACCTGCAAGAAATCTTTAACCGTTTGAACAGATTTTGCCTTTTCTTCCATTTTCTTCATAACCTGCTGGGCAGGTGTACCAAACAAACTTGTCTTATCCATAGGAGCATCTAGCAACTTAGCTTTAACATGATCGGTAAAGCTTGCTCCTTTAGCCATGCATGCCTTCTTATCACTGTGCCAGTCATGGCTGATCTAAATGAAGCCTCCAGTGCATCATAGCCACATTTTAAGGAATGGTTGCTAACCTGTTGCATGTTATTTACCATTTCTAATACATATTTCTTATCAAGAGATTCATCAGTGGTTAGTTTTTAGTTAACTGATCAAGCATAAACTCTTGGTATTGTATCATGTGAAACTGACAGTTTAAAGCTCTAGCTGAGAGAGTAGCTGAAGTGTAGACCTTTTACCCCATCTGTCTAATGACCTTGCTTCCCTTTCAGAAGGAATAGGGTTTTAGCTATGGTGTGGCTACTGCCTTGGGACCCTGGGATATAGTTTGGGGTCTGCAAGTGGGGCCTTGTAAAGGTGGTGATGAGTATCTGGCACCCTGTAAAATCTGTCTGGTTTGGCAGGGGCTGGGGTAAAGAATCTGGAGCGAGCAGACATCATTGAAAGCATCATCCACCACAGAGAACAGGAGGTATAGCTAAGGGCCTGTGCTGTGGGAGGTGCAGAAAGGTCCAAGTCTTTTCTGAGTCTGAAAAATCCTGTTGCTGCCATTGGAACTGCTCTCGCATGGCATGTAAGGTTTCCCAAAGGAGAATTCTTCTGGTGGGAAGCAGCTGAATGGATTCTTCAGCATCAGAATCTTCAAAATTGGAGAAAGGCTCTGGCTGGTCAGTTATGTCTGATGACAGAATCATCAGAGGACACTGGCTCAGGGGGCTCTGCCTCTTAGGTCTCTTCTGGGGCTGAGATCTAGATTAATGAAATTAAATCTTCTGCCAAAGTAAGCATTTGAGAACTAGAAGAGGTCTGGTTGGTGGGGTTTAACAGGCACTGTCTTAGTAGTCTTGGCTGCTTTAGCCCTGGCGACATCTAAAACATGGCTGCTGGAGGCCAAGCAGCACCATGTCTGGAGTAGAGAAAAGAAGCACCGTGTCTGATAAGTCAGGCAAAGTGGATAAAATTTCTGAGGCGATTCAAGAGTGGTAGCAGGGCCTCAGTTGTTAGGTTCAGCTGTAGCTGATCAGTTTTTACTCTTGATGTTTTTCTGGTTTTGAAACCTTAAGAATGGTTTTTCTAATGGACTGGGAAACCAGCATAAAACCGTGAAGCTGTTTTGCGTTCAATTGGGTAGTCGGAGGATCCGGAGGCCACTGTCCTTAAGAAAAACCAGAAATGAAAAACTGTTCTGCAAACTCCGACCCGGCGCGTTAATTGAAAAAAGCACAGGCGAACAGGCTTCAGATGAGAGGGCTGGGCTCAAACAAAGCAGACAATAAGAGTGGAAATCAGGGAGGTATTTGTTTCCACAGGTTAAACAATTATTAACTTTTTCGACATCGGCTGAGGAGAAGAAAGAGTTTATGTCTGCCAATTTGAAGTCTTGAAGTGTGAAGTAATCTCTGGATCCGACCGTGCCAGCTTCTGCTTGGGATTCCTGGCCATCAAGGAACTGAGGAAAATGGTGTCGGCTGATGCTTTATACCGAAGACCAACAGGCTGGATGAGAGATAGAATTAGCGACATCGCCGAAGCGGACCGGACTTTGGAACGGACGACTGAAGGGGCTGGCGAGGACACAGACAACCCAGTTGTTATGACTGCAGATGCATCCATGAAGGACATCTGGAGGAGAAGTATAAAAGGAGGCCCTGAGGCCAGGCAAACATCAGAATGTCCCTGGATGCCTGTCCTGGAAGAGGAGCAAGGGCATAAAACAGCTGCTGCACTTGGTTTTGGCGCACAAACAGATCAAAACGTGGAGTGCCCCTTGGATTTAGGGACCACTCATGGGGCAACAGAATGAGACTGTTGGCCAGAATGTTGGACTTCCCCAGGATATACATTGCCACCAGAAACCAGAGCAGATCATCCACTGCCAGACCCTCAAGGCCTCATGACAAAAAGGCTAAGAGCATGTTACCCCCTGTTTTATCAGACTACTGACGTGGTCCATCTGAACCACAATCACACCCCTGGGGAGAATGCCCTGAAATGTCTGCAACACTAGAGGGACGACTTTCATCTCCAGAACACTGATGTGAACATGAGTCTCTGTGGAAGACAAGGATCCTTGAACAGTCCTCCCTTCAAAATGCCCTACCCCAGCCCAGAAGGGAGGCAATTGTGGTCAAAGGGGAAGGAATTACAAAAGGTCTTCCCTGTAGTACTAATGGAGACTGCAACCACCACTCTGCTCATGACACACTCTTGTCAGCACTATTGGGAAATCCAAAAGATAGGTAAGGAGTGGCCACTGTATAGCCACTGTCCACTGAAGTGTCTGCATATGACACATGGCCAAAAAGATTAGCCCTACTGACACTATTCCATATGACCCAAAAGCTTTAGAAGTGCATGAGCTGCAGGTTTGGAATCACAAGGCCTGAGCTAAAAGACTGAACTCTGGAGAATGGGAACCTGGCAGTCTGAGAGACTGTGTCCAAATGACACTCTCGCACAGCTGGAGCAAGGAATCCCTGGCCAGTATCAACAAGGTCTATGTAGGGGGTGCCAATCATCCATTTATGAAAAAACATGAAACCCCTGCAGCCAGAGGCAGGCTGCAATTACTGCCATGCACTTGGTAAACACCTGGGCCGTCTTTGGTGAGACCAAATGGCAGGGCCCTGAATTGATAAATACTGGCCCCTAGCTGGGAGCGAAGGAATATTCGAGAATGCCATTTTATGTGTCCTTAAGATCTATTGAGCACATCCAATCATCCTTCCTCAGGACATGTAATATGGATTACACTGTGACCATCCAGAACTTGGTCCTTCTGATGAACCGGTTCAGCTTGGTCAGGTCTAAGATAGGTCTAAGGTCCTTTGTCCTCTTTGGTACTAAAAAGAATCTGGAAGAGACACCGGATCTGCTCTGGTCTGCTGGGACCTCTTGGATGACTTGGTTTGCCAGAAGCTTGCAGATCTCCGCCTCTATGGGAAGTCTTTAATGGGGTGGAACACAGAGATCTTTGGGAATCTCTATAAAGGGGATAACATACCCTCTGGACAGGATTCTTAACACTCAGGCATCTTAGGTGACAGCTTCCCAAGCTTTGGGGTGGACAGCTAAGTGATCCGAAGCAGTTGGGGAACCATTCAGGATCGTTGAAAGGGCTTGCCAGAAACAACTGAGCAGAAGCCCTGATTCGATGGACCACCTCTGTCTCTGGGGTGGTATCCATTATGATCCACCCCGCCCTCAGGAGGAACCCTCTGGTGGGGCACCCTGGGAAGAAGACTGTGATTTCCTGAAGAAGAGATGCTTATCCCCTTTCTGATTCCTGGACAAGGATCACTGAGGAGTGGAAAAGCAGACTCTTAAGGCGGACAGTATCTTCCCATCTTGTTTGCTCCTTGTCAGTATGTCCTTTACCTTATGTCCAAACAAGAAGGACCCGCCAAAAGTAGAACTAATAAACGATGCTTTGAAGCAGTTCTTGAAGTTTTCGCAGCCGCATTCAGGTGCGGCGCCTCAATGCAATTCCGGAGCCAGCTGCTCTGGATGCTCCATCAGCTGTGTTTGAAATGAGTCTCATTGAAACGTTGGGATGAAAGTCAAGATGGGCAAGAGTCTCCCAGCTTCTTCTGGGTATCCAGAGACTGCTGTGTCTTGATGGTACTTGACACTTTGCAGACCAGATCTCACTGAAGCCTTGTCATGTGAAAAACGATTATAGCCCTGAAAGTAAAGGTGGATGAGGCACAGGATCGCTTCTTTAACCAATCCAGTGCATGAGACTCCCTATTCGGGGGGGGGGGGGTGAATTGAGGAGCTCTTCAGAAATCTCCTTTTTGGTTGCTGTCACCACCACAATGGCATCAATGGCTGGACCCTTGCTATAATAAGGCCTATCCTTGGTGGGTGCATGAACTTTGTCCAGTTTCTGACATATTGGTTCTACTGTGTTAGGCACTTTCCACGTCTTCCAATGTACCAAGTCTATCAGGGCATCCAGATGGGGAACCACCCAGGGCGTGGTTGGGCCTATGCCAAAGGCTTCCAGGAAGACTGATTCCTCCAGAGTGGTGGCTTCGGTGGTCTAAGCCCAGTGCTGGCAAGGCAGTTCCAACAACTCACTAAACGAGACATCATCATGCAGGGACTTGGAGGAACCCTCTTCTTCCTTGAGGTCAGTATCCTCGGTGAGGGATACATCTGGAAAATCCAAGTGCTTCCTCTTGCACTTTGTCTTCCCTGAAACCTCCTACTCAAACAAGCAGAAGAAGAGTTGGGAAACCCTCAAAGGGAGCAGACTGGAGGCTCATCGATGCAGACTGCCCAGAGCAGCCTGATGACTGCTCAGCAGCACAGATGGAAAATGGGAGGGTGTGCTGGCTGGAAGATATCCGACCCTTCTCTCTGACTGAGAACATCCGCTCTACAATATGAAAGGCGAAGGCTGACGCAGGCTTCATGGGTCAGAGGATCCCGGAGCCCAAAGGCATAAGAGACAACCCTGAACCCAAAGGCAATGCACCCAGCCCCAATGTTGAGACTGGAGCTGAGCTATCCAAGGCCAAGGCTCTCAGGAGGAGTGACTAACCAGAGACAGGTGCCATCAACCCTGATTCAGAAACTCCAGTCTCAACACCACAATTCTGAGGAGCTATTGACCCAGAACAGGTCAGGGTCAAGGCTACCAAGGAACATAACAGATCAGAAAATCACCAGGTTGCAAGATCTGATCCAGAGAATGGAAATTCCACTGGTCCCCAAGACCTCTGATCTAAGGGGTCCGAGGCAGGAAATCCTAAAAATGGAGCCAAAGGTCCCAGAGTCTATGTAGGACCCAAGTGGATAAGGCCTAATTGCATTTGTACCTACCAAAAAGGACTGCATCAGCTGCTCCAGTTCTTTTTGATACTGCTGACTGATCTGGATGACAGGCAAATGAAGCCACCAAGGACAGCTTTGCGGATCAGTGTGAAGATGAACTGACATGTCAGATCTTAGCTGGAGAGGCTCACAACCGAAGTGGAGAAGGGGAGGAGTGAGAAGGAGTAATAGCTGGAAAGGCTCACAACCGAAGTGGAGAAGGGGAGGAGTGAGGAGGAGTACCCAAGGAAAAGGGAGGAAGCTACTCTACCTGAAGGTGCTCCTCTAACCAGAAATGGACAGGGAATGATTGGAACCAACGAGGCCTTCTTTTAGGTTTGTGGCACCAAAGGAGATCAGCTCTAAGATACAAGTCAGAGGACCTTCAGACCCAGATAACCCAATGGAGGCATCTCCAAGGCAGAAGCAGAGGATGACCACTTCCAATTCCTACAGGACTTCCTGGAGTATCGTGTCCTAGGCTTCTCAGACCTGGTCTTGGGATCTGAGGGAGATGTCTTAGAGCTAACAGCAGAGCGAGAAGACAAAAGGCCCTTAAGTACAAGCTTAGCCTTGTGCTTGTTCAAGGCCCAAGACCAAAATCTCACAATTAGAACACTTGGAATCAAAGTGCTCAGGGGCCCAAGCAGTAGACGCACTTAAAACGAGCATCTTGACTGGGCAGTTTGTGCCCACAGGAGTTGCATTTTTAAACCCCTTGTTCATGTCCCAAAAACACGCACACACTAAAACCTCAACTCTCTTCATGTGGAAAAAGGACGGGAAGGAGTAGAGAGAAAGGTTCGACCTACAAAACCTTAGGAAATAAAACTGCCACACACTTGCTAACTACCAACCAAAACCTAACAAACCTAGAATTATAAAACAAGGGGATAAAGGACAGGGACATATCACTATTCCTAGTGAAAAATTTGAGGAAAAACCTGAATAAAGCACAGAGCCAAGGACCAAGCTGTAGACCATGAATGGCAGCAAACCAGATCTGAGGAGTTGGAGGAGCAGGGATTTATGTTTAAGTTAGGAGGAGCCAAGTCCAGTGAAAGGCTTTAGAATAATCTGGTATTGGATCCAAACAAATGGAGGCATTTAGTAAAAGCTCAGCAGCAGCACCCCCCCCCCCAACACACACACGCAGCCACCATTAAAACCTGTTTTTATATTAAAATATTATGGGAGCTCTAGTAAACTTTGTGGCTTCACTATTGTTCAACCTAAATATGCATTTTTCTCTCTCTGCTACCTTTATGGGTCAAGGCAGACTGCCTAGATGGATCAATTGGTTGAACTGTGGCCTGCCTACCATACCCACTCTGTTCACTCTCAACTACAGAAGAGCTAGCAGCAAAAAAAAAAAAAAATCCACAAAAAGCTGCAATCCCGTTCTCTTCACCAGGTCTACAACAGAAAAATCTACAAACAACCTCTAACAGCATCACTTTCACAGAAGGAAAAGGTTCTTGCAAAACGTAACATCGTCAAAGGACATTGCTCTCTCAGCATGGATAGTATTCAAATCACGAAAGGAGTAGTGAAACTGAAGTGAGAATCATCATGTGGTCATACATACAAAAAGTTGTTGAATTGGAATTCAGTGACTCAACTCTAGCTGCCACTATTAAGAATGGAGCTCAAGCTTCAGAATTTAGAAGGCAGATTCCGATGTAATAAAATCCTTAGCTCTGGCATACTAGAAGGGGAAGAACACAACACTGTCATTCTTTTTGTATAGAAACGTCTGGAGTATGTGGTAGGCCATTCAAAGCACACTTCATAAGACATCACTGAACTTAAATACTGGTCACTGCAAATCAAGCCCTCCAGTGCAGCTCCCCCTCATCTCATATAACTGTTCATGTCTTCTCAATTAATGACATAAATTGATCATCTTTGGCTATTCCCAAATGTAAAATAAAATAAATAAAATAAAAAATAAAATATTCTTATGTGGATTCAGTAAGTTATGATTTGTAGCACATTTTCTACCAGGAAAAAGATTAAAAAAGAGTAGAGTACACAGACATTTGCACCAAATTAAAACCAGGTTTTCAAATTCTGCACAAAATACCCAGCAACATTTGATACGCTGTCTCACGACAACTGGCTTTTCATTCCAAGTGCAGATGACACCAATTTGATAATGAACAAAGAAGTCATGGACCTACTTGTTTTAAACATACGTGAAGTGGACCATTAGGTTCCTTTTTAAATCACAACCTAGTTACACGGAAAGTCAATGCAGACAATCTAAACAAAGCAGATAATTTAAACAGCACAACGCCAAAATCAGAAAAATAAAAATTTCAGCACTAATCTAATACTTAATACTATTATCATTAAGAGCTCATGCAGGCCTACTAACTGCATAGACCTGGCAGTTAATATTTTATGTGATAAAATTCCTAGGTAGTTCTAAAAGATACAAAGTTTATCCTTTATAAGTTCTGTTTCATATTTCAGATGAGCAATAATGATCATCTGAAAATGTTTTATGCTACTACAAAGTTTATGGATACTAATCAGTGTTTCTTAGACCAACTGTTTTAAAACTACCTACTAAATTAAGTTTATAAGTGTTGCTGCTATGACTTTTCATCCATAGAATAAAATTATCAACATCATCACTGAACTGACCATCTACTGTACAACTTTAGATAGTAAATTAACTACTGTGTTACGCTAGGCAATCGGTTTCAAATAGTTTTCTTTTGCAAAGTAATTTTTTTAATGCAGCCAGTCATAAACCCTCTTTTACCTTACCCCCTTCTTCTTTCCTTCACTGTACAGAAACATTTTACTGCCATACCAACAAACAGTGAAATCTACAAAATACATTTGAATTCATTATTGTTATGAACTGGTCTTTTAGCTATGCAGGGTGATGAATCATTCCTAAAGGTCTCATTTAGCTACTTTGTGATAATTTTTATACTGCTCACTCTTCATTTTAATTATTCCATTTTCTTTTTTTTTGTAAGAAAATTTTTATTAATTTAACATATTTACAATATATACAAAGAAAAGAAATTCAACTTCACGTACTGATATACAAAGATAGGAATACATTGAATCATCAAGGTAATCTTATGCAATTAACACATTATAAATTTTGGTATTTCAATAGCAATTTCAAGGTTACCCCAACAACTAAAGGTCTTACTATGATTTACAAATAAAAAGTCCAAAAACCAGCGAATAACAACCACTGAAATCAGTCCACAAAAATAATCCGCTGTAATAGGTGGTAGGATCCAAAGAGAACTTCACAGCACAGTTTAAAAGCTGGTTATTAAAAACATAAGAACTCCAGTTAAGCGCTTTCATCTAACATAGTAGACTTCTTCAGAACACCATAAGAAATTTAAACCTAGGTTATACACTCCCCTAACCAAACACACACATAATATAATCAAATCAATTAAAAACATAATTGTGGAATACTAATCTCTTAAAGTGCACAATGCTTTCATTAAAAACTATCATAACTTTAAAATATATATATATGTATAAAAACCTACCTATATCTTAAATAAAATCATGTAGCATTATTATATATTAATAAAGTTATGTGCTTTCTACCACTAAAATGTATATTAAGCACAAATTAAACATGTGTATTAAACTTTTAGTTCCAGGATGGGCTTAATATATATGCTGTCATTAATTCCCGGGTGTACTGTTGCATTCAAAAAATTGTCATTTAATTTCTCTCTCACCTAGTTTTTTTCTAATATCACCTCCTCTGGGATTGACCAGTATATGCTCTAAAATAGCAAACTTAAACATATCACAACATGGACTTTTCACCGTATGTCTGTATAAAGCATTGGTTATGTCTTTCTTCCTAATACAGTAATAATGGTCATATATTCTGTTACTTAGACATCTATCAGTTTTACTGACATAAAAACAAGAACATTTTGTACATTTTGCTAAATATATCACATGTTGTGTCCAACAATTCCCATTCTGGAACCTTACTACTGTTTGATTCATGTCTTCCAATTTTAGAGTGGCATCTTCCATAATGGCAAAGCATTGGTTGCATTGTCTGCATTTATGTGTACCCCCCATTTTTTTATTATTATTCACTTTCCTCTCAAGTTTGCTCTTAAGGTTACATCCAGTTTTATGTACAAATATAGGATGTTCTCCTAAAAGGGTGTAAATATTCTCACCCGTTTTCATAATGTTCCAGTTGGATGCAAGTATCTTTTGTATATCCTTGAAATGGTTACCATATTGCAATATACATGCTCATTGGAACGGGTTTACATTGTTCTTGGTATTATTATTCATAATTTCTGGTTCACTTAGTCCTCTTCCTAATAGGGGTTTGTATTTATTACCCCACTCCCCCTTGACGTATTTGATGGTATTGTCAATAAGACAAGTAGGGTATCCTCTTTTACTAAACATACTCCCTATAAAATCCAGTTCATTGACCATGTCATTAAAATCTGACATCATTCTTGCTGCCCTAATACATTGTCCCTTTATAATACTAGCCTTTTGGCTATAAGGATGGCAGCTAGAATAATACAAATATACATTACAAAAAGTACTTTTCCTGTGTATTCTAGAACAAAACTGATTATTAACTATGGATATACGTGTATCAAGATATGATGTACCCTTTTGGTCAAAATTATATGTAAATTTCAAATATTCACTGGATGTATTTAAATATTTAAAAAACATCTCTAATTCATATATGGAACCATTCCATAGAATAAAACTATCATCCAAAAATCGTACATAACAACTTATATATTTATACCACTTACTTTTGAATACACATTCTTCTTCCCAGTTTAGTAAAACTAAATTCACAAAAATGGGTGAGCAAGCTGCACCCATAGCAACACCATTACTTTGTAATATTCACCCTCATAAAAGATATAATCATGCTTTAAAACAATTTCCATAAATTCTAACAATAAGAGTGTTCTATCCCATGAATATTCAGCATATTTTTGTATACTTTTCTTAAACCTCTTCATCCCGTCCCCTTCTGGAATACATGAAAAAAGATCAGCTACATCAATGGTTACAAATGTCACTCCCTCCTTACATTTATCAGTAGTTAACCGACTCAAAAAATCCCAAGAGTCAATAACTATATGGGACACCTTTTTGTATACTGGCTTGAGCCAAATATCTATCATGTTGCCAAAAGGGAAAGCTTTAGATTTGCTGCCAGAGATGATGGGTCGAAAAGGTGGATCCTCTAAATTTTTATGTACTTTGGGTATCCCAACAATGGTGGCTAACACAGGGGATTTGACACTTAAATAGTTCTATAAGTCAAGGTCAATCCTGTTATCCAAAAGAAATTCTGGATGTAACCTTAACAGCAAACTTGAGAGGAAAGTGAATAATAATAGCAGTAATAACAATAAAAAATGGGGGGTACACACAAATGTGGACAATGCAACCAATGCTTTGCCATTATGGAAGATGCCACTCTAAAATTGGAAGACATGAATCAAACAGTAGTAAGGTCCCAGAATATTTAGCAAAACGTATAAAATGTTCTTGTTTTTATGTCGGTAAAACCGACAGATGTCTAAGAAACAGAATATATGACCATTATTACTGTATTAGGAAGAAAGACATAACCAATGCTTTATACAGACATATGGTGAAAAGTCCATGGGCAGGATTCACGAAGCCTCCGTGTAAGAGTTATAACTCATACACGGAGGCTGCAGTTAAACGGAGTGATGTCAGCATGCTCTGCATATTCATGAGAGCATGCTGAATCACACCAAAGGCTAACACGGTCTGTGTAAGACAGTAGGGGGCGTGTCCGTAGGCCAAGCCCTGTAAGCGGACACGCCCCCAGAAGAGTAAAAGTGCCCAAAGTAAACACCCATGCCAGAGTCCATGGAAATGTGAATAAACACAACACAACACATTTCCCCACAGACTACGAACATAAAATGTACAAATGAACATCACATCATTTTTTTTAAATTGTAAAGATGTTTAACCGTGAGTGCTTCAGACAAGGCGTGCCCGTGAAGCGCAGCTACAGTTAGCAGTCAGTGGGAAAGCATATAAGAACTAAATATGCAAAGTAAGCCAAGAAGCAATAAATGCGAAATGTGTAGAGATGTTGGCTGAAGAGCAGGCATTCGTGGTTCGAGCCCCATAGCACCAATTTTATTTTTTAGCAAAATAAGCACTGAAACAAGTCCCTGACAAATATGTACACATAAAATCACATTTTATGTAAAATGTAATGAAATAGCCCATTTACATTGAAGAAATGTGAGGTAACAAAGCAATAAAAAATGCCAGATGTACCCATAGCTGAGCTACAGTTTAACAGGATGAGTGCATCTGCCCGTAGCTGAGCAGTGGTTTAACACGCTGAATCTATGTGCCCCTAGCTGAGCTGAGCTGAGCGTAATATGCGTGCCGATAGCCAAATGAGGCTTAAACCAGCGTGCATTTGCTCGCTGAGCTGCGCACCGCGCAAACAAGCTAACCGACGGGCAACGTTGAGCAAGCCGTATCAAAACTGCCTTTACACAGACACACCCCTCAGCTTGTCTAGACAGTCATAAAAAAAAAAAAGTAGTGGCCAGGTTCGAACCCAGGATACTATACACCATAGTCAAGGTACCATACCACTAAGCCATGACAGCAGTACCTATAAATGCAATAATAGCTAATATATAGGAATGAATACAAACTGGAGCATGACAATGCAGGTTTACTGAAGTTGATACAATTCCAAAATGGCCAATCACAGATATGTGCGGGGAAAAAGGGACTATATAAGCCCCATAGGCGGGAATACACAGCATGAACGATTGTAGAACTGAACTGCAGCCAGAATGACAGGAGTAGGAGAGGTGGTTGCTTTCGAGCACAGAGGGGGGCATTGAGGAGTCCAGGTACATGGTCTGGCTCCTAGTCCACAATCATGAGGCCCAACTCATGCAGGGCCAGGTCCTGGGAGCATACAGGCTGAGGCGTGGGACCAGTTGGTTCATGATCTCACCAGTGCCACAGGATTCCAAGGACTGGTGAGCAGGTCCGTCACCACCATGCGGACCTGAAGAGACGCAAGCAGGACCAACTGAACCTTTGGATCCAGGAGGCCCGGCAAATGCCCAACGCCCCACTACTGAGTAAGTTACATTTAATTATGTATGTAAGAAATTAAACTAGCTGATATTATGGAAATGTGTATTCCAATATTACTTCATTTATATTACAGCTGCAGGTGTCCGTTCTGCGAACCGCAGAGCCTATGGCGATAGGCTGGTGCGGTTATGCCACCAGGCAGGTCAGTAATCCACTACCAGTAACTGTAAAGAAATATAAAAGTATGACAGTCAGCAAAAGAGTGCAGTGTAGTCACTAAGGAAAAA